>NC_041391.1:263854893-263872885 GCF_002162155.2 Triticum dicoccoides
TCAAGGACATAATTCTTCTGTGCAGCAATGAGGATAATCCTCAGAACACGGACCAGGTCCGCATCATTGCTACTAACATCTTTCAACATAGTTTTTCTCTAGGAACATATCAAAATAAACGTGGAATAACATCGCGAGCTATTGATCTACAACATAGTTATGCAAATACTAACAGGACTAAGTTCATGATAAATTAAAGTTCAATTTAATCATATTACTTAAGAACTCCCACTTAGATAGACATCTCTCTTATCATCTAAGTGATCACGTGATCCAAATCAACTAAACCATAACCGATCATCACGTGAAATGGAGTAGTTTTCAATGGTGAACATCACTATGTTGATCATATCTACTATATGATTCACGTTCGACCTTTCGGTCTCAGTGTTCTGAGGCCATATCTGCATGTGCTAGGCTCGTCAAGTTTAACCCGATTATTTTGCGTGTGCAAAACTGGCTTGCACCCGTTGTATAAGAACGTTGAGCTTATCACACCCGATCATAACGTGGTGTCTCGCACGACGAACTTTGGCAACGGTGCATACTCAGGGAGAACACTTGTACCTTGAAATTTTTAGTGAGAGATCATCTTATAATGCTATGGTCAACCAAGGCAGAATAAGATGTATGAAAGATAAACATCATATGCAATCAAAATATGTGACATGATATGGCCACCATCATCCTGTGCCTTTGATCTCCATCTCCAATGTACCGTCATGATCTCCATCGTCATCGACATGACACCATGATCTCCATCATCTTGATATTTTATCAACGTTTCATCACATGGTCATCTCACCAGCTATTGCTTTTGCAACTATTGCTATCGCATAGCGATAAAGTAAAACAATTACATGGCACTTGCATCTTATGCAATAAAGAGACAACCATAAGGCTCCTGCCAGTTGCCGATAACTTTAACAAAACATGATCATCTCATACAATAAAATATAGCATCATGCCTTGACCATATCACATCACAACATGCCCTACAAAAACAAGTTAGACGTCCTCTACTTTGTTGTTGCAAGTTTTACGTGGCTGCTACAGGTTGAGTAAGAACCGTTCTTACCTACGCATCAAAACCACAATAATATTTCGTCAAGTTGGTGCTATTTTAACCTTCAACAAGGACCGGGCGTAGTCACACTCGGTTCAACTAAAGTTGGAGAAACAGACACCCGCCAGCCACCTGTGTGCGAAGCATGTCGGTAGAACCAGTCTCGCGTAAGTGTACGCATAATGTTGGTCCGGGATGCTTCATCCAACAATACCGCCGAACCAAAGTATGACATGCTGGTAAGCAGTATGACTTGTATCGCCCACAACTCACTTGTGTTCTACTCGTGCATATAACATCTACGCATAAACCTGGCTCGGATGCCACTATTGGGGACATAGTAATTTCAAAAAAATTCCTACGCACACGCAAGATCATGGTGATGCATAGCAACGAGAGGGGAGAGTGTCGTCTACGTACCCTCGTAGACCGTAAGCGGAAGCGTTATGACAACGCGGTTGATGTAGTCGTACGTCTTCACAATCGACCGATCCTAGTACCGAACGTATGGCACCTCCACGGTCTGCACACGTTCAGCTCGGTGACATCCCGTGAACTCACGATCCAGTAGAGCTTAAAGAGAGAGTTTCATCAGCACGAAGGTGTGATGACGATGATGATGTTGCTACCAAAATAGGGCTTTGCCTAAGCATCGCTACGATATGACCGCGGTGGATTATGGTGGAGGGGGGCACCGCACACGGCTAAGAACAATGTCAACTTCTGTGTTCTAGGGTGCCCCCCTGCCCCCGTATATAAAGGAGCAAGGGGGGAGGCCGACCGGCCCCTGTAGGGTGCGCCAGGAGGAGGAATCCTCCTCCTAGTAGGAGTAGGACTCCCCTTTCCTACTCCTACTACGAGGAGGAAAGGAAAGGAGGAGAGGGAGAAGGAAGGAGAGGGAGGAAAAAGAGGAAAGGGGGCCCGGCCCCCTAGTCCAATTCGGTTTGGACTAGGGGGGCCGCGCGCCCTGCCTCCTCTCTTCCACCACTTGGCCCATGAGGCCCATTACTTCTTCCTCGTATTCCCGTAACTCCTCGGTACCCCGAAAAATACCTGAACCACTCAGAACCTTTCCGATGTCCGAATATAGCCTTCCAATATATCGATCTTTACGTCTCGACCATTTCGAGACTCCTTGTCATGTCCCCGATCTCATCCGGGACTCCGAACTACCTTCGATACATCAAAACACATAAACTCATAATACCGATCGTCATCAAATGTTAAGTGTGCGGACCCTATGGGTTTGAGAACTATGTAGACATGACCGAGACACGTTTCCGGTCAATAACCAATAGCGGAACCTGGATGCTCATATTGGCTCCTACATATTCTACGAAGATCTTTACCGGTCAAACCGCATAACAACACACGTTGTTCCCTTTGTCATCAGTATGTTACATGCCCGAGATTGGATCGTCGGTATCTCAATAACTAGTTCAATCTCGTTACTGTCAAGTTACTCGTTCCATAATACATCATCCCGCAACTAACTCATTAGTTGCATTGCTTGCAAGGCTTATAGTGATGTGTATTACCGAGAGGGCCAAGAGATACCTCTTCGACAATCGGAGTGACAAATCCTAATCTCGATCTATGCCAACTCAACAAGTACCATCGGAGACACCTGTAGAGCACCTTTATAATCACCCAGTTACGTTGTGACATTTGATAGCACACAAAGTGTTCCTCCGGTATTTGGGAGTTGCACAATCTCATAGTCATAGGAACATGTATAAGTCATGAAGAGAGCAATAGCAATATACTAAACGATCAAATGCTAAGCTAACGGAATGGGTCAAGTCAATCACATCATTCTCTAATGATGTGATCCCGTTAATCAAATGACAACTCGTGTCTATGGCTAGGAAACTTAACCATCTTTGATTCAACGAGCTAGTCAAGTAGAGGCATACTAGTGACACTTAGTTTGTCTATGTATTCACACATGTACTAAGTTTCCGGTTAATACAATTCTAGCATGAATAATAAACATTTATCATCATATAAGGAAATATAAATAACAACTTTATTATTGCCTCTAGGGCATATTTCCTTCACGCGTGCCTACATCTCAGCAAGATAATACATGAGTATGTGTGTATGAGCAAGAATTTCATCCCGGTTACTTATATCCACGATATTTAGATCATTCCTTAACTCGCCGAATCTTGCTTCTTCAAGCGGCTTGGTGAAGATGTCAGCTAGTTGATTCTCGGTGTTGACATGGAGTAACTCAATGTTTCACTTGGCCACATGATCTCGAATGAAATGATGGCGAATCTCAATATACTTTGTCTTGCTATGTTGAACCGGATTCTCGACGATCTTGATTGCACTTTCATTGTCACACCAAAGAGGCACTTTGTCACATTTGACACCATAATCCATCAAAGTTTGCCTCGTCCATTATAATTGAGCACAACAACTTCCGGCGGCAATGTACTCGGCTTCGGCCGTAGAGAGAGATATACAATTTTGCTTCTTTGAAGACCAACTTACCAACGATCTCCCTAGGAATTGACATGAACCGGAAGTGGACTTGCGGTCAACCTTGTATCCGTCCCAATCGGAATCTGAGTATCCCATTAACTCAAATGATGATCCTTTGGGATACCAAAGGCCCAAGTTAGGGGCATGAACCAAATATCGAAGGATTCTTTTCACTGCCGAATAGTGGCTCTCCTTAGGAGCGGATTGAAATCTTGCACATATGCACACACTCAACATAATATCTGGCCTAGATGCACAAAGGTAAAGCAAGGAACCGATCATAGAGCGATATACCTCCTGATCCACTTCTTTACCATTGGGATCAAGATGAAGTTGACCATTTGTGGGCATGGGTGTCTTCATTGGCTTGACATCTTGCATTTTGAACCTCTTGAGCATGTCCTGAATATAACATGATTGGTTGATGAAGGTTCCTCCTCTCAATTGCTTCACTTCAAAACCGAGGAAGAACTTCAACTCTCCCATCATGCTCATAGCAAATTCCTTAGTCATAAGATTCTCAAACTCAACGTTAATAGCATGGTTAGTGGACCCAAAGATAATATCATCAACATATATTTGGCAGACAAACAACTCTCCTTTTACCCTCTTCGCGAAGAGAGTGGAATCTATTACCCCAATCTGGAACCCCTTCTCGCTTAGGAATGTCGTAAGGTGATCATACCAAGCACGAGGTGCTTGTTTGAGTCTGTAGAGTGCCTTATGGAGTTCATAAACGTGAGAGGGGTGATCGCGGTCTTCGAAAACGGGAGTTTGCTTGACATACACCAACTCCTTAAGAGGGCCATTAAGAAATGCACTCTTCACATCCAGGCATAAGCAAGCAAGATGCGAATGGATTCGAGACGGGAAACAGGGGCAAAAGTTTCACCAAAGTCCAAACCTTCAACTTGGGTGAACCCTTGTGCCACTAAACTTGCCTTGTTCCTTATTACTTGACCATGTTCATCTTGTTTGTTCTTGAAAATCCACTTTGTCCCAATGACATTATGATATTCCTTAGGCCTTTCCACAAGGGTCCACACTTTGTTGCGGGTGAAGTTGTTGAGTTCTTCATGCATGGCATCTATCCAATCTGGATCGTCAAGTGCATCTTCCACCTTAAGGGGCTCAACACAAGAGACAAACAAGTGATGTTCACAAAAGTTTGCAAAATGTCTACGAGTAGTTACCCCCTTTTTGATGCTTCCATAGATGTTCTCAGTGAGATGTTGAAGATGTTTTAGCTTGGCGGCCACTTTTTACTCTTTGAGGTTAAGCTCTTCTTCACTTGGTTTTGGACTTGGTGAAGAAGCTTGCCCTTGAGATTGTTTTAGCCTTGGAGACACCCTTCTCTTTGCAACCACAAGTTCTTGCTCATTAGGAAGAGATGAAGATGGAGACACTTGTGGTTGGGGTAGATCTTGATCTTGATCATGACTTTGAGCTTGATCTTGAGCCTCAATGATTGGTTCTTCATCATTTTGAAGAGCTTGCTCTTGACCTTGCTCAGGAATATGAGGGACTTGATCTTGTTCTTGGATAGGTTCATGATCTCCCGAAGCATCATGAACAAGTGGTGTCGGTGATGACTTCCCTTGTGGAGACTCGACAAGGGGGGATCTTACTCCATCTTCTTCTACTTGGACATGGGGTGTTTCTTGTGGAAGAATGTGGCCTATCCCCATTGTCCTTATAGCTTGTGAAGGAGCCTCATCACCTACAACACTAGGAACAATTTGCTCCACACGGGAGCCATTATCTTCATCAAACTCCACATTTACCGTTTCCTCAATGCACCCGATGGATTTATTGAGAACTCGATAAGCATGAGAGTTTGATGCATATCCAACAAATATGCCCTCATAAGTTCTAGACTCAAATTTAGCTAATCGGGATTTCTTGTTTAAAATGAAACACTTACAACCGAATACCCGAAAGTATTTGACATTAGGCTTTCTCCCAATTAGGAGCTCATACAGGGTCTTGTTCTTGAGCTTGCGAAGATAAAGCCGGTTTGAAGCATGGCATGCGGTGTTGATGGCTTCGGCCCAAAGCTTGTATGGAGATTTGTACTCATCGAGCATGGTCCTAGCCATCTCAATAAGAGTCCGATTCTTCCTCTCCGCAACACCATTTTGTTGGGGAGTATATGGTGCGGCATATTGGTGCTTTATCCCCTCTTCACTCAAGAATTCATCCATTGTATAGTTCTTGAACTCGGTGCCATTGTCACTTCGAATTGCCTTGATCTCACGGTTATGTTGACGTTGAGCTTCTTTGGTAAAGTTGATGAAGGTTTCTTGAGTTTCATGTTTAGTCTTGAGAAAGAACACCCAAGTATATCTTGTGTAGTCATCAACAATGACAAGGCAATACCTCCTCCCTCCCAAACTATCATATGTTGGAGGCCCAAATAGATCCAAATGGATAAGCTCAACGGGCCTCAAGGTGGTGATGATAGTCTTCACTCTATGAGCTTTTTCATGAAGCTTTCCGGCAATGCAAGCACTACAAGGACGATCTTTCGCAAAAGACACATTGGTTAGTCCAAGGATGTGCTCCCCCTTTAAGAGAGCTTGTAAATTTCTCATGCCCACGTGGGCTAGCCTACGATGCCATTGAAGGAAATATGCCCTAGAGGCAATAATAAAGTTATTACTTATTTCCTTATTTCATGATAAATGTTTATTATTCATGCTAGAATTGTATTAACCGGAAACATAATACATGTGTGAATACATAGACAAACATATAGTCACTAGTATGCCTCTACTTGACTAGCTCATTGATCAAAGATGGTTACGTTTCCTAACCATAGACATGTGTTGTCATTTGATTAATGGGATCACATCATTAGGAGAATGATGTGATTGACATGACCCATTCCGTTAGCCTAGCACTTGATCATTTAGTATACTGCTATTGCTTTCTTCATGACTTATACAAGTTCCTGTAACTATGAGAATTATGCAACTCCCGTTTACTGGAGGAACACTTTGTGTGCTACCAAACGTCACAACGTAACTGGGTGATTATAAAAGTGCTCTACAGGTGTCTCCGAAGGTACATGTTGGGTTGGCATAATTCGAGATTAGGTTTTGTCACTCCGATTGTCGGAGAGGTATCCCTGGGCCTTCTCGGTAATACTCATCACCTAAGCCTTGCAAGCATTGTAACTAATGAGTTGGTTATGAGATGATGTATTACGGAACGAGTAAAGAGACTTGCCAGTAACGAGATTGAACTAGGTATTGGATACCGACGATCAAATCTCGGGCTAGTAACATACCGATGACAAAGGGAACAACGTATGTTGTTATGCGGTTTGACCGATAAAGATCTTCGTAGAATATGTTGGAACCAATATGGGCATCCAGGTCCCGCTATTGGTTATTGACCGAGAATGGTTCTAGGTCATGTCTACATAGTTCTCGAACCCGTAGGGTCCGCACGCTTAACGTTACGATGACAGTTTTATTATGAGTTTATAAGTTTTGATGTACCGAAGTTTGTTCGGAGTCTCGGATGTGATCACAAACATGACGAGGAGTCTCGAAATGGTCGAGACATAAAGATTGATATATTGGAAGCCTATATTTGGACATCGGAATGGTTCCGGGTGAAATCGGGATTTTACCGGAACACCGGGGGTTACCGGAACCCTCCCGGGGGATAATGGGCCATAGTGGGCCAAGAGGGAGAAGAGGAGGGCCGTCCAGGGCAGGCCGCGCGCCCCCTCCCCGCCTAGTCCGAATAGCACAAGGAACGGGGGGCGGCGCCCCCTTTCCTCTTTCCCCTCCCCCCTTTCCTTCTCCACCAAGGCGAGAGGGGGGAGTCCTACTCCCGGTGGGAGTAGGACTCCTCCAGGCGCACCCCTAGGGGGCCGGCCGCACCTCCCCCCTTCCTCCTTTATATACGGGGGCGGGGGGCACCCCATAGACACACAAGTTGATCTACGGATTGTTCCTTAACCATGTGCGGTGCCCCCCTCCACCATATTCCACCTCGGTCATATCGTCGCGGAGTTTAGACGAAGCCCTGCTCCGGTAGAACATCATCATCGTCACCACGCCGTCGTGCTGACGGAACTCATCTCTGGAGCTCGACTGGATCGGAGGCCGGAGATCGTCATCGAGATGAACGTGTGCAGAACTCGGAGGTGCCGTATGTCCGGTGCTTGGATCGGTCGGATCGTGGAGACGTACGACTACATCAACCGCGTTGTCATAACGCTTCCGCTTACGGTCTACGAGGGTACGTGGACAACACTCTCCCCTCTCATTGCTATGCATCACCATGATCTTGCGTGTGCGTAGGAAATTTTTGAAATTACTACGTTCCCCAACAGTGGCATCCGAGCCTAGGTTTTATGCGTTGATGTTATATGCACGAGTAGAACACAAGTGAGTTGTGGGCGATACAAGTCATACTGCTTACCAGCATGTCATACTTTGGTTCGGCGGTATTGTGAGATGAAGCGGCCCGGACCGACATTACGCGTACGCTTACGCGAGACTAGTTTCACCGTTACGAGCACTCGTGCTTAAAGGTGGCTGGCGGGTGTCTGTCTCTCTCACTTTAGCTGAATCGAGTGTGGCTACACTCGGTCCTTGCGAAGGTTAAAACAGCACCAACTTGACGAACTATCGTTGTGGTTTTGATGCGTAGGTAAGAACGGTTCTTGCTCAGCCTGTAGCAGCCACGTAAAACTTGCAACAACAAAGTAGAGGACGTCTAACTTGTTTTTGCAGGGCATGTTGTGATGTGATATGGCCAAGACGTGATGCTATATTTTATTGTATGAGATGATCATGTTTTGTAACCGAAGTTATCGGCAACTGGCAGGAGCCATATGGTTGTCGCTTTATTGTATGAAATGCAAACGCCCTGTAATTGCTTTACTTTATCTCTAAGCGGTAGCGATAGTCATAGAAGCAATAGATGGCGTAAACGACAACGATGCTACGATGGAGATCAAGGTGTTGCGCCGGTGACGATGGTGACCACGACGGTGCTTCGGAGATGGAGATCACAAGAACAAGATGATGATGGCCATATCATATCACTTATATTGATTACATGTGATGTTTATCCTTTATGCATCTTATCTTGCTTTGATTGACGGTAGCATTTTAAGATGATCTCTCACTAAAATTATCAAGAAGTGTTCTTCCTGAGTATGCACCGTTGCCAAAGTTCGTCGTGCCCACACACCACGTGATGATCGGGTGTGATAAGCTCTACGTCCATCTACAACGGGTGCAAGCCAGTTTTGCACACGCGGAATACACAGGTTAAACTTGACGAGCCTAGCATATGCAGATATGGCCTCGGAGCACGGAGACCGAAAGGTCGAGCATGAATCATATAGTAGATATGATCAACATAGTGATGTTCACCATTGAAAACTACTCCATCTCACGTGATGATCGGTTATGGTTTAGTTGATTTGGATCACGTGATCACTTAGATGACTAGAGAGATGTCTGTCTAAGTGGGAGTTCTTAAGTAATATGATTAATTGAACTTAAATTTATCATGAACTTAGTCCTGGTAGTATTTTGCAAATTATGTTGTAAGATCAATAGCTTGCGTTGTTGCTTTCATATGTTTATTTTGATATGTTCCTAGAGAAAATTGTGTTGAAAAATGTTAGTAGCAATGATGCGGATTGGATCCGTGATCTGAGGTTTATCCTCATTGCTGCACAGAAGAATTATGTCCTTAATGCACCGCTAGGTGACAGACCTATTGCAGGAGCAGATGCAGACGTTATGAACGTTTGGCTAGCTCAATATGATGACTACTTGATAGTTTTGTGCACCATGCTTTATGGCTTAGAATCGGGACTTCAAAGATGTTTTGAACATCATGGACCATATGAGATGTTCCAGGAATCGAAGTTAATATTTCAAGCAAATACCCGAGTTGAGAGATATGAAGTCTCCAACAAGTTCTATAGCTAAAAGATGGAGGAGAATCGCTCAACTAGTGAGCATGTGCTCAGATTGTCTGGATACTTCAATCGCTTGAATCAAGTGGGAGTTAATCTTCCAGATAAGATAGTGATTGACAGAATTCTCTAGTCACCATCACTAAGTTACTAGAACTTCGAGATGAACTATAGTATGCATGGGATGACGAAAACAATTCCCGAGCTCTTCGTGATGTTGAAATCAACGAAGGTAGAAATCAAGAAAGAGCATCAAGTGTTGATGATTGACAAGACGAGCTCGGGATTTTACCAGGAAGACTTGTGAAGGGGGTGAAATCGGGATTTTACCGGAACACCGGGGGTTACCAGAACCCTCCCAGGGGATAATGGGCCTTAGTGGGCCAAGAGGGAGAAGAGGAGGGCCGGCCAGGGCAGGCCGCGCGCCCCCTCCCCCCTAGTCCGAATAGGACAAGGAAGGGGGGGCGGCGCCCCCCTTTCCTCTTTCCCCTCCCCCCTTTCCTTCTCCACCAAGGCAAGAGGGGGGAGTCCTACTCCCGGTGGGAGTAGGACTCCTCCAGGCGCACCCCTAGGGGGCCGGCCGCACCTCTCCCTCCCTCCTTTATATACGGGGGCGGGGGGCACCCCATAGACACACAAGTTGATCTACGGATCATTCCTTAGCCGTGCGCGGTGCCCCCCTCCACCATATTCCACCTCGATCATATCGTCGCGGAGTTTAGACGAAGCCTTGCGCCGGTAGAACATCATCATCGTCACCACGCCGTCGTGCTGACGGAACTCATCTCCGGAGCTCGGCTGGATCGGAGGCCGGAGATCGTCATCGAGCTGAACGTGTGCAGAACTCGGAGGTGCCGTACGTTCGGTGCTTGGATCGGTCGGATCGTGGAGACGTACGACTACATCAACCGCGTTGTCATAACGCTTCCGCTTACAGTCTACGAGGGTACGTGGACAACACTCTCCCCTCTCATTGCTATGCATCACCATGATCTTGCGTGTGCGTAGGAAATTTTTGAAATTACTACGTTCCCCAACAGTGGCATCCGAGCCTAGGTTTTATGCGTTGATGTTATATGCACGAGTAGAACACAAGTGAGTTGTGGGAGATACAAGTCATACTGCTTACCAGCATGTCATACTTTGGTTCGGCGGTATTGTGAGATGAAGCGGCCCGGACCGACATTACGCGTACGCTTACGCGAGACTAGTTTCACCGTTACGAGCACTCGTGCTTAAAGGTGGCTGGCGGGTGTTTGTCTCTCTCACTTTAGCTGAATCAAGTGTGGCTACGCTCTGTCCTTGCAAAGGTTAAAACAGCACCAACTTGACGAACTATCGTTGTGGTTTTGATGCGTAGGTAAGAACGGTTCTTGCTCAGCCCGTAGCAGCCACGTAAAACTTGCAACAACAAAGTAGAGGACGTCTAACTTGTTTTTGCAGGGCATGTTGTGATGTGATATGGCCAAGACGTGATGCTATATTTTATTGTATGAGATGATCATGTTTTGTAACCGAAGTTATTGGCAACTGGCAGGAGCCATATGGTTGTCGCTTTATTGTATGAAATGCAAACGCCCTGTAATTGCTTTACTTTATCTCTAAGCGGTAGCGATAGTCGTAGAAGCAATAGATGGCGTAAACGACAACGATGCTACGATGGAGATCAAGGTGTCGCGCCGGTGACGATGGTGATCACGACGGTGCTTCGGAGATGGAGATCACAAGAACAAGATGATGATGGCCATATCATATCACTTATATTGATTGCATGTGATGTTTATCCTTTATGCATCTTATCTTGCTTTGATTGACGGTAGCATTTTAAGATGATCTCTCACTAAAATTATCAAGAAGTGTTCTCCCTGAGTATGCACCGTTGCCAAAGTTCGTCGTGCCCACACACCACGTGATGATCGGGTGTGATAAGCTCTACGTCCATCTACAACGGGTGCAAGCCAGTTTTGCACACGCGGAATACTCAGGTTAAACTTGACGAGCCTAGCATATGCAGATATGGCCTCGGAGCACGGAGACGAAAGGTCGAGCGTGAATCATATAGTAGATATGATCAACATAGTGATGTTCACCATTGAAAACTACTCCATCTCACGTGATGATCGGTTATGGTTTAGTTGATTTGGATCACGCGATCACTTAGATGACTAGAGAGATGTCTGTCTAAGTGGGAGTTCTTAAGTAATATGATTAATTGAACTTAAATTTATCATGAACTTAGTCCTGGTAGTATTTTGCAAATTATGTTGTAAGATCAATAGCTTGCGTTGTTGCTTTCATATGTTTATTTTGATATGTTCCTAGAGAAAATTGTGTTGAAAAATGTTAGTAGCAATGATGCGGATTGGATCCGCGATCTGAGGTTTATCCTCATTGCTGCACAGAAGAATTATGTCCTTAATGCACCGCTAGGTGACAGACCTATTGCAGGAGCAGATGCAGACGTTATGAACGTTTGGCTAGCTCAATATGATGACTACTTGATAGTTTTGTGCACCATGCTTTATGGCTTAGAATCGGGACTTCAAAGATGTTTTGAACATCATGGACCATATGAGATGTTCCAGGAATTGAAGTTAATATTTCAAGCAAATACCCGAGTTGAGAGATATGAAGTCTCCAACAAGTTCTATAGCTAAAAGATGGAGGAGAATCGCTCAACTAGTGAGCATGTGCTCAGATTGTCTGGATACTTCAATCGCTTGAATCAAGTGGGAGTCAATCTTCCAGATAAGATAGTGATTG
Source organism: Triticum dicoccoides (assembly GCF_002162155.2). Lineage (NCBI taxonomy): Eukaryota > Viridiplantae > Streptophyta > Magnoliopsida > Poales > Poaceae > Triticum > Triticum dicoccoides. Next base: position 263,867,172 of record NC_041391.1, read on the forward strand.
ACAGAATTCTCTAGTCACCATCACTAAGTTACTAGAACTTCGAGATGAACTATAGTATGCAAGGGATGACGAAAACGATTCCCGAGCTCTTCGTGATGTTGAAATCAACGAAGGTAGAAATCAAGAAAGAGCATCAAGTGTTGATGATTGACAAGATGACTAGTTTCAAGAAAAGGGCAAAGGGAAAGAAAGGGAAACTTCAAGTAGAATGGCAAACAAGTTGTCACTCCCGTGAAGAAGACCAAAGCTGGACCAAAGCCTGAAACTGAGTGCTTACACTGCAAAGGAAATGGTCACTGGAAGCGGAAATGCCCTGAATATTTGGTGGATAAGAAGGATGGCAAAGTGAACAAGGGTATATTTGATATACAGGTTATTGATGTGTGCTTTACTAGTATTTATAGTAGCCCCTGAGTATTTGATACTTGTTCGGTTGCTAAGATTAGTAACTCGAAACAGGAGTTACAGAATAAACAAAGACTAGTTGAAGGGGAAGTGACGATGCGTGTTGGAAGTAGTTCGAAGATTGATATGATCATCATCGCACACTCCCTATACTTTCGGGATTAGTGTTAAACCTAAATACATGTAATTTGGAGTTTGCGTTGAGCATGAATATGATTTGATCATGTTTATTGCAATACGGTTATTCATTTAAAATCAGAGAATAATTGTTGTTCTATTTATATGAATAAAACCTTCAATGGTCATACACCCAACGAAAATAGTTTGTTGGCTCTCGATCGTAGTGATGCACATATTTATAATATTGATGCCAAAAGATGCAAAGTTAATAATGATAGTGCAACTTATTTGTGGCACTGCCATTTTGGTCATAAAGGTGTAAAGCGCATGAAGAAACTCCATAAAGATGGATTTTCGGAATCACTTGGTTATGAATCATTTGATGCTTGCGAACCGTGCCCTTTGTGCAAGATGACTAAAACTCCGTTCTCCAGAACAATGGAACAAGCTACTGACTTATTGGAAATAATACATACCGATGTATGCGATCCAATGAGTGTTGATGCTCGTGGCAAGTATCATTATTTTCTGACCTTCACAAGATGATTTGAGCAGATATGGGTATATCTACTTGATGAAACATAAGTCTGAGATAGTTGAAAGGTTCAAAGAATTTCAGAGTGAAGTGGAAAAATCATCGTAACAAGAAAATAAAAGTTTCTACGATCTGATTGCGGAGACGAATATTTGAGTTACGAGTTTGGCCTTCATATAAAACAATGTGGAATAGTTTCACAGCTCACGCCACCTGGAACACCACAACATTATGGTGTGTCCAAACATCGTAACCACACTTTATTGGATATAGTGCGATCTATGATGTCTCTTACTGATTTACCACTATTGTTTTTGGGTTATGCATTAGAGACAGCTGCATTCACGTTGAAAGGGCACCATCTAAATCCGTTGAGACGACACCATATGAACTGTGGTTTAGCAAGAAACCCAAGTTGTTGTCTCTTAAAGTTTGGGGCTGCGATGCTTATGTGAAAAATTTTCATCCTGATAAGCTCGAACCCAAATCGGAGAAGTGCGTCTTCATAGAATACCCAAAGGAAATTGTTGGGTACACCTTCTATCACAGATTCGAAGGCAAGATATTCGTTGCTAAGAATGGATCCTTTCTAGAGAAGGAGTTTCTCTCGAAAGAAGTGAGTGGGAGGAAAGTAGAACTTGATAAGGTAATTGTACCTTCTCCTGAATTGGAAAATCGTTTATCACTGAAATCAGTTACAGTTATTCCTACACCAATTAGTAAGGAAGCTAATGATGATGATCATGAAACTTCTGATCAAGTTACTACAGAACCTCGTAGGTCTTCCAGAGTACGGTCCGCACCAGAATGGTACGGTAATCCTGTTCTGGAAGTCATGTTACTAGACCATGATGAACCTACGAACTATGAGGAAGCGATGATGAGCACAGATTCCGCAAAATGGCTTAAGGCCATGAAATTTGAGATGGGATCCATGTATGAGAACAAAGTGTGGACTTTGGTGGAGTTGCCCGATGATCGGCAAGCCATATTGTATAAATTGATCTTCAAGAGGAAGACGGACGTTGATAGTAGTGTTACTATCTACAAAGCTCGACTTGTCGCAAAAAGGGTTTTGACAAGTTCAAGGTGTTGACTACAATGAGATTTTCTCAACTGCAGCGATGCTTAAGTCTGTCCGAATCATGTTAGCAATTGCCACAATTTATGAAATCTGGCAAATGGATGTCAAAACTGCATTCCTTAATGGTTTTCTCAAAGAAGAATTGTATATGATGCAACCAGAAGGTTTTGTCAATCCTAAAGGTACTAACAAAATGTGCATGCTCCAGCGATCCATCTATGGACTGGTGCAAGCATCTCGGAGTTGGAATATACGCTTTGATGAGTTGATCAAAGCATATAGTTTTGTACAGACGTACGGTGAAGCCTGTATTTAAAAGAAAGTGAGTGGGAGCACTAAAGCATTTCTGATAAGTATATGTGAATGACATATTGTTGATCGGAAATAATGTAGAATTATTCTGCAAAGCATAAAGGAGTGTTTGAAAGGAGTTCTTTAAAATAAAGACCTCGGTAAAGCTACTTACATATTGAGCATCAAGATCTATTGAGATAGATCAAGACGCTTGATAAGATTTTCAACGAGTACATACCTTGACAAGATTTTGAAGTAGTTCAAAATGGAACAGTCAAAGAAGGAGTTCTTGCCTGTGTTGCAAGGTGTGAATTTGAGTAAGACTCAAGACCCGACCATGGCAGAAAATAGAAAGAGAATGAAAAGTCATTCCCTATGCCTCAGTCATAGGTTCTATAAGGTATGCTATGCTGTGAACCAGACCTATTGTATACTCTGCCCTGGTTTGGCAAGGGAGTACAATAGTGATCTAGGAGTAGATCACTAGACATTGGTCAAAATTATCCTTAGTGGAATAAGGATATGTTTCTCAATTATGGAGGTGACAAAAGGTTCATCGTAAAAGGATACGTCGATACAAGTTTTGGCACTGATCCAGATGACTCTAAGTCTTAATCTGGATACATATTGAAAGTGGGAGCAATTAGCTAGAGTAGCTCCATGCAGAGTATTGTAGACATAGAATATTTGCAAAATACATACGGCTCTGAATGTGACAGACCCGTTGACTAAACTTCTCTCACGAGCAAAACATGATCATACCTTTGTACTCTTTGGGTGTTAATCACATAGCGATGTGAACTAGATTATTGACTCTAGTAAACCCTTTGGGTGTTGGTCACATGACGATGTGAACTATGGGTGTTAATCATATACAGATATGATTATTGGTGTTAAATCACATGGCGATGTGAACTAGATTATTGACTCTAGTGCAAGTGGGAGACTGAAGGAAATATGCCCTAGAGGCAATAATAAAGTTATTATTTATTTCCTTATTTCATGATAAATGTTTATTATTCATGCAAGAATTGTATTAACCGGAAACATAATACATGTATGAATACATAGACAAACATATAGTCACAAGTATGCCTCTACTTGACTAGCCTCATTGATCAAAGATGGTTATGTTTCCTAACCATAGACATGTGTTGTCATTTGATTAATGGGATCACATCATTAGGAGAATGATGTGATTGACATGACCCATTCCGTTAGCCTAGCACTTGATCGTTTAGTATACTGCTATTGCTTTCTTCATGACTTATACAAGTTCCTGTAACTATGAGAATTATGCAACTCCCGTTTATCGGAGGAACACTTTGTGTGCTACCAAACGTCACAACGTAACTGGGTGATTCTAAAAGTGCTCTACAGGTGTCTCCGAAGGTACATGTTGGGTTGGCATAATTCGAGATTAGGTTTTGTCACTCCGATTGTCGGAGAGGTATCTCTGGGCCCTCTCGGTAATGCTCATCACCTAAGCCTTGCAAGCATTGTAACTAATGAGTTGGTTATGAGATGATGTATTATGGAACGAGTAAAGAGACTTGCCAGTAACGAGATTGAACTAGGTATTGGATACCGACGATCAAATCTCGGGCAAGTAACATACCGATGACAAAGGGAACAACGTATGTTGTTATGCGGTTTGACCGATAAAGATCTTCGTAGAATATGTAGGAACCAATATGGGCATCCAGGTCCCGCTATTGGTTATTGACCGAGAATGGTTCTAGGTCATGTCTACATAGTTCTCGAACCCGTAGGGTCCGCACGCTTAACGTTACGATGACAGTTTTATTATGAGTTTATAAGTTTTGATGTACCAAAGTTTGTTCGGAGTCTCGGATGTGATCACGGACATGACGAGGAGTCTCGAAATGGTCGAGACATAAATATTGATATATTGGAAGCCTATATTTGGACATCGGAACCGGAACCCTCCCGGGGGATAATGGGCCTTAGTGGGCCAAGAGGGAGAAGAGGAGGGCCGGCCAGGGCAGGCCGCGCGCCCCCTCCCCTCCTAGTCCGAATAGGACAAGGAAGGGGGGGCGGCGCCCCCCTTTCCTCTTTCCCCTCCCCCCTTTCCTTCTCCACCAAGGCAAGAGGGGGGAGTCCTACTCCCGGTGGGAGTAGGACTCCTCCAGGCGCACCCCTAGGGGGCCGGCCGCACCTCCCCCCTCCCTCCTTTATATACGGGAGCGGGGGGCACCCCATAGACACACAAGTTGATCTACGGATCGTTCCTTAGCCGTGTGCGGTGCCCCCCTCCACCATATTCCACCTCGGTCATGTCGTCGCGGAGTTTAGACGAAGCCCTGCGCCGGTAGAACATCATCATCGTCACCACACCGTCGTGCTGATGGAACTCATCTCCGGAGCTCGGCTGGATCGGAGGCCGGAGATCGTCATCGAGATGAACGTGTGCAGAACTCGGAGGTGCCGTACGTTCGGTGCTTGGATCGGTCGGATCGTGAAGACGTACGACTACATCAACCGCGTTGTCATAACGCTTCCGCTTACGGTCTACGAGGGTACATGGACAACGCTCTCCCCTCTCATTGCTATGCATCACCATGATCTTGCGTGTGCGTAGGAAATTTTTGAAATTACTACGTTCCCCAACAACCATAGCCACCCCACGTCGGCCTTGGCCATTAGGAATGTTGAAAGATGAGTTTTCTCTTTTTAGAAATAAACCACGTAAAGGTTGTCTTCAACATGCACAACAAAAACCACTTTGAGATTGCTTCTCTTAAAGACGGTTACATGGAATTCACCAAAATGTGAATCATATCCGACGCAAGCCAATTGAATAGTTGAAAGTAAATTGTAGTGAAGGGATTGGACAAGCATGACATTTGAAAGTGACGAATCATTAGAGATTACCACCTTTCCCAAACCCAATACCTTGCCCTTGCTATTGTCACCAAAAGAGATGTTCGAAGAGGCCTTGAGTGAATCAACGAACTCCACAAGTATCTCCCTTTCTCTGGTCATATGATTGGTGCATCCACTATCGATCACCCATTGAGTCCCACCGGAGACATAGTCCTACAAGAATCAAGCTTTGGTTATAGGTGCCCATTTTGCAATGCGACCTGGTGAGTTAGCAACAGGGTCTTGGGAACCCAAATAGTCCAAGCATAATCATCATAGTTAGTCCCAATTTTTTTTGCAAAAGTACAGCCATCATCTCCTCTCATGAGAACATAAGATGGATTATTCTTGCCGGCAAAATTCTTGGGAATGGCCTTGTCCCTAAGGACC
>NC_041391.1:263874127-263889769 GCF_002162155.2 Triticum dicoccoides
GGACACTCATGTACAAAGTGTCTTGGGCTATCACAATTGTAGCATTTCCTTCATCCAAAGGATCTTCCTTGAATATTTTTTCCTTTGTTTGCCATGGTCCCGGAGTACTTCTTGACTAAGAGTGCCAAGTCTTCTGCAAAATCATTTGCCGGGCATGAGGTGTCAGTGTCCTCCTCACATATCTCTTCACTCACTTCTTCCTCCCTTGATGGTTGGCTTATCACTTTCTTGGCCTTCAAAGCAAGATTGGAGTTCTTGGTTGCTTGAGCTATTGCAAAGGTTTTCTTGGACTTGGTTTCCAAAATAACATGAGTAGAGAAGGTGGAAACAACTTGAGCCGCAGTCAACTTGTGATAGTTCAAACATTGATGAACCATCATGACCATGGTATGTTCCGTGAGAACCATAGCATCTATGAACTTGTCCTTGATGAAATCATCATTTGCCCAAGTGCACCCAAAGGTTCTCAAGTTGAGCACAAGGGACTTCAACCTTCGGTAAACCTCTTCTGCGGACTCACCCTCATTCCTCACAAATAGATTGATTTCTTTCTTGAGCAAAGCCAACTGAGATCTTCGAATGGCTTCATCTCCTTCGAGAGCCTCCTCAAGGCAATCCCAAATTTCCTTTGAGGTTTTGAGAATAGCAATGGAGTCACTATAGTCTTCGGTCACAGCGGTGCATAACATGTTGTGTGCGGTTGCATTGAGTTGGTCATCAACCACTTCCCTTGGAGTGAGATTCATTGGGTCCTTGGGGGTGAATCCATTGACCACAATCCACCATAGTTGAGTTGAAGCACTGCGCATGTGAGACTCCATATCCAGCTTCCACTTAGCAAACGCATTAGCTTTCAAAGGGGGTGGAGGCCCACAGGATTAATGCGAGGATGTTGCAAAGGTTGAGGCGAGTAAAAGGGTTCGACGGCATTGTACTTGGGAACTTGAGTACGAGCTAGAGAAGCAAGAGGTTCCCTCGAGTCATCCACATCATGAACGTCATTTGGATCAAACGAGTTTGATGCGTATGTTGATGGCTTCAAGCGAGCATCAATTTCCTCCTTGACCGAGGACCAAACCTCTTTCAATATAGAGGCTTTGAGATCCGCAAACATTGAAAGAATATCAGTCGCGGTCAAGGGGGCACCCGGGTTAGGAGAAGCGGCGGGAGCAACGACCAGGGAACCAAGTGCCTCGTTCGCGGCGGGGGGTAGGTTTTGACCATCCCTCGCAACGGGTGCGCCACCTCCCTCATTCCCTAGATCGACCATATCCTCTAAGGTTGTAAAACCTTATATTAAAGCACAAGGCTCTGATACCAATAGAAAGGATCGATACAGTCGACTAGAGGGGGGTGAATAGGAGACTACAAATTTTAATCTTTCTTGTCGTTTTTAAGGCTTAGCGGATAAAAGAGTTCACTAGATATGCAACTAGGTGAATGCAACCTATATGACAAGCAATCTCCAAGATAAATATGCTAGGCAACAAACTAAGTAGCAAGCCAACAAGCATACAACAATAAAGTAAGGTGAGGGAAAGGATTAACCACAAGTGAGACGAGGACGCGGATTTTATCCCCAAGTTCACTCTTCCTTGGGGAAGAGCCACTCTCCATTTGGATCGGTGCTGGAGCCAAAGCTTGCGGGACGCCACTGAAGGCTCACCGTAATCTCCTTCGAGGTCCCCCAATGGATGAGCCTCGAATCACTCGGGGTTGGTTTTGAAGGCGACCACCACACCTTTACAAACTTCTCCGGAGCACACCACAAGCAAGGAAGCTTTCGGAGGAACCTCTAGCCGTCTAGGAGCCCAAGCTCCAAGAGTAACAAGTCAATGGGGGAATAAATGTTGCGGGGAACGCAGTTTGAATTGGTCAAGTTGTAGATCGGGTCTTGCTCTCCCAATCCCCAAAGTTTCAACAAGTTTGGGTGGAGGGATTGAGAGTATTGAGCAAAATGGGGTGTAGCAATGGTGGACTCAACAAGACATTAGGGTTATGGGTTGCAGGTGGAAGAAGAGGCTTTATATAGTGTTCTTGGCCGGGTGGGAGAATCTGCCTGTTGGACCCCGTGCGCATGGGGTACTCAGAGAGTTTCACCCAACCCCATGCGCACGGGTCAAAAGACCCCGTGCGTATGGGGTACTCAGAGAGTTTACACAGTACCCCGTGTGCACGGGGCTCAAAAGACCCCGTGCGCACGGGTTACTCAGAGAGCTACGTAGTACCCCGTGCGCATGGGGGTCCAAAGACCCCGTGTGCACGGGGTACCCAGTAACTTTCTGTCACAAACTTTTTTGAGTACCACAAGCACACACACACTAGGATTTTAGGTGGTAGGAGTGGGTAGGCTAAGTGTATAAGGTCAGGCAATGGCATTCCCACACAACTTTCATCCACACAAACCCCTCTTAATAGTGTGGTCTTTCCTATGACTCGAAACAAACCACAAACTAAAAACCTTCAAAGCACCGGAAGACCACGCCTTTGACCTTTTTGAAATGGGGGGTCGCACATCTCCATCATGGAGCACTTGGAACCAATATCCTGAGATAAACTTTAGTAACCGATATTAGTTCAACTAACCACATTGTCATGACACCAAAATATAGTATAAGTGCCACTTGCACTTTCAAATAGGAGAGGGCCTAGGGCTGGCCGCGCCCCTCCCCCCTTTGGGAGTCCGAATTGGACAAGGAGGGGGGTGCCCCCTCTTTCCTCCCTCTCTCCCTCTCTCCCTCTCCTTCCTCCCCCTTCCTCCTTCCTAGTTGGACTAGGAAAGGGGAGTCCTACTCCCACTAGGGGGAGGACTCCCCTCTCCTTGGCGTGCCCCAAGGCCGGCCGGCCTCCCCCCTTGATCCTTTATATACGGGGGCAGGGGGCACCCTAGGACACACAAGTTGATTGTTCCAAGCCGTGTGCGGTGCCCCCCTCCACCATAATCCACCTCGGTCATATCATCATAGTGCTTAGGCGAAGCCTTGCGCCGGTAGCTTCATCATCACCGTCATCACACCGTCGTGCTGACGAAGCTCTCCCTCGAAGCTCTACTGGATTGTGAGTTCATGGGACGTCACCGAGCTGAACTTGTGCAGATCGGGGAGGTGTCGTACGTTTGGTACTAGGATTGGTCGATTATGAGGACGTACAACTACATCAACCGCGTTGTCATAACGCTTCCGCTTATGGTCTACGAGGGTATGTAGACAACACTCTCCCCTCTTGTTGCTATGCATCACCATGATCTTGCGTGTGCGTAGGATTTTTTTAAAAATTACTACGTTCCCCAACAGTGGCATCAGAGCCAGGTTTATGCGTAGATGTTATATGCACGTTTAGAACACAAGTGAGTTGTGGACGATACTAGTCATACTTCTTACCAGCATGTCATACTTTGGTTCGGCGGTATTATTGGATGAATCGGCCTGGACCGACATTACGCGTACGCTTACGCAAGACTGGTTCTACCGACGTGCTTCGCACACAGGTGGCTGGCGGGTGTCAGTTTCTCCAACTTTAGTTGAATCAAGTGTGGCTATACCTGGTCCTTGTTGAAGGTTAAAACAACACATACTTGACGAAATATCATTGTGGTTTTTATGCGTAGGTAAGAATGGTTCTTGCTCAGCCCGTAGCAGCCACGTAGAACTTGCAACAACAAAGTAGAGGACCTCTAACTTGTTTTTGCAGGGCATGTTGTGATGTGATATGGTTAAGACATGATGCTAAATTTTATTGTATGAGATGATCATGTTTTGTAACGGAGTTATCGGCAACTGGCAGGAGCCATATGGTTGTCGCTTTATTGTATGAAATGCAATCGCCATGTAATTGCTTTACTTTATCACTAAGCAGTAGCGATAGTCGTAGAAGCAATAGTTGGCGAGACGCCAACTATGCTACGATGGAGATCAAGGTGTCGCGCCGGTGAGGATGGTGATCATGACGGTGCTTTGGAGATGGAGATCAAAGGCACAAGATGATGATGGCCATATCATATCACTTATATTGATTGCATGTGATGTTTATCCTTTATGCATCTTATTTTGCTTAGTTCGGTGGTAGCATTATAAGATGATCTCTCACTAAATTTCAAGGTACAAGTGTTCTCCCTGAGTATGAACCGTTGCAAAAGTTCGTCGTGCTGAGACACCACGTGATGATCGGGTGAGATAAGCTCTACGTTCACATACAACGGGTGCAATCTAGTTTTGCACACGCAGAATACTCGGGTTAAACTTGACGAGCCTAGCATATGCAGATATGCCCTCGAAACACTGAGACCGAAAGGTCGAGCGTGAATCATATAGTAGATATGATCAACATAGTGATGTTCACCATTGAAAACTACTCCATCTCACGTGATGATCGGACATGGTTTAGTTTATATGGATCACGTGATCACTTATATGATTAGGGATGTCTATCTAAGTGGGAGTTCTTAAGTAATTTGATTAATTGAACTTTACTTTATCATGAACTTAGTACCTGATAGTATTTCACATGTCTATGTTGTTGTAGATAGATGGCACGTGTTGTTGTTCCGTTGAATTTTAATGCGTTCCTAGAGAAAGCTAAGTTGAAAGATGATGGTAGCAACTACACGGACTGGGTCCGTAACTTGAGGATTATCCTCGTTGTTGTATAGAAGAATTACGTCCTGGAAGCACCGCTAGGTGCCAAACCCGCTGCAGGAGCAATGCCAGATGTTATGAACGTCTGGTAGAGAAAATCTGATGACTACTCAATAGTTCAGTGTGCCATGCTTTACGGCTTAGAACCGGAACTTCAACAATGTTTTGAACGTCATGGAGCATATGAGATGTTCCAGGAGTTGAATTTAATATTTCAAGCAAATGCCTGGATTGAGAGATATGAAGTCTCCAATAAGTTCTACAGCTGCAAGATGGAGGAGAATAGTTCTGTCAGTGAACATATACTCAAAATGTCTGGGTATAATAATCACTTGATTCAACTGGGAGTTAATCTTCCTGATGATAGTGTCATTGACAGAATTCTACAATCACTGCCACCAAGCTACAAGAACTTCGTGATGAACTACAATATGCAAGGGATGGATAAGACAATTCCCGAGCTCTTTGCAATGCTATAGGCTGCGGAGGTAGAAATCAAGAAGGAGCATCAAGTGTTGATGGTCAATAAGACCACCAGTTTCAAGAAAAAGGGTAAAGGGAAGAAGGGGAACTTCAAGAAGAACGACAAGCAAGTTGTTGCTCAAGTGAAGAAGCCCAAGTCTGGACCTAAGCCTGAGACTGAGTGCTTCTGCTGCAAAGGGACTGGTCACTGGAAGCAGAACTGCCCCAAGTATTTGGCGGATAAGAAGGATGGCAAGGTGAACAAAGGTATATGTGATATACATGTTATTGATGTGTACCTTACTAATGCTCGCAGTAGCACCTGGGTATTTGAAACTGGTTCTGTTGCTAATATTTGCAACTCGAAACAGGAAATACGGATTAAGCGAAGATTGGCTAAGGACGAGGTGACGATGCGCGTGGGAAATGGTTCCAAAGTCGATGTGATCGCGGTCGGCACGCTACCTCTACATCTACCTTCGGGATTAGTTTTAGACCTGAATAATTGTTATTTGGTGCCAGCGATGAGCATGAACATTATATCTGGATCTTGTTTAATGCGAGACGGTTATTCATTTAAATCTAAGAATAATTGTTGTTCTATTTATATGAGTAATATCTTTCATGGTCATGCACCCTTGAAGAGTGGTCTATTTATATTGAATATCGATAGTAGTGATACACATATTCATAATATTGAAGCCAAAAGATGCAGAGTTGATAATGTTAGTGCAACTTATTTGTGGCACTGCCGTTTAGGTTATACTGGTGTAAAGCGCATGAAGAAACTCCATTCTGATGGACTTTTGGAATCACTTGATTATGAATCACTTGGTACTTGCGAACCATGCCTCATGGGCAAGATGACTAAAACTCCGTTCTCCAGAACATGGAGCGAGCAACAGATTTGCTGGAAATCATACATACTGATGTATGTGGTCCGATGAATGTTGAGGCTCGCGGCGTGTATCGTTATTTTCTCACCTTCATAGATGATTTGAGCATATATGGGTATATCTACTTGATGAAGCATAAGTCTGAAACATTTGAAAAGTTCAAAGAATTTCATAGTGAAGTGGAAAATCATCGTAACAAGAAAATAAAGTTTCTACAATCTGATTGTGGAGGAGAATATTTGAGTTACGAGTTTGGTCAACATTTGAAACAATGCGGAATAGTTTCGCAACTCACGCCACCCGAAACACCACAGCGTAATGGTGTGTTCGAACATCGTAATCGTACTTTACTAGATATGGTGTGATCTATGATGTCTCTTACGGATTTACGCCTATCATTTTGGGGTTATGCTTTAGAGACGGTTGCATTCACGTTAAATAGGGCACCATCTAAATCCATTAAGACGACACCTTATGAACTATGGTTTTGCAAGAAACCAATGTTGTCGTTTTTTAAAGTTTGGGGTTGCAATGCTTATGTGAAAAAGCTTCAACCTGATAAGCTCGAACCCAAATTGGAGAAATGTGTCTTCATAGGATACCCAAAGGAGACTGTTGGGTACACCTTCTATCACAGATCCGAAGGCAAGACATTCGTTGCTAAGAATGGATCCTTTCTAGAGAAGGGGTTTCTCTTGAAAGAAGTGAGTGGGAGGAAAGTAGAACTCGATGAGGTAATTGTACCTGCTCCCTTATTGGAGAGTAGTTCATCACAGAAATATGTTCCTGTGACTCCTACACCAATTAGTGAGGAAGCTAATGATGATGATCATATAACTTCAGATCAAGTTACTACCGAACCTCGTAGGTCAACCAGAGTAAGATCCGCACCAGAGTGGTACGGTAATCATGTTCTGGAGGTCATGTTACTTGACCACGACGAACCTACGAACTATGAGGAAGCGATGATGAGCCCAGATTCCGCAAATGGCTTGAGGCCATGAAATCTGAGATGGTATCAATGTATGAGAACAAAGTATGGACTTTGGTTGACTTGCCCGATGATCGGCAAGCCATCGAGAATAAATGGATTTTCAAGAAGAAGACTGACGTTGACGGTAATGTTACTGTCTACAAAGCTCGACTTGTTGCGAAAGGTTTTTGACAAGTTCAAGGAGTTGACTACGATGAGACCTTCTCACCCGTAGCGATGCTTAAGTCCGTCCGAATCATGTTAGCAACTGCTGCATTTTGGCATATGGATGTAAAGACTGCATTCCTGAATGGATTTCTGGAAGAAGAGTTGTATATGATGCAACCTGAAGGTTTTATCGATCCAAAGGGAGCTAACAAAGTGTGCAAGCTCCAGCGATCCATTTATGGACTGGTGCAAGCATCTCGGAGTTGGAATAAACATTTTAATAGTGTGATCAAAGCATATGGTTTTATACGAACTTTTGGAGAAGCCTGTATTTACAAGAAAGTGAGTGGGAGCTCTATAGCGTTTCTAATATTATATGTGGATGACATATTGTTGATTGGAAATGATATAGAATTTTTGGATAGCATAAAAGGATACTTGAATAAGAGTTTTTCAATGAAAGGCCTCGGTGAAGCTGCTTATATAGTGGGCATCAAGATCTATAGAGATAGATCAAGACGCTTAATTGGACTTTCACAAAGCACATACCTTGATAAAGTTTTGAAGAAGTTCAAAATGGATCAAGCAAAGAAAGGGTTCTTACCTGTGTTACAAGGTGTGAGGTTGAGTCAGACTCAATGCCCGACCACTGCAGAAGATAGAGAGAAAATGAAAGGTGTTCCCTATGCTTCAGCCATAGGCTCTATCATGTATGCAATGTTGTGTACCAGACCTGATGTGTGCCTTGCTATAAGTTTAGCAGGGAAGTACCAAAGTAATCCAGGAGTGGATCACTGGACAGCGGTCAAGAACATCCTGAAATACCTGAGAAGGACAAAGGATATGTTTCTTGTTTATGGAGGTGACAAAGAGCTCGTCATAAATGGTTACGTCGATGCAAGCTTTGACACTGATTCGGATGACTATAAGTCACAAACCGGATACGTGTTTATATTGAATGGTGGAGCTGTCAGTTGGTGCAGTTCTAAGCAAAGCGTCGTGGCGGGATCTACGTGTGAAGCGGAGTACATAGCTGCTTCGGAAGCAGCAAATGAAGGAGTCTGGATGAAGGAGTTCATATCCGATCTAGGTGTCATACCTAGTGCATCGGGTCTGATGAAAATCTTTTGTGATAATACTGGTGCAATTGTCTTGGCAAAGGAATCCAGATTTCACAAGAGAACTAAGCACATCAAGAGACGCTTCAGTTCCATCCGTGATCAAGTCAAGGAGGGAGACATAGAGATTTGCAAGATACATACAAATTTGAATGTTGCAGACCCGTTAACTAAGCCTCTCTCACGAGCAAAACATGATCAGCACCAAGACTCCATGGGTGTTAGAATCATTACTCTGTAATCTAGATTATCGACTCTAGTGCATGTGGGAGACTAAAGGAAATATGCCCTAGAGGCAATAATAAAGTTGTTATTTATATTTCCTTATATCATGATAAATGTTTATTATTCATGCTAGAATTGTATTAACCGGAAACTTAGTACATGTGTGAATATATAGACAAATAGAGTGTCACTAGTATGCCTCTACTTGACTAGCTCGTTGAATCAAAGATGGTTAAGTTTCCTAAACCATAGACATGAGTTGTCATTTGATTAATGGGATCACATCATTAGAGAATGATGTGATTGACTTGACCCATTCTGTTAGCTTAGCATTTGATCGTTTACTATGTTGCTATTGCTTTCTTCATGACTTATACATGTTCCTATGACTATGAGATTATGCAACTCCCAAATACCGGAGGAACACTTTGTGTGCTACCAAACGTCACAACGTAGCAGGGTGATTATAAAGGTGCTCTACAGGTGTCTCCGATGGTACTTGTTGAGTTGGCATAGATCGAGATTAGGATTTGTCACTCCGATTGTTGGAGAGGTATCTCTGGGCCCTCTCGGTAATGCACATCACTATAAGCCTTGCAAGCAATGTGATTAATGATTTAGTTGCAGGATGATGCATTACGGAATGAGTAAAGAGACTTGCCGGTAACGGGATTGAACAAGGTATTGAGATACCGACGATCGAATCTCGGGCAAGTAATATACCGATGACAAAGGGAACAACGTACGTTGTTATGCGGTTTGATCGATAAAGATCTTTGTAGAATATGCAGGAGCCAATATGAGCATCCAGGTTCCGCTATTGGTTGTTGACCGGAGACGTGTCTCGGTCATGTCTACATAGTTCTCGAACCTATAGGGTCCGCACGCTTAATGTTCGGTGATGATCGGTATTATGAGTTTATGTGTTTTGATGTACCAAAGATAGTTCAGAGTCTCGG
This sequence comes from Triticum dicoccoides, assembly GCF_002162155.2. Taxonomy (NCBI): domain Eukaryota; kingdom Viridiplantae; phylum Streptophyta; class Magnoliopsida; order Poales; family Poaceae; genus Triticum; species Triticum dicoccoides. The sequence continues at coordinate 263,883,563 of NC_041391.1, forward strand.
ATGTGATCACGGACATGACGAGGAGTCTCGAAATGGTCGGGACATAAAGATTGATATATTGGACGACTATATTCAGACACCGGATGAGTTCCGGGGGTCACCGGATATTTTATCGGAGTGTCGGGGGGTTATTGGGCCCCCCGGGAGATATAATGGGCCAACGTGGGCCTTGTGGGACAGAAAAGAGAGGGCCTAGGCTGGCTGCCCCCCCTTGGGAGTCCGAATTGGACAAGGAGGGGGGCTGCGCCCCCCTCTTTCCTCCCTCTCTCCCTCTCCTTCGTTCCCCCTTCCTCCTTCCTAGTTGGACTAGGAAAGGGGAGTCCTACTCCCACTAGGAGGAGGACTCCCCCCTCTCCTTGGCGCGCCCCAAGGCCGGCCGTCCTCCCCCTTGCTCCTTTATACACGGGGGCAGGGGGCACCCTAGGACACACAAGTTGATTGTTCCAAGCCGTGTGCGGTGCCCCCCTCCACCATAATCCACCTCGGTCATATCATCGTAGTGCTTAGGCAAAGCCCTGTGCCGGTAGCTTCATCATCACCGTCATGACGCCGTCGTGCTGACGAAGGTATCCCTCGAAGCTCTACTGGATAGTGAGTTCGTGGGACGTTACTGAGGTGAACGTGTGTAGATCGCGGAGGTGTCGTACGTTCGGTACAAGGATCGGTCGATTGTGAAGACGTACGACTACATCAACCGCGTTGTCATAATGCTTCCGCTTACGGTCTACGAGGGTACGTAGACAACACTCTCCCCTCTCGTTGCTATGCATCACCATGATCTTGCGTGTGCGTAGGAAACTTTTTGAAATTACTACGTTCCCCAACACCTTTTTCCTGTATCAACATTGTATGAGTCAAGTCATCACAAATCCGAGGCAGGAAGTTTGAGAATGCTCATAATATATGTGGGGATAGTCTGAGTGTCAGACTTTATTAAAATTTCTTTGTCCCCACTAGACGTATATTGTTCACTCCAATCAACAAGCCTCTTTCCTAACCTTGCCTGGATGGCCCCAAATGTTCCTTTGTGCATTCTACCATCTGGAATAGGTACTTAGGATCAAACACTTGTTTTGCAATCTCAAGGACATTCTTCACATGCAATGCAATGTCTTCTGGACAGTTGTCAGAGAAAAGGATGGAACAATTGAAGGATTTATAAGTTGTTTGTAGGTGTTCAACAAACCTTTTATCAACTCTGCCAGTTGTATAGAAGCTCTAAAAATAGAATTGAGTCATCCGCGAATAAAAGATGTGAGATAATCAGAGCATTACGACCTATCTTCGCCCCTTCTAATCCTTCTGTTGTCACTAATTTATTTATCAAGCCAGAAGAATGAGTTGATAGCGAGATCTTCTGGATTTCACCTCTAACCTACCCCAACTTGTTTGTTGCTGTTACTGTTTGTTGTTTTATTCTCTATCAATTTTTACTTATAACAGTTGTTGTTGTTGTTTGTTTGTTGTTTTATTCTCTATCAATTTTTACTTTTAACAGTTTCAAGTTGGCTGGATGAAAGTGTACCGCTGACAACGTGAATCCTTCAAGGATGACAAACATTGTTGTAAGTCTAATGCATGTCGTTGCAAGGTCAATTGGTGTGCTCCAAGTTGGATGTAATTCTGGTTTAGATAAAAATAAAAATAACCGCGCCCATTAAACTGGACTTCCTTGGCTCATCTAGTTGATGGTGGTCTCTATATACTTCAATATGCTGACGATACGGTTCTCTTCATGGATCATGACCTCGAGAAAGCGAGAAATCTGAAATTAATTTTATCAGCATTCTAGCAACTCTGAGGTATGAAGATCAACTTTCATAAAAGTGAATTGTTTTGTTTTGGAAAGGCTCAAGACGAGGCCCACCTATACGCTGAACTGTTTGGATATGGGTTGGGCCAACTTCCGATCACATATTTGGGGATATCGATACATTATCGGAGACTCACAAATGCTGAATGGAAACACATCGAGGAGTGATGTCTGCTAGACTACGTTGGTATTTCCCCAAAGGGGAAGGGATGATGCAGCACAACGACAGTAGGTATTTCCCTCAATGATGAGACCAAGGTTATCAAACCAGTAGGAGAACCAAGCAATACTACGTAAACAACACCTGCACACAAATAACAAATACTTGCAACCCGACGTATTAAAGGGGTTGTCAATCCCTTTCGGGTAACGGCGCTAGAAATTGGCAAATGGACATGAGAAAGTTGTAATAATTTGATAGATAGATCTCGCGGGAATGCGAGATAAAATAAATTGCAGCAAGGTATTTTTGTGTTTTTGGTTTAATAGATCTAAAAATAAAAACAAAAGAAAATAGATCACAAAGGCAAATATAATAAAGAAGAGACCAGGGGTCGTAGATTTCACTAGTGGCTTCTCTCGAGAAAAGTAGCAAACGGTGGATTAACGAATTACTGTTGGGAAATTGATAAAACTTCAAATAATCATGATGATATCCAGACAATGATCATTATATAGTCATCACGTCCAAGATTAGTAGACCGACTCCTGCCTGCATCTACTACTATTACTCCACATATCGATCGCTATCCAGCACGCATCTAGTGTATTAAGTTCATGAAGAAATGGAGTAATGCAATAAGAACGATGAAATGATGTAGACAAGATCTATTTATGTGGAAATAGACCCTATCTTGTTATCCTTAATGGCAACAATACATACGTGTTGGTTCCCCTTCTGTAACTGGGATCAAGCACCGTAAGATCGAATCCATCACAAAGCACCTCTGAGAAGAAATACGAGGCTATAAGCAATCATGCATATAAAATATCAAAGAAGACTCAAATAACTTCCATGGATAAAAAGATAGATCTGATCATAAACTCAAAGGTCATCGGATCCCAACAAACACACCACAAAAAGAGTTACATCATATGGATCTCTAAGAGACCATTGTATTGAGAATCATACGAGAGAGAGGAAGCCATCTAGCTACTAACTACGAACCCGTAGGTCTACAAAGAACTACTCACGCATCATCGAGAGGCACCAATAGACATGATGAAGCCTTCCGTGATGGTGTCTAGATTGGATCTGATGGTTCTAGAACTTACGGCGGCTGGAATTGATTTTCGTCGACTCCCCTAGGGTTTCTGGAATATTGGGGTATTTATAGAGTAAAGAGGTGGTTCGGGAGGCAACTGAGGTGGGCACAACCCACCAGGGCGCGCCTGGGCCTCCAGGCGCGCCCTGATGGGTTGTTCTCCCCTCGGAGCACCCTCTAGGTGCTTCTTCGGCCCACTGGATGTCTTTTGGTCCATAAAAAATCCACAAAAATTTTCGCTGCGTTTGGACTCCGTTGGTATTGATTTTCTGCGATGTAAAAAACATGCAGAAAGTCCCTTCGCTCATGAATCCTTCAAGGATGACAAACATTGTTGTAAGTCTAATGCATGTCGTTGCAAGGTCAACTGGTGTGCTCCAAGTTGGATGTAATTCTGGTTTAGATAAAAATTACAATAACCATGCACATTAAACTAGACTCCCTTCGCTCATCTAGTTGATGGTGGTCTCTATATACTTCAATATGCCGATAATATGATTCTCTTCATGGATCATGACCTCGAGAAAGCGAGAAATCTGAAATTAATTTTACCAGCATTCGAGCAACTCTGAGGTCTGAAGATCAACTTTTATAAAATTGAATTGTTTTGTTTTGGCAAGGCTCAAAGACGAGGCCCGCCTATGCATTGAACTGTTTGGATATGGGTTGGGCCAGTTTCCGTTCACATATTTGGGGATACCGATACATTATCGGAGACTCACAAAGCTGAATGGAAACACATCGAGGACAGACTACAAAAACGACTTCCAGTTGCCCAAAGAAGTTTTACATAGATTGGATTATTTCCGATCAAGATTATTTTGGCAAGGAGATAGCGGCAGAAAAAATATCGACTGACAAAATGGAGTGTGGTTTGCCATCTCAAAGACCAAGGTGGGTTGGGCATTCATGGCCTTGAGGTAAGAATATGGCCCTCCTCGGCAAGTGCTTGTTTAAATTACTAACGGAAGATGGTGTATGACAAAACGTCACGAGGAGCAAATGTGTGGGTTCCAAGGCGGTATCCCAAGTATACAGGAAGCCCGGAGATTCTCACTTTTGGGCGGGTCTAATGACTACGAAGAAATATTTCTTCTCCTATGGATCATTCTCGATTAAGGACGACTCGAAAATTAGATTCTGGGAGGACAAGTGGCTAGGAAATGCCATACTCCGGGAACAATATCCTGCTTTATACAACATTGTTCGTCACAAGTGTGATACTATCGCCACGGTAATGGAACCATTTCCGCCAAATGTGACGTTTAGAAGAGATTTAATTGGACCCAGACTCCAATCATGGTACATCCTGCTCCAACTGTTGTCCACAGTGCATTTGTCATATGGGTCTGATGTATTTCGATGGAATCTACATGGGAATGAGCAATTCTCAGTGGAATCTATGTATAGAGCATTAATCCAGTCTAATGTGCCAAATGATAATAATAAGAAGATCTAAAAGATAAAGATACCTCTTAAGAATAAAATATTTGCACGGTATCTTCGTCGCGGAGTCATTCTGACTAAAGATAACCTTATCAAGAGGAAATGGCATGGAAGTCCGCAATGTATTTTTTGTCATCACAATGAGACAATAAAACATTTATTCTTCCAATGCAAATTGGCTCGATCTATATGGTCAGTCATCCAGATAACTTCTGGCTTGTATCTTCTTTGTAGTGTTGCTAATGTATTTGGCAACTGGTTATATGAGATTGATCATAGGTGTAGAACTCTTCTTAGGATGGGAGCGCTTGCTGTTATTTGGTCGCTTTGGCTATGTAGGAATGATAAGGGTTTTAACGATAAAAGTACTTCTTTAATACAGATTATCTACACATGTACCGGGACTCTTTGTTTATGGTTCTCTCTACAACGCGTGGAGAATCAAGACCTATTTTTGGAGATGTGTACACGATTAGAGGATGCGGCGAGGGATACTTTTACCCAACATGGATGGCAGCATGATCTTAGGATTGACCCACCTTCACTTTAGGCATTATACAGACTTTACATGTTTCTTTGTATTCTTTTTTTATTTTTCATTTATATGAGAGGATTTTGTTTGACTGTGTGCATCTTAATTATGTAGAGTGCATCTTAATTATGTAGAGACCGGCTGCAATGTTAGCCCTTTTTCGGAAAAAAAGTGATGCACCGTCTCCCAGTGCCAAGATAGTCCAGCCGGCCTTGTGGAAATGGTTATCAAGCCACGTTAGCTTTAGGTGCCATCTTAACATCATGCACCACCTCGGGCGTAAAACACGGAGAGGCGATTGAGGCGATTGCGAGGCGATCGGCTCGATAGCTAGGGTTAGGGTTTTGCGGTCGGTGGTGCTGAGGATTGCGGCGTCCTGGGAGGAGGCGACGGCGGATTCTCGCAGGCTTGCGCCGGAGTGCGGTTTTCTCCCTCTGGTTAGTTGACATGGAGGGGAGGAGGATGGGGGTGCTGAGGTGATGAGGAACAAGGCAGATGCGACCGGGAAAGTGGCGGCGGAGAAGAAATCACAAAACCTAGCTGCTACTCCAAGGTCGTCGCAACAAAGGGAGGACACTGATGATGCGGTGAGGACGCCACTGGGCGGCCAGAGCAGGAACGCATCTGTGTCTCCAGGATTGACAGCTCGGATGGGAGGGCTGGTGTTGACGGAGAAGGAAGCGCAGGGTTTTGTCTTCAAGGACTCAGATCAGGATCAGGCTAGACCGGCAAGGTGGGCAACGATCGGGAAAGCATTTACGCCAAGGCCGATCAACAAGAGTTCTCTGGAAAAGTCCATGGCAAGGGCGTGCGGATTGCATAGAGAAGCACAATTCAAGATCATAGGAAGGAATCTTTTCTTGATGAATTTCGGTAGTGAGGGAGATTGGAGACATGCGTTGAACAATGGCCCATGGCAGTTTGACTTTAATGTTTTAGTGCTAAAAGATTATGATGGAAGCACGAGATCATCAGAGATGATTTTTGATGCTGTGGATATTTAGGTCAGGGTTGAGGATTTACCGCTAGACAAACGATCTAAAGCGTTTGGAGAGGGGCTTGGGAATTAGCTGGGCAAGAGTGTGAGGGTGGATGTTGAGAAGGATGGTTTTACGAAGGGTGCGGAGTTGAGGTTTAGAGTTAAACTACCT
>NC_041391.1:263889779-263891565 GCF_002162155.2 Triticum dicoccoides
GCTATCCAGCACGCATCTAGTGTATTAAGTTCATGAAGAAATGGAGTAATGCAATAAGAACGATGAAATGATGTAGACAAGATCTATTTATGTGGAAATAGACCCTATCTTGTTATCCTTAATGGCAACAATACATACGTGTTGGTTCCCCTTCTGTAACTGGGATCAAGCACCGTAAGATCGAATCCATCACAAAGCACCTCTGAGAAGAAATACGAGGCTATAAGCAATCATGCATATAAAATATCAAAGAAGACTCAAATAACTTCCATGGATAAAAAGATAGATCTGATCATAAACTCAAAGGTCATCGGATCCCAACAAACACACCACAAAAAGAGTTACATCATATGGATCTCTAAGAGACCATTGTATTGAGAATCATACGAGAGAGAGGAAGCCATCTAGCTACTAACTACGAACCCGTAGGTCTACAAAGAACTACTCACGCATCATCGAGAGGCACCAATAGACATGATGAAGCCTTCCGTGATGGTGTCTAGATTGGATCTGATGGTTCTAGAACTTACGGCGGCTGGAATTGATTTTTGTCGACTCCCCTAGGGTTTCTGGAATATTGGGGTATTTATAGAGTAAAGAGGTGGTTCGGGAGGCAACCGAGGTGGGCACAACCCACCAGGGCGCGCCTGGGCCTCCAGGCGCGCCCTGATGGGTTGTTCTCCCCTCGGAGCACCCTCTAGGTGCTTCTTCGGCCCACTGGATGTCTTTTGGTCCATAAAAAATCCACAAAAATTTTCGCTGCGTTTGGACTCCGTTGGTATTGATTTTCTGCGATGTAAAAAACATGCAGAAAGTCCCTTCGCTCATGAATCCTTCAAGGATGACAAACATTGTTGTAAGTCTAATGCATGTCGTTGCAAGGTCAACTGGTGTGCTCCAAGTTGGATGTAATTCTGGTTTAGATAAAAATTACAATAACCATGCACATTAAACTAGACTCCCTTCGCTCATCTAGTTGATGGTGGTCTCTGTATACTTCAATATGCCGATAATATGATTCTCTTCATGGATCATGACCTCGAGAAAGCGAGAAATCTGAAATTAATTTTACCAGCATTCGAGCAACTCTGAGGTCTGAAGATCAACTTTTATAAAATTGAATTGTTTTGTTTTGGCAAGGCTCAAAGACGAGGCCCGCCTATGCATTGAACTGTTTGGATATGGGTTGGGCCAGTTTCCGTTCACATATTTGGGGATACCGATACATTATCGGAGACTCACAAAGCTGAATGGAAACACATCGAGGAGAGACTACAAAAACGACTTCCAGTTGCCCAAAGAAGTTTTACATAGATTGGATTATTTCCGATCAAGATTATTTTGGCAAGGAGATAGCGGCAGAAAAAATATCGACTGACAAAATGGAGTGTGGTTTGCCATCTCAAAGACCAAGGTGGGTTGGGCATTCATGGCCTTGAGGTAAGAATATGGCCCTCCTCGGCAAGTGCTTGTTTAAATTACTAACGGAAGATGGTGTATGACAAAACGTCACGAGGAGCAAATGTGTGGGTTCCAAGGCGGTATCCCAAGTATACAGGAAGCCCGGAGATTCTCACTTTTGGGCGGGTCTAATGACTACGAAGAAATATTTCTTCTCCTATGGATCATTCTCGATTAAGGACGACTCGAAAATTAGATTCTGGGAGGACAAGTGGCTAGGAAATGCCATACTCCGGGAACAATATCCTGCTTTATACAACATTGTTCGTCACAAGTGTGATACTATCGCCACGGTAATGGAACCATTTCCGCCAAATGTGACGTT
>NC_041391.1:263892995-263908022 GCF_002162155.2 Triticum dicoccoides
CTCGGTTCGTGGAGTCTCGGGGAGTTTCAATAGCTTCGGAAGTGCAAGAAGTAGCGAAAGGGAAAGGGGCAGCAAAACATCAGGAACTGTTCGGGATATTCCAACTAAGCGCAACCTACATAATGAGTTTGCTACCCCAGCTGCTTCCCGCACTGGCGGGGATGGTAAGGGGGATGGGGAAGAAGGCAGTGTTCGAAAGGAGTAGGTGCAAGGAGAGGAGATCATAAAAGAAAGAGACTTGAGAGATGATTTGGAACAGAAGAGGGAGAGAGAGCTGCGGTCAAAGTTGAGAGAGAGGCAATAGGAGAACCAGGCTGAGTTAAGGAGCAACTATAGGAAGTATGGGCGATGGGAGAATTATCAGGTGGGATCGTCAAGCAACTTCCATGGGAGAGAGAGGAGGCAGGGGTACTATGTGCGCAAGCCTAGACCAGAATATAGGGCAAGACAGCACTCTCCCGGAAGCCCGAGACAGGAAGGTCCGAGAGAGAGGAAGAGGAGTCCAAGGCAATATTGGGTGGCAAAAGGAGATGGTGGTAGACATGAAGGGAATGATACTTTTGTATGTGATACAAGACAGAAAACTTCGACAGTGTTTGATCGCATTGAGGAACCCACTGCTACATCGGTGGACCCTGAGGGACAGGGCCGCTGGGCACAATGAATTTCTTGGCCTGGAACTGTCGAGGACTGGGGTTGGACTCGACAGTTGGCGAACTGAGAGACCTGGTATGGTCTTACAACCCAGCGGTGGTGTTCTTGTCAGAGACAAAGAAGAGTGCAAAAGCGATGGAGAGACTCAAATGGAGCATTGGGTTCTCGCAAGGTGTGGCGGTGAGTTGTGCAGGAAAGAGTGGAGGATTGGCGCTGTGGTGGAGAGATCATGTGAAGGTGATGGTCAGACCTTGGTGTCAATACTATATAGACTGTCAAATGGAGATGGATGGGCGGATCTATAGGTTCACTGGAATCTATGGGGAGCCATGTGTGGAAAGGAGGAATAAAACTTGGGAAGCTTTGAGGTATTTGAGGAAACAAGATGATCTTCCGTGGATATGTGTGGGAGATTATAATGAGGCAATGCTGTAGAAAGAACAAATTGGGGGCAAGGCTAGATGCATCCGACAGATGGATGAGTTTAGAGAATGTTTAGCTGATTGTGGACTTGTGGATATTGGTTTCTCAGGTTACCCTTTCACATGGGATAACAAGAGGGAAGGAGTGGAAAATATACAGGTCCGCCTTGATAGGGCAACGTGCTCAACCTCCTTCATGCAGTTGTTCCCGGAGACAGAGGTACAACACATTCTGACCAAGGAGTCTGATCATCAAGCATTGCTTGTGCGTGTTGCGTCGGCACTGGCCGATAACACGTCTCGCCCGCCGCGTCCTTTCATGTATGAGGCGGCCTGGACAAGACATGCTGACTACGAGGCGATGGTGACCAGTGCATGGGATAGAGCGCATGCAATCAACCAGGGGCAGCCGGGGATGGATGCGGCATGTAAACAACTAGCACTCATGGCGAAAGCAATGCAGACTTGGAGCTGGGAGGTTTTTGGCTCTATTAAAAAACAGACTGCTCACCTCAAATGGTAGTTGAAAGATGCAAAAGAAAGGGCGATCAGAACTGGCTATGGGCAGGAGATTAAGGACTTAGAGGACCAGTTACACTATCTATATGAAAGGGAAGAGATTTATTATAAACAACGGTCACGTGTGGACTGGTTACAGTATGGTGACCAAAACACACAGTACTTCCAGAACCAAGCATCGCACAAAAAGCGGAAGAATACAGTCAAGGGGCTATGTAGAGAGGATGGGACTAAATGTGTTGATGATGATGGTATGAGGGAGATGGTCGTAGCTTTCTACGCCCAGTTGTTTACGTCGGATGGTTCAAGGCATAGTGAGAAGATTTTACAGCATATTCATATGATGGTCACTGACGAGATGAACACGAGATTGTCAGACCCGGTTGCGGATGACGAGATTGAGAGAGCGCTGTTTGAAATGGGGCCGACCAAGGCCCCGGGGCCTGATGGCTTTCCGACGATGTTCTATCAACGACACTGGTCGTTGTTAAAGAATGAGGTGTGTGCAGCCATAAGAGAATTTCTTGAGGGGAAGATGATGCCTGAGGGTTTTAATGACACCGTGATTGTTATGATACCCAAAGTCTGTTCACCAGATGTCACAACCTAGTTAGTCATGCATTAGAGTGTTGCATCATGTTTACTCTTTCATCAGAAACTTGAAATGGGGATGACAGAACCCCCAGTCCCCTCTGAAACCAACTAGGGTTACTAAAATAATTTTTCAATGAACCTGAAATGCCCTTCTAAAATGCCCATCATTTTTGTCTTGGTTCAGAACCTCTGCCAAAAGTGGTGCACATTTTCCTAGGCCATCCTAGGGTTTTTGAATTAAATCATAAATATTTGAATTTGGGAATTTAAAATAATATAAAATATTTAAATGCTCAAATATCTCCAAACTAAAATGTTTCATGTTGGAAATAATCCAACTATGGGCCAGGAATAGTTTGGTGATTTTTGAAGTTGCCTAGGTATTTTATTTAATTCAACAAAGTTGCAGATATATTAAATAAAACAGAAACAGAAGAAAAGGGGGAAAAACTTACCTGGGCTCCCCCACTGTGCGGCCCAGCTAGCTGGCTGGCCCAGCCAGCAGCCGGCCTAGCCCACCTCCCTCCTCTGTCGTCTTCGTCCCGACAGAGGGAGGGGAGTGTGGCCGGCGCGCGCGCGCGCCACCGCGCCACGCCACCTGCTCGCCTGCTTGCCTGGCCTCCCCTCCTCGCTCGATGCCCTGGACGACGCCACGCCTCTCCCCCCTGCTCTCTCTCACTCTCCCCCGGCTCTCCCCTCCTCTCCCTCGCTCTCTCTCTCTCACGGCCGAACACCACCGTCGCCACCGTTCGCCATAGCCGCCGTCTCCGACCACCCCTCGCTCCCCCGACTAGCTCAGGAGCTCCACCTCGACTCCCTCTTCCTCCCCACCGCTCCACGGGTCCCCGGAAGCCCTGCATCGCCGCCACGTCGCCGTTCCCCTCTTCGGACTCCGACCACCGTCGCCGTCAAATTCGTCGTCTCCGGCGCGTCCCCGAGCCCGCTTCGACGCCCACTGCAACCGCGGTGAGCCCCCGAGTCGTTTCCCCCTTCTCCCCTGGTCTTTCCCGACCTCTAGGCCCTAGCCCCACCTCGGCCGAGAGCTCCACGCCGCCGACGATGTCGCCGTCGTGGCCACGGTCGCCGTAGCGCCCAACCGAGCACACCATCGTGCTCCCCACCTCACCAGGAGCACGTAGCACGCACCAACACCCCCCCAAACCCCCTGCAACACTGATCCCGACCGCACCCGAACTCCGGCCGTCGCAGCCGAGCTCGCCGCCGTCAACTCCGGCCACCCCGAGCCCAACCACCACCACCAATAGCCACGGCTCAACCTCAGCAACACGTAGATGCCTTCCGCCGTCCATTTGGTTGCCGGAATGGCAAAAAGCACTCTCGCCGCCGTCTCGGACCTCGCCGGCGTCATGTCGCCGGTGGGGTTTGACTTGTCTGACCTGGGGTTTGACCCCCCCAGGGTCACTGACGCGTGGGCCCTGTCGGCCAGGTGGTTAGGTTAGCGCTAACTACTGTTAGTCAACCCCCCCTGACACTGACAGTGGGCCCCAGCGCCACTAATTAGTAATTAGGATTAATCTAAACCTGTTTAACCCCCCCCTGTCACTGACGTGTGGGCCCCACACGTCAGGTTTGACCTCAGCCAGCCACAGTTGACCACTGACGTCATGCTGACGTCAGGCTGACGCAGTAATTGATTTCTGGATTTAATTTAAATCAGGAAATTCCAGAATATTAATTAAACTTCAAAAATTCATAACTTTTATTCTGTAACTCCAAATTGGACAAATTATATATGAAAAATGATCAGAAAAATCCAATCTATCCATCTGTACTATTTTCATGCATGATCAAATAAGTTAAATTGATGTTTTAAGCAGAAGAAGAAAAAGCACTTTAAAAGGCCATGTCTGAGTTTGAAAATTTGAATCTTTGATTCAAATTTGTTCAAACCCCTCTGGTTTTAGTTGCATTAGCCCAACACACTCATATTGCCATGTTTCATGCATGCATCATATTGTTGCACATTGTTTGGTGATGCCTGTGTATCGATGTCCTTTGCGACAGGATCTGTTCCCGAGGAGTACCGTGATTACCCTAACGAAGAATCATATCCGAGCATCGAACCATCAGGCAAGCAACCAACCATTTGATCATATCGATACAATCCCATGTTCTCGCTCCTGCTCTCTTTTACTGCATTAAGACAACGCGATTCAAACTGCTGTGTGCTACGGTAGTTGAACCCATTTCCTCTGCATGACCTGTCATTGCCACAGTAACTAGATGAAACCCACTAGCATGTGTAGGAGTTGATTGAGCCCTATGTATGTGTTGTTCCTACCTTGCTATGCCTGCTATGCTTAGAGTCGTGTCAGGTCTGGTTCATCTGGGTGATGGGCTAGAGTGAAATGATTATGTCGGTAATGAGAGTGGTGTGGTGAACACGATTTGGTAAAGGTATCGATGAGAGGCCATGTAGGAGTACATGGTGGGTTGTTTCATTGAAGCCGACCTTAAGCACTGAGATCTGTATGTGTGATTTAAGAATCAGCTACTACCATGCATTGGGCCCGAAACCAATGGACCCTCTCGACTTCTTATTCACCTTAGTTCTCCGTCCAGGAGTTGCAAGTAGTTTCTGGTGTTTGTAGCCTACTGGAGGCCGTGGACAGCGCTGACCGTAGGGGTGGGCTGTGATGCGGTAGGTACGTGGCCGGGTGTACCGAATACCCGTTAGGTATCTCGGGAACCCTGTTCACATCGTTCGGGGCCGTATGGGAAACCTCGGCCGGACTCCCTGCGGATGGAACCTGAATAGGCGATAAACCTGGACTGGAGGCTTAGGTGATTAGGTAGGTCGTGGCCGACACCCACGTTGGGCTTCCGCTTGAAGGTTGCCGAGTACATGTCGTGTAAACGACGGTAAGTGGTGAGAGCGTGTATGAAGAAGTACCCCCTGCAGGGTTAACATGATCTATTCGAATAGCCGCGTCCGTGGTAAAGGACTACTTGGTTGCCTATACAGTTCATAGACAAGTAAATGGAAACTACTAAAAGCCTCAAGATAAGTGTGAGTGCCGAGGATGGCTCCTCCGTAGGAGGACGGAGGTGGATCCTCGGTAGTGTATTGAAGTGGTGAATAGTGGACTCGTGTGCGCAAAACTATTTCAAGTTGAAGTATCGTAGGATAGCCTAGCCAAGAGTCAAAGCTGGCTTGCTGCAATAACTCCACCAACCCTTCTTGATACTGTGCATGTATGTAGGATCTGATGTAAGTCTTGCTGAGTACCTTTGTACTCATGTTGCTATAATCTACATTTTTACAGAAGACGCTGCAACCCCTTCTGATGGGTTCTATGTAGACGTTGACATCAACGAGTAGGCTAAAGACCCAGGTGGTGACCCTGAGCTTGTGAAGGACCACATAGTATAGCCAGAGACTTTCCAAGCCTCTTTTATTTTACTAGTTGTCTGTACTCAGACAAGTTACTTCCGCTGCTGGCTTGTATGATTGTATGACTTGTATGTTGGGTCGTGAGACCCGTACCTTTGTGTGTATGTTATGTATGGCTCACTGAGCCTTAAATAAAGTACTTGTGTCGTAGAATCATGTTGTGATGCTTCATTGTATTTGCACATATCGAGCATATTGTGTGTATGACTGAAATGCTTGGTATGTGTGGGATCTGACTATCTAGTTGTTTATCTTTAGTAGCCTCTCTTACCGGGAAATGTCTCCTAGTGTTACCGCTGAGCCATGGTAGCTTGCTACTGCTCTGGAACACTTAGGCTGGCCGGCATGTGTCCTTCTTCGTTCCTGTGTCTGTCCCTTCGGGGAAATGTCACGCTTTGAGTACCGGAGTCCTGTTAGCCCGCTACAGCCCGGTTTACCGGAGTCCTGCTAGCCCAGTGCTACAGCCCGGACCCACTTGCTGATGACCGACACGTTCGAAGCTGGGTCATGGATGCCTGTCCCTGTAAGTCTGTGCCACATTGGGTTTACGACTAGTCATGTCAGCCCGGGCTCTTTATCATATGGATGCTAGCGACACTTTCATATACGCGAGCCAAAAGGCGCAAACGGTCCCGGGAAAAGGTAAGACGACACCCGTGGGGATACCGTGCGTGAGGCCGCAAAGTGATATGAGGTGTTACCAGCTAGATCGATGTGACATCGAGTCGGGGTCCTGACAGCGTTGGTAGCTTTAGTTGCATTAGCCCAACACACTCATATTGCCATGTTTCATGCATGCATCATATTGTTGCACATTGTTTGGTGATGCCTGTGTATCGTTATCCTTTACGACAGGATCTGTCCCCGAGGAGTACCGTGACTACCCTAACGAAGAACCGTATCCGTGCATCGAACCATCAGGCAAGCAACCAACCATTTGATCATATCGATACAATCCCATGTTCTCGCTCCTGCTCTCTTTTACTGCATTAAGACAACACGATTCAAACTGCTGTGTGCTACGGTAGTTGAACCCATTTCCTCTGCATGACCTGTCATTGCCACAGTAACTAGATGAAACCCACTAGCATGTGTAGGAGTTGATTGAGCCATATGTATGTGTTGTTCCTACCTTGCTATGCCTGCTATGCTTAGAGTCGTGTCAGGTCTGGTTCATCTGGGTGATGGGCTAGAGTGAAATGATTATGTCGGTAATGAGAGTGGTGTGGTGAACACGATTTGGTAAAGGTATCGATGAGAGGCCATGTAGAAGTACATGGTGGGTTGTTTCATTGAAGCCGACCTTAAGCACTGAGATCTGTATGTGTGATTTAAGATACAGCTACTACCATGCATTGGGCCCTGAAATATGACCCCGCTCGACTTCTTATTCACCCTAGCTCTCTGTCCAGGAGTTGCAAGTAGTTTCTGGTGTTTGTAGCCTACTGGAGGCCGTGGACAGCGCTGACCGTAGGGGTGGGCTGTGATGCGGTAGGTACGTGGCCGGGTGTACCGAATACCCGTTAGGTATCTCGGGAACCCTGTTCACATCGTTCGGGGCCGTATGGGAAACCTCGGCCGGACTCCCTACGGATGGAACCTGAATAGGCGATAAACCTGGACTAGAGGCTTAAGTGTTTAGGTAGGTCGTGGTCTACACCCACGTCGGCTTTCGCTTGAAGTCTGCCGAGCACATATCGTGTGCAGACGCTAAGTGGTGGAAACATGTATGAAGAAGTACACCCCTGCAGGGTTAACATGATCTATTCGAATAGCCGCGTCCGCGGTAAAGGACTACTTGGTTGCCTATACAGTTCATAGACAAGTAAATGGAAACTACTAAAAGCCTCAAGATAAGTGTGAGTGCCGAGGATGGCTCTTCCGTAGGAATACGGAGGTGGATCCTCGGTAGTGTATTGAAGTGGTGAGTAGTGGACTCGTGTGCGCAAAACCATTTCAAGTTGGAGTATCGTAGGATAGTCTAGCCAAGAGTCAAAGCTGGCTTGCTGCAATAACTCCACCAGCCCTTCTTGATACTATGCATGTATGTAGGATCTGATGTAAGTCTTGCTGAGTACCTTTGTACTCATGTTGCTATAATCTACATTTTTACAGAAGACGCTGCAACCCCTTCTGATGGGTTCTATGTAGACGTTGACATCAACGAGTAGGCTAAAGACCCAGGTGGTGACCCTGAGCTTGTGATGGACCACGTAGTATAGCTAGGCTTTCTAAGCCTCTTTTATTTTACTAGTTGTCTGTACCGAGACAATGTACTTCCGCTGCTGGCTTGTATGATTGTATGACTTGTATGTTGGGTCATGAGACCCGTATCTTTGTGTATGTTATGTATGGCTCACTGAGCCTTAAATAAAGTATTTGTGTCATAGAGTCATGTTGTGATGCTTCGTTGTATTTGCACATATCGAGCATATTGTGTGTATGATTGAAATGCTTGGTATGTGTGGGATCTGACTATCTAGTTGTTTATCTTTAGTAGCCTCTCTTACCGGGAAATGTCTCCTAGTGTTACCGCTGAGCCATGGTAGCTTGCTACTGCTCTGGAACACTTAGGCTGGCCGGCATGTGTCCTTCTTCGTTCCTGTGTCTGTCCCTTCGGGGAAATGTCACGCTTTGAGTACCGGAGTCCTGTTAGCCCGCTACAGCCCGGTTTACCGGAGTCCTGCTAGCCCAGTGCTACAGCCCGGACCCACTTGCTGATGACCGACACGTTCGAAGCTGGGTCATGGATGCCTGTCCCTGTAAGTCTGTGCCACTTTGGGTTTACGACTAGTCATGTCAGCCCGGGCTCCTTATCATATGGATGCTAGCGACACTATCATATACGTGAGCCAAAAGGCGCAAACAGTCCCGGGAAAAGGTAAGACGACACCCGTGGGGATACCGTGCGTGAGGCCGCAAAGTGATATGAGGTGTTACCAGCTAGATCGATGTGACATCGAGTCGGGGTCCTGACAGCGTTGGCATCAGAGCCGGACTGCCTGTAGGTTCTCCAAGCCAAACTGGTCGATGTTGAGTCTAGAAATTCTTTAGTTATATGTAGGGGAATTGTTTGTGGGATGGAACGTAAGGCTCTTTTTACTCCTTATACCTTATGACATTCTGATCTGAGTCAGTCCATTCTTCCACCGGGGGTTAAGGAATTAGGATCTGTTCTCTCTATCAGGATCACGAGTTACTAATCAGTAGTACCTTATAAGTTTGATGGATACAAGCCTAGTTCAGTTCTACTACCACATTATGTTGCCAGAATGGTTTCAGAACTTTGATATGATGATGTTGAGTATGTACGAAATCCTTTGTCAAATGTCTCAAAATCCTTTTTGAGCATTTACAGCCGTTATGCTGCCGAAATTTTGCTAGAAATTCTAATGCCTTTGCATTATGATTGTGCTTTCAGATGGCCACTCGCGACCTCAATCAAGTGGTTCGCCTGACTCGATGCCTAGATGTACCCGGCCATACTGCTAAGTTGGTCAGGGTAATGACTGAGGCTGGATACCGCTGGTATCCTGAGTACACGGTCGAAGAGCAATTTCGGGACTTCAATCAAAGCCAGTATCTCTGCACTGTCCGGATATTTCCATCTTATCCTGGATCCACCGAGCCTCTTCACTGTTCCTATGGACTCGGGGTTACCATTGAGATGGCTGTGCAGGACGCCGCCTACTCTATGATGACCATTATGCGAGTCAGATCTGGTTTATTTCGGGACTCTGATTTCCGGTATATGCCAGGATCACTTCCGGGAGCACAAGGGTATCTCCAGGCTATCTATGCTGACTCCACTCAGGAGGATTCACGGACTCGCACCACTGCTGAGATGCTCGAGGATAAGGACCGTGAAAATCGGGCCTTAAGGCTAGAGCTCTTCAATACCCGTGCTGACCACTGGGCCACTTTGACTCGGTTCGCACCGGCGGTGCAATCTGGATATTCAGATATGCGCGATCTCTATCCTGTGAGATCTGCTCTGCCAGACGTGATGGTTTGGCGTGATGTAGGAGGCATCACCCCACCTCGCGGTCCCCGCAGGCCACCGTTTGTTGGTCCAAGGCCTCATCCTAGCCCCTATGGTCCACAAGCTCCGCGAGACCGTCTGTTTCCGGATGATCATGTTGAACTTCCAGGCTATGGAGGTGACTTCTACGAGGACTACTACGGATCGGTCTGAGTTAGTGATAGTATCCCTAGTTCGCACTAGCTGTGTCGTCTATCGTCCCGCGTGACTCGTGGGATATGACCTAGTTTGTACTCTTTCCGGAGATGTAGAAAAATAATGTATAGGAGCTTGGAATGCCTCCGATGAGATGTAATCCTTTTCTCACCGTAATAGTACTTTGTTTGGTCTTGTACTAAACCCTGTATGGTGAGTATGACGATGGAATAAAGAAGCAGTTTCTGTATCTACCATGTCATACGGATGATCATCTTGCATTCCGAGTTATTCCTTACATTATGTATCCTATGTCGGAATTTTATCATTCTGACTAAATCATTGTCTTGTTTACCTAGGATGGTCAACACGCGCGCTAACCCTGCTTCCCAAGAGCAGGCCGAAGGCAGTGAAGCCAGGAATGAAAATCTGCCTCATCCTCCTTCATTAGCCGAGGTTATGATGGAAGCTGAGAGAAACAAGCGAGAGACAAACCGTTTGTTGGAGCGTATTGAACAGAATACAGCACACCATCAGAGGGCTAACGTGGTGTCACTCAGTGATTTTATCAAATTGCATCCTCCCACGTTCCACCACTCCATCGAGCCTCTCGACGCTGATGACTGGCTTCGCAGTATCTCTCACAAGCTGCGTTCCGCGCTGGTAGCTGAGGCTGACAAGGTCACCTTTGCTGCATATCATCTTGAAGGCCCCGCCAGTCTATGGTGGGAGAATTATGGAGCCATGCGCCCAGCGGGCCATGTCACCACTTGGGCTGAGTTCAGGGAGGCTTTCCGTGAACATCACATTCCGGAGGGTCTCATGGACCGTAAACGTGAGGAATTCTGCAACTTCACCCAAGGCCGACTTTCTGTGGATGTCTATAGCAGGGAGTTTGGTAATCTCGCGCGATATGCAACTGAGGAAGTGTCTACTGACGCCAAGAAGCAAGCAAGGTTCCGTAAGGGTCTTAGTCCTGAGCTTCGCCGCGACCTCCGTCTGCATGAGTGCACATCCTTTTCGAAACTTGTCAACAAAGCCATCAGTGCTGAAACTGGTCAGACTGACTATGACGCAACACGCAAGCATGGACGTGACATGGGTTCCTCATCCGGTGCTGGTCCTCAGAAGCGCCGCGTGTGGGTACCCAACACCGCCCTGCCACCCAGGTTCACACCGAGGCCATCCTTCCAGGCGCCTCGCCCTGCTCAACAGTCTGCACCGGCCAAGCCCTATGGGGGTCCAACCAATAATGCTCCTCCACGTACCAGTTCCGTGACTTGTTTCAAGTGTGGGGAATCTGGTCACTATATGCGTGAGTGTCCCCAGACCAACCCCAATCAATCTGCTAAAGCTGTTGGCCGTGGCAAGCCGACAGGGAAGGTGTTCCATGCTAAACCAGTCACCGCTTCACGTGGCCATGTCAACTGTGTCTCTGCCGAAGAAGCTCAAGAGGATCCCAACGTCGTTCTCGGTACGCTTCTTGTTAATTGCCACCCGGCATCTGTTCTTTTCGATACAGGAGCCTCTCATTCCTTTATATCTGAAAACTATGCTCGCTTGCATAACGTTGCATTCTGTGACATGCCATCCACTATGGAAATCTCTACCCCTGGGTCTAGATGGCAGACCTCTAGGGTAAGTTATGGAAATGAAATCCAAGTCGACAGACTTGTTTTCCTCGCGTCTTTGATAGCCCTTAAATCTTCAGATATTAATATCATTCTGGGTATGGACTGGATGTCAGCTCATTATGCCCAAATTGATTGCTTCTCTAGGACTGTTCAACTCACCCATCCTTCGGGGAAGATAGTCAATGTGTTGACCCGATTAGCCAAGCGACAATTATATTCTCTTAACGCCAGCCCTTTGCCAGACCTTGAGGACGTGCCGGTAGTCCGTGACTTCCCGGATGTCTTCCCAGAGGAGTTGCCAGGTGTTCCTCCTGACAGGGATGTTGAGTTCGTAATAGACCTCATTCCCGGAACCGTTCCGATTGCTAGAAGACCCTATAAGATGGCACCACTAGAACTAGCCGAGCTTAAGAAACAACTCGATGAATCCTTGAAAAAGGGTTTCATCCGACCTAGCTCATCTCCGTGGGCTTGCCCCGTCCTATTCGTCAAGAAGAAGGATGGCACGGACCGGATGGTTGTAGATTACCGACCTGTCAACTTGGTCACAATCAAGAACAAATACCCGCTTCCCAGGATCAACGACCTGTATGATCAGCTCGCTGGATCCTCAGTCTTCTCCAAAATGGATTTGAGGTTGGGCTACCATCAAATCAAAATCAGAAACGGGGACATTCCTAAAACGGCCTTTGTTACTCGTTATGGCCAATACGAGTACACCGTCATGTCCTTCGGTTTAACCAACGCTCCAGCCACCTTTTCTCGGTTAATGAACTCAATCTTCATGGAGTATTTGGATAAATTCGTCGTAGTTTATCTCGATGATATACTCATCTACTCCAAGAACGAGGAAGAACATGCCGAACATTTAAGGCTAGTGTTGAAGAAACTTCGAGAGCATCGCCTTTATGCTAAATTTTCAAAATGTGAATTCTGGTTGTCAGAAGTGACCTATCTGGGTCATGTAATATCTGGTAAAGGTATTGCTGTTAACCCTAAGCGAGTTCAAGCCGTCCTTAATTGGACTCCACCCGAATCGGTCAAGCAAGTTCGGAGTTTTCTAGGCTTAGCGAGCTATTGTCGTCGCTTTGTCGAGAACTTCTCCAAGGTTGCCAAACCTCTAACCGAACTCCTCAAGAAAGATAAGAAGTTCGAATGGACTCCACAATGTGAGCACAGCTTTCAGGAACTGAAAAGACGCCTGACCTCTGCTCCCGTGCTGGTACCGCCAGACTTCTCCAAGGACTTTGTTATCTACTGCGACGCCTCGCGACAAGGACTAGGTTGCATTCTCATGCAAGATCGACACGTAATTGCTTACGCTTCACGGCAATTGCACCCACATGAGGAGAATTATCCTACTCATGATCTAGAGCTTGCAGCCGTAGTCTATGCACTTAAGACCTGGCGACATTACCTCCTCGGTAATCGTTGCGAAATATTCACTGATCACCAAAGTCTGAAGTATATTTTCACCCAACCGGATCTGAATCTCAGGCAGAGACGTTGGGTTGAATTGATTACAGACTTCGACTTAGGAATAACCTACACCCCAGGGAAAGCCAACGTCATGGCTGATGCACTAAGTCGTAAATCTTATTGTAACAACCTGATGCTACAACAAAGTCAACCGCTTCTCCATGAGGAATTTCGGAAGCTTAACCTTCACATTGTTCCTCAAGGTTTTCTTTCCACCTTGGTAGCAAAACCTACTCTTACGGATCAAATCATCGCTGCCCAAAAGCGAGATAAGGGAATATCTAAAATCAAAGAGAACATTGCTAGCGGAGGTGCTAGTTGTTTCTCCACAAATGATCATGGTGTTGTGTACTTTGAGAACCGTCTAGTGGTTCCCAAGAACCAGCATCTACGGCAGTTGATCCTTAAGGAGGCCCATGAATCTCCTCTCACCATTCATCCCGGTAGTACTAAGATGTATCAGGACCTACGCCAGAGGTTCTGGTGGACTAGGATGAAGAGAGAAATTGCTCAGTATATTGCAAATTGCGACGTCTGTCGTCGTGTAAAAGCAGAGCATCAACGACCTGCTGGCACCCTTCAACCCTTAGCTATTCCTGAATGGAAATGGGATAAAATTGGTATGGATTTCATTACCGGTTTTCCCAGGACCAAGAGAGGGAATAATGCTATCTTCGTCGTGGTCGATCGTCTTTCCAAAGTAGCTCATTTCTTACCTGTTCGTGAGAGTATAACCGCTAGTCAGCTGGCAGACTTATACATCTCCCGAATAGTGTCCCTTCATGGTGTTCCTTTGGAAATTAACTCGGATCGAGGAAGTCTTTTCACCTCTCGATTTTGGGAAAGTTTCCAAAATGCTATGGGAACCCGTCTCTCCTTCAGCACCGCTTACCACCCTCAGTCGAGTGGTCAAGTGGAACGCGTCAATCAGATTCTAGAGGACATGCTTCGAGCCTCTGTCATCTCATTCGGAATGGACTGGGAGAAGTGCCTTCCATTTGCCGAATTCGCTTACAACAACAGCTATCAGTCTAGCTTGGGTAAAGCCCCTTTTGAAGTTCTCTATGGACGACGATGTCGAACACCCCTTAACTGGTCAGAGACCGGGGAAAGACAATTCTTTGGCCCAGATATGATTCAGGAAGCAGAAGAACAAGTTCGTATCGTTCGAGAAAAGTTGAAAACAGCCCAATCTCGTCAAAAGAGTCAATATGACCGAAAACATAGGGCTATGACTTTCGAGGTTGACGAGAAGGCTTATCTTCGGGTCACCCCTCTGAAGGGAACCCATCGTTTCGGTATCAAAGGCAAATTGGCTCCTCGTTACATTGGACCTTTTCGCATTCTTGCCAAACGAGGAGAAGTTGCCTACCAGTTGGAACTACCTCCGCACCTCTCCAGAGTTCACGATGTCTTCCACGTTTCTCAACTCAGGCGTTGCTTCTCGGATCCTATCCGTGAAGTGGACCACGAAACGCTTGATCTCCAAGATGATCTTACATATCGAGAGTACCCCATTCGTATCCTCGATCAAGCCGAACGTACCACGCGACGTCATAATATCAAGTTTCTCAAGGTTCAATGGTCGCACCATTCTGAGGATGAAGCAACTCGGGAAAGGGAGGATCGTCTTCGACTTGAATATCCCGCCTTCTTCTCGGAGGAACCCAAATCTCGGGACGAGATTCTTTTGAGTGGGGGTGAGTTGTCACAACCTAGTTAGTCATGCATTAGAGTGTTGCATCATGTTTACTCTTTCATCAGAAACTTGAAATGGGGATGACAGAACCCCCAGTCCCCTCTGAAACCAACTAGGGTTACTAAAATAATTTTTCAATGAACCTGAAATGCCCTTCTAAAATGCCCATCATTTTTGTCTTGGTTCAGAACCTCTGCCAAAAGTGGTGCACATTTTCCTAGGCCATCCTAGGGTTTTTGAATTAAATCATAAATATTTGAATTTGGGCATTTAAAATAATATAAAATATTTAAATGCTCAAATATCTCCAAACTAAAATGTTTCATGTTGGAAATAATCCAACTATGGGCCAGGAATAGTTTGGTGATTTTTGAAGTTGCCTAGGTATTTTATTTAATTCAACAAAGTTGCAGATATATTAAATAAAACAGAAA
>NC_041391.1:263909967-264038317 GCF_002162155.2 Triticum dicoccoides
ATGGAGGTCACACCTGAGAAGGTAGCGCGCATCAATGGAGAGGAATATCTTGTCCGGGTCAGTTGACGCACATGCAAAGGCAAGAAGATTTCTTGGTATCGGCAGACTGACACGGCGGCATAGTGACCAAGTCAGATTTGGCCCATCTTCCGCTAACCAAATGGCAATCTCCCACGGAGTGGGAGAGTGGATATAGCATAACTTTCCACCTAGTGCAGATAGTGCATCATTCTTGCCTAGATGATCACTACATGGAGGGTTAGGGTGCACCGTAAATGTTTCATCAAGTAAACTAAATCGAAGGATGACATTCGAGATAACCTTGCCATGTGCCATGGACTTGAGAGCACTCCAAAAGAAGACCCCTGGGAGACAAATTGGAGTCCTGGCCTTGATAGGGTATGGTGGATCCACAGTGGCCTTCCATACCCAAGCTTCTTCTTTGCTGTCACCACCGAATGTTAAGATCTCATGTCCACTGCTGTATTCTCTAGTGGTGCCTCCTTCCCCATCTATTTGCAGAGTATCTCTGTACGAGCGGATGAAGTGCCTCGCCACCTTGTAGGTACCACTCCAAGGATCAAAGCCAAAGGCGACCCTGTGCTCAAAGAGAACACTTGGGCTTCCAGGTGGCAACTCAACAAACTCTCTAGTGGCCGGGTTGCAGATGAAAATTTTCCTCATTATGCAAGGGATCAATATCAGGCCATCACAATGGAGAGGAATGCTGAACACAGGGATCCCATAGGGATGAAATTCCTTTCGGAAGATAAGCTCCGCACACTTGCTTTCCCCTGGCTGGAAGCTGAAGATACTGAGTAATCTAGAACACGCCTTCCGTCGGTCCTCCTGATACTTGCGTGGCACGAGGACCATGGTCGACCTTGTTCGCTTGGAAAGCTCCAGGTGCCAGCGCACGAAACTGATGCTGGTTAATGTGGTGCGCCATGACTTGCAGACGGTTTGGAAGCGCACAAGGGACTTCACAGGAAGAAGTACGAGTATCTGAAAGAAGATTATATCATCTGGGATGAAGCTGCTACTGCCGGAGGCTAAAGGTGCTGATTCCGGCGACATAGCCATCCGCCGGGGTCGTTTAGGAATCGGCGGCTTCATATCGTTGTTTCCGGTCAACATGAATTGGCCGTGCCCTGCGTATTCATAGGCATATATAGTGGTCAGATAAGAGTGCCTACTAATCCGACCCGACTCGGAATTTGTATCCAAAGGAACCTCGACTCCTAATAATGACAAAACAAACCACAAACGAGTCGAATAAGGACCAGGAAAAACAAATCATTTTGCTAAGCTATAATCGAATTTGAAAAAATGTATCCTATGAAAAGAATGATTGAAATTTATAAAACGAGAGCAGATGCAGATGCAGATCTACACCGGCCTAACTAATAGCAAAATCAATAGGAAAGGAGAACAGAAGGGAGGGTAACCTGGACGATAGCGCCGAAACGAACATCACGGTAGAACCCGTCGGCCGAAAATCGGGATTGAAGGAGGACAAGAGCTGGCCGGTCCCGTCATCCCTTATAATTTCACGTGCTTAGCCGCCGCCCCTGCGTTCTTGCTAACCCTAGCCACAGTTTTGGGATAGACCTGAGTGGGCCTGGAAGCACATGGGCCAAAAATTCTCTCTCAACAACGGCCCTTTACCACGTTTCCGAAAGTGACCTCCTATATGCCGCATTTTGCTGCCACTCAAAAAAAACAAATATGCCGCATTTTGCGGCCAGGTCGCGCAACGCACAGGGGGCATGCGATGCTCTAGCCACTGCGCCAGGCTAGCTACTCTGAAAGAATAGCAGCGGCAGAGCAATTTAAATAAACTGCCGCAGCAGCGAAAAATAAAAACCAATTCAGCCCATTCCATAAATTAAAATTTGTGGGCAAGGGATCGAACTCGAGTACTCTGGATAGGGAAGCGTGTCAATGGCCACTGTACTATCTACTACCTCCGTTCGGAATTACTTGTTGCAAAAATGGATGTATCTAGAACAAAAATACGTCTAGATACATCCATTTCTGCGACAACTAATTCCGAACGGAGGGAGTAATATTTAGTGACTACAATGGCAGCCTGGAGTATACGAACTATAACCCGTTGCACATTAAAATTTATTTTAAAATTTGAAACGTAATTTTTTTTAAAAGACACTCTTTTTGAAACGCAAACATTGCTAGGGGACTCAATTTTTTTAAACAAAACCGGACCAAAAAATGAATACATGAATATATTTAAATTATGAACTACTTTTCATAAACACAAAACATATTTTGAAAACAATATTTTTTTTGGAAAACAGAACATTTTAAAAATAAAACTATTTTAGAAAAAGTCGAGCATTTTTTTAATTTGGCAATGGATTTCGAAAACATGACTCTTTTTTAAATTTGTGAAAAACAAATCAAAACTACAGTATTTTTGGAATATGTGAACAATTCTCGGACACAGGAACAATTTTTTGAATTAGTGAAACAATTAAACATGCGGACAATTTCTTGAATTTGTGAACATTTTTTGAATAAGTTAAAAAATATAAAAAGGAAGAAATTTTGAATTTCCAAAAGATTTTTCGAAAACATGAACATTTTTTAAAACATGAACGATTTTTGAATCCTGAGAACAAATTTGGAAGCGCGAACTGTTTTTTAAAAGCACGAACATTTTAAATCATAGAGCAAATTTTGAAAAGGAGAACAATTTTGAAAATCCTTAACAAATTTGGAAGTGCGAACAATTTTTTTTAAAGCATGAACATTTTTTGAATCTTGTGAACAAATTTTGAAATGGAGAACAATTTTGAAATATCCCCAACAAATTTGGAAGTGTGAACATTATTTTTAAAGCACGAACATTTTTTGACTTGAGAACAAATTTTGAAAGGAGAACAATTTTTAAAAATCCCGAACAAATTTGGAAGCGCAAACATTTTTTGAATATATGAACAAAAAATTAAAATCCGGTACATTTGCTGAATTTTGAAAGTTTTGAACTTTTTTGTGTAACGAGAACAATTTTTGAATTTTGAGAATATTTTTTCGAAAACTAGACATTTTTTGGAAACACGAACAAAATTTTAAATTATCGTTTTTTAAAAAAAGAAAAAGAAATAAAAAATCCTAAACATTTTGTAAAACTGCGAACATGTTCTGAAAAGAAAAATAAACATGAAAAAGAAAAGGAAACAAAAAACAAAAACAAAAAAATGAAAAAGAAACAGAAAACGAAAAAAAGAAACAGGAAAGTGAATTTTTTTTAAACCAATAAAATGAAAAATACCCGGTTCGTGGAAGCTTCTAAAAGGTTCACAAAACCGGGATGGACAGTTCTAAGCTATGTACTTAAGTGGGCCGGCCCAAAGCATCACACATCGCTCGGTCGCTCACCATGTGCGTAGCACCGGCAATTTGCCGCGATGAGCTGTCAATAGGATTTTCCCTTGGGAAAGGGATCACCATGTACTTGCGACTAGGGATGAGAACGGAGCGGAAACGGACGGAACTTAGTGCTATCATATTTGTTTTCACATTTTTTTGCAGAAGTGAAAACGAATACAGAAACCCCAGAAAATGAATACTGAAACAGTTACTACCGGAAACGAACACGGAGCAAATACAAAATGGATAGGGAAATAGAAATAGGCATTGAGCGGAACTTAAGAACCCCTTGAATCATAGAGAAATACACACAAAAACAAACAAATTTAATGAGTTGTTAACATGGCTAGAAAATAATATCATTATCTTAGCAACTTAGCGTAGTATTATAGTAGTACCCGACAATTGCGTATAGGTTCAAGCTGAGTACATGTGTGGTAGTAAAAGTTGGGCCTCAGATCCATTTTACTAATTGTGTCATTGTGTTCTCTTTGATGGTTGGGCTACAAATCAGCTATATGTCTATAGTAAAAACAGAAATTCCGTATTCACGAAAACGGAAAGTTCTGTTTCTATTCATGTTCCACCAAAAAACACTGCTCCGTTTTTGTTTCGGTTTCTGCATAAAAAATCTCCATTTCCACTTCCGTTTTGCAAATTTCTGTTTCCGTTTTCATATTTCCTCTCCGTTTCCATTTTTCGTCCGGAAAAACGAAAAGTTTCCACTCCATTTTCATCCCTACCTGCGACCCAGGTCAGCTGGCGGGGCAGGCCAGGGGAGGTCCTATGCGACGCATTCTACGTCAAAGTGTCGGCCGTTCGCACAGGGGGGTTTCGTTTGTGGGCTTACTGGGTCATTCGCGCGCTAGTTTCTCTGTTTCAGTTGGTTTCGCGCGCGTTTCTCTAGTTTGCTCGTTCTTTCAAAACTGTTTCTGTTGTTTCACACGCGCGTTTCTCTGGTTTGCTCTTTGTTTGAAAGATGTTTCTCTAGTTTGCTCGTTCTTTGAAAACTGCTTCTGTTGTTTCTCTCTGTTTTTACTGTTTGTCAAAGGAAGAACAGTTCCAATAAAAGAGAAAACTGCTTCTGTTGTTTCTCTTTGTTTTTACTGATTGTCAAAGGAAGAACAGTTCCAATAAAAGAGAAAACTGCTTCTGCTGTTTCTCTCTGTTTTTACTGTTTGTCAAAGGAAGAATAGTTTCAATAAAAGAGAAAACTAATGACAATCTTGTTTCTATTTATGAAACTTGACAAACAGTAGTAAAAGAAGAGTTCCAAAAGTCCAAGAAAGAATCAGTATAGGAGCAGAAAAATAAATATACAAAAAACTATATGGAAATAATAATTTAATATTTGAGCTTCTTTACAAACTTATTCTGCAGATTTAAAACTTCTTTACAATTGAACGTAATGCAAGAAAATATCACTCGGGAACCATGTTAAACAAATAGTAGATTAGTTTCCTCATGGTACTGTTCCTTTGAGTTGAAAAAAATTCTTGCATTGGGATCCTTGAGAATAAAAAAGGGAAATATGTTTCCCAAAGAAATCAGCTGCTCATTTACAAAATTGTTTCAGCTGTTTTCGGACATTGTTTACAGCTGACGGTCTTGCAAAGAAATTATCACTACACCAGCAAGAGAAAAAAGGATAGCTCTATCGTTAAGGAAACATTTTTCCCATGGAAGTATTCCTTTGAGTTGAATCTTGCAGTGCAACTTCCCTTGAAGGTGACAAAATTAATGAGACCCTTCAGAATAGAAAGAAGAAATATGTTAATTGGAAATACAGGTGCAGAACATTTCATTATTGGGATTCTTTTGGGTGAACGATGTCACACTAACTAATAAGAATAATGAGACCCTTGAGAATAGAAAGAATAAACATGTTAATTGGAAATGCAGGCGCAAAACATTTGACCAATGGGTTTCTTAGGGTGAACCCTGTTACACTAACTAACAGGAACTGCTGATTTCAGAAGTTACCTGAGGTTACTGTCATATGCAAAATGAGTAAAGATTGGCCTTCATAGCTTCACTTGAATATGTGGAAACCCTGTTGAAACATATACGAGATTAGAAGAAAATAATTTCATTGTTCGGTATGAAAGAACAGGCTCTAAGAAAATAGCATCTCTTTTCTGTCATTGGGATACAAATAAATAGAGAACTTACATGTCTCTGCAGGAAAGAAGTTACTAACAGGAGCTGAATTTCATTGTCCTTGCAAGTTACAATCTCAAAAAGGAAATTTTGACGTAGAGCATGTAAATCATCCTACAGTATTTTAGAAAAAGTGTTGTTTAATTCCTGATATGTTCCAATTAATGACCCAAAGAGGAAACATATGTCTATCGCTTACATTAGAGAAACCCTCCAAACCGAGACCTTTGTACTTGCTAACATAATGAAGAAGGAAAATTTCTGAGTCATACTTGTGAAAGTAAAATAATAGCACAATCAGTTCCATACTTAGGATGGAAATTATTGTGAATTTAAAATACTTTCAATCTTCTTTTTACGAGAAAGAACCAAAAAGTTGCTAGTGGCTGGTACAAATCTTGTAAAAGGGGAGAGTTCCATGGAAAACCCACCTGAATTTGACCTTGGGAGCTGGTACAAATCTTGATTGAAAATTTCCTATGTTGAAAGAACTAGAATTTTCGTATGTAGCAGCAAACAAAACCTTGAAGTTGTAGATAACAGCACTAATTGTTGGTAGAAATGTATCACCACTGTAGTACGGGTTCATGATAACAAAAAATTTGGCTCTAAAGTTAGCAATGATTAAAATCCATTGTTTTTCCTTGAATACGGGCATTTTGACCTAGGGAATTGTGGAAAGTTACAATCTATTAGTGTAACCTCTTTAAAGAAGAAAAATCTATAAGAGCAACTTGTACAAAAGAACTTGTCTTACCAAGGAAGCATTCAATAAACTGAAGCCAACATTACTTTCCTGTAAGATTAGTTGGTTTGCAGGATCTGAATGATTTAGCTTTGGGTTCATTAGCTTCTCATGCATGTTTGTTTCCTAGAAAATGATTGGTAGTTGATACGTCTCCAACATATCTATAATTTTTGATTGCTCCATGCTACTTTATCTACTGTTTTAGGCAATATTGGGCTTTATTATCCACTTTTATATTATTTTTGGGACTAACCTATTAACCGGAGGCCCAGCCCAGATTTGTTGTTGTATGCCTATTTTAGTGTTTCGAGGAAAAGGAATATCAGACGGAGTCAAAATGGAACGAAATCAACTGGAGAAGTTATTTTTGGAAGGAAACCCACCTGATGGACTTGGACCCCACGTCAGAAGATATGGGAGGTGCTCACGAGGATGGGGGGCGTGCCCACCCTCCACCACCCTGGGAGCGCGCCCCTGCCTCGTGGGGCCCCCGTAGCTCCTCCGACGTACCCCCTGCACCCATATATACTCTTGTACCCTAAAACTTCCAGAACAGAAGATAGATCGGGAGTTCCGCCGCCGCAAGCCTCTGTAGCCACCAAAAACCTCTCGGGAGCCCGTTCCGGCACCCTGCCGGAGGGGGATCCCATCACCGGTGGCCATATTCATCATCCCGGCGCTATCCATGATGAGGAGGGAGTAGTTCACCCTCGGGGCTGAGGGTATGTACCAGTAGCTATGTGTTTGATCTCTCTCTCTCTCTCTCGTGTTCTCGACTTCACACGATCTTGATGTATCCCGAGCTTTGCTATTGTAGTTGGATCTTATGATGTTTCTCCCCCTCTTCTCTCTTGTGATGAATTGAGTTTCCCCTTTGAAGTTATCTTATCGGATTGAGTCTTTATGAGAACACTTGATGTATGTCTTGCCGTGATTATCTGTGGTGACAATGGGATATCATGTGCCACTTGATGTATGTTTTGGTGATCAACTTGCGGGTTTGGTGACATTGGGAACCTATGCATAGGGGTTGGCACACGTTCTTGACTCTCCGAAAGAAACTTTGGGGCACTCTTTGAAGTACTTTGTGTTGGTTGGACGAATCTGAGATTATGTGATGCATATCGTATAATCATGCCCACGGATACTTGAGGTGACAATGGAGTATCTAGGTGACATTAGGGTTTTGGTTGATTTGTGTCTTAAGGTGTTATTCTAGTACGAACTCTTTTATAGATTGATCCAAAAGAATAACTTTGAGGTTGTTTCGTACCCTACCATAATCTCTATGTTTGTTCTCTGCTATTAGTGGCTTCGGAGTGACTCTTTGTTGCGTGTTGAGGGATTGTTATTTGATCTATCTATGTTATTATTGTTGAGAGAACTTGCACTAGTGAAAGTATGAACCCTAGGCCTTGTTTCCTATCATTGAAATACCGTTTACGCTCACTTTTATCATTAGTTACCTTGCTGTTTTTATTATTTAAGATTACAAAAACCTATATCTACTATCTATTTTGTACTTGTATCACCATCTCTTCGCCGAACTAGTGCACCTATACAACTTACCATTGTATTGGGTGTGTTGGGGACACAAGAGACTTATTGTTATTTGGTCGCAGGGTTGTTTGAGAGAGACCATCTTCATCCTACGCCTCCCACAGATTGATAAACCTTAGGTCATCCACTTGAGGGAAATTTGCTACTGTCCTACCTGTGCACTTGCAGGCCCAACAACGTCTACAAGAAGAAGGTTGTGTAGTAGACATCAAGCTCTTTTCTGGCGCCCTTGCCGGGGAGGTGAGTGCTTGAAGGTATATCTTTAGATCTTGCAATCGAATCTTTTTGTTTCTTGTTTTAGCACTAGTTAGTCTATAAAAGAAAATTACAAAAAATGGAATTGAGTTTGTCTCATACGCTTCGTCTTTTTAATATCTTTCGTAAGAATGATGGGAAAGAAAATTGTGCCAAAGTGCTAGAAGAAGAATTACATAGAATGCTTGGCATGAAATATGTGAATGATGAGCATGATTGCAATGTTGTTAGTATGAATTCCTTGAATATCCATGATGCTAATTATATGCAAAGCCACACGCTTGGGTAAGCTATGTTTGATGAAGATGATATTTTTTGTCCCCCAAGCTTTGATGAGCAAATTTACTATGATGAAAGCATGCCTCCTATCTATGATGATTATTGTGATGACACGTATGCTTTAAAGAATAATGATAACCATGAAACTTGTCATCTTGATCCTAGTTTTAAATCATATGATAGTTATTTTGTTGAGTTTGCTCCCACTACTATTCATGAGAAGAATTTTGCTTGTGTGGAGAGTAGTAAAATTTCTATGCTTGTAGATCATGAAAAGAATACTTTAGGTGCTGGTTATATTGTTGAATTCATTCATGATGCTACTCAAAAAATTATTATGAAGGAGGAACATATGCTTGTAGAAATTGCAATAATGTCAAGTTTCCCCTCTATGTGCTTAAATTTTTGAAGCTATGCTTGTTTTACCTTCCTATGCTTGTTGATTATTGTTTCCATAAGTTGTTTGCTCACAAAATCCCTATGCATAGAAAGAGGGTTAGACTTAAATGTGCTAGTCATATGCTTCATGATGCTCCCGTTATGTTTCAATTCTTATCTTTTATGTGAGCATCATTGTCATCATCATGCCTAGCTAGAAAGACATTAAAGAAAAGCGCTTGTTGGGAGACAACCCAATATTTATCCTTACTGTTTTTTGTGTGTCCACATGATCATGCTACTGTAGTAATCATGTTTTATAGCTTTTTTTTCAATAAAGTGCCAAGTAAGACCTTTAGGATAGCTTACGGTGATAGTTGTGTTGATCCTGCTGAAAATCAGAAACTTTTGCACCCAGTAAATTAGTTTTGTTAATTCACAGAAACGTGCTTCTGATCTGATTCTTCTTGCTATGGATTTGTACACAAATTTCTCAGGTCTTCCTAATTTGGTAGAATGTTTGGAGTTCCAGAAGTATACGTTTGATACAGATTACTACAGACTGTTCTGTTTTTGACAGATTCTGTTTTCTATGTGTCGTTTGCTTATTTTGATGAATCTATGGCTAGTAAAATAGTTTATAAACCATAGAGAAGTTGGAATACAGTAGATATTACACCAATATGAATTTATAATGAGTTCATTACAGTACCTAAGTGGTGGTTTTATTTTCTTATACTAACGGAGCTTATGAGTTTTCTGTTGAGTTTTGTGTTGTGGAGTTTTCAAGTTTTGGGTAAAGATTCGATGGACTATAGAATAAGGAGTGGCAAGAGCCTAAGCTTGGGGATGCCCAAGGCACCCCAAGGTAATATTCAAGGACAACCAAGAGCCTAAGCTTGGGGATGCCCCGGATGGCATCCCCTCCTTCGTCTTCGTTCATCGGTAACTTTACTTGGAGCTATATTTTTATTCACCACATGATATGTGTTTTGCTTGGAGCGTCCTTTTCTTTTGCCAGTAGTTACTTGCTGTTAGTTAGAATAATGTTTTGCATCTTTAGTTTCAATAAAGAAGTCAAGGATAGCCTTTGCCATGCTTATTTTGCTAGTATACATGTTGCTGTTTGAAAACAGAAAGTCTACCGTTGTTGCAAAAATTCCCTAGAAAAGTCAGAGCATGGTATAATGTTGAAACCTTTTGAATAATGAGATCTGATAAATTTATTACAGTGGGAATTTTAGTTCATAATTTTTGGAGTTAGGGAAGTATGATGACTCTTGCATTCTTTACAGACTGTACTGTTTTGGCAGATTTCTGTTATGGTTGCATTGTTTGCATATGTTTGCTTGTTTAATGATTCTATTTGAAGATAGGAGTATTAAATATGCAGAGGCAATCAGTATGCAATGTTGAATAATAATGTTAGTGATTTGTTACAGTAGAAAATGATAAGGTTTTGCATTGGTTTATACCAACCTATCTCACGAGTTCTTGTTGAGTTTGGTGTGAATGAAGCTTTTGATAAAAAGAGAAACCATGATATGAGAGGAATTAAGGAGACACAAAAGCTCAAGCTTGGGGATGCCCAAGGCACCCCAAGATAATATTTCAAGAAGTCTCAAGCATCTAAGCTTGGGGATGCCCCGGTAGGCATCCCACCTTTCTTCTTCAACAACTATCGGTTAGTATCGGTTGAGCCTAAGTTTTTGCTTTTTCACATGAGTTGTGCTATCCTTGCAATGTAGTTTTCTTTAGCTTTGATTGCTGTTTGAATAAAGTATCAAGATCTGAAATTATTAAATGAGAGAGAGTCTTCGCATAGTTGCATAATTATTTAGCTACTCATTGATCTTCACTTATATCTTTCGGAGTACTTTGTTGTTTGCTCTAGTACTTCACTTATATCTTTTAGAGCACAATGGTGGTTTTATTTTGAAGAAATAGATGAACTCTCATGCTTCATTTATATTATTTTGAGAGTCATTAATAGCATGGTAATTTCTTAATGTTAATATACTTGGTATTCAAGATATGTGAAACTTTCTTTTGAGTGCGTTGAATACTAAGATAAGTTTGATGCTTGATAATTGTTTTGAGATATGAAGATGGTGATATTAGAGTCATGCTAGTTAAGTAGTTGTGAATTTAAAGAATACTTGTGTTGAAGTTTGTGATTCCCGTAGCATGCACGTATGGTGAACCGTTATGTGATGAACTCGGAGCATGATTTATTTATTGATTGTCTTCCTTATGAGTGGCGGTCGGGGACGAGCGATGGTCTTTTCCTATGAATCTATCCCCCTGGGAGCATGCGCATAATACTTTGCTTTGATAACTTCTAGATTTTTGCAATAAGTATATGAGTTCTTTATGACTAATGTTGAGTCCATGGATTATACGCACTTTTCCCCATCCTTCCACCTTTGATACCCTCTCTAATACCGCACACTTTTCGCCGGTATCATACACCCACCATATACCTTCCTCAAAACAGCCACCATACCTACCCATTATGGCATTTCCATAGCCATTCCGAGATATATTGCCATGCAACTTTCCACCGTTCCGTTTATTATGACACGTCCATCATTGTCATATTGCTAGCATGATCATGTAGTTGACATTGTATTTGTGGCAAAGCCACCGTTCATAATTCTTTCATACATGTCACTCTTGATTCATTGCATATACCGGTACACCGCCGGAGGCATTCATATAGAGTCATACTTTGTTCTAAGTATCGAGTTGTAATTGTTGAGTTGTAAGAAAAATAAAAGTGTGATGATCATCATTATTAGAGCATTGTCCCAAGTGAGTAAACGATGATGGAGACTATGATTCACCCACAAGTCAGGATGAGACTCCGGACAAAAAAAAAGAGGCCAAAAAAAAGAGAAAGGCCCAAATAAAAAAATAAAAAAATGAGAGAAAAAGAGAGAAGGGACAATGTTACTATCCTTTTACCACACTTGTGCTTCAAAGTAGCACCAAGATCTTCATGATAGAGAGTCTCTCATTTTGTCACTTTCATATACTAGTGAGAAATTTTCATTATAGAACTTGGCTTGTATATTCCAATGATGGGCTTCCTCAAATGCCCTAGGTCTTCTTGAGCAAGCGAGTTGGATGCACACCCACTTAGTTTCTTTTGTAGAGCTTTCATATACTTATAGCTCTAGTGCATCCATTGCATGGCAATCCCTACTCACTCACATTGATATCTATTGATGGGCATCTCCATAGCCCGTTGATACGCCTAGTTGATGTGAGACTATCTTCCCTCTTTTTGTCCTCTCCACAACCACCATTCTATTCCACATATAGTGCTATATCCATGGCTCACGCTCATGTATTGCGTGAAGATTGAAAAAGTTTTGAGAATGTCATAAGTATGAAACAATTGCTTGGCTTGTCATCGGGGTTGTGCATGATTTAAATATTTTGTGTGGGGAAGATGGAGCATAGCCAGACTATATGATTTTGTAGGGATAACTTTCTTTGGCCATGTTATTTTGAGAAGACATGATTGTTTTGATTAGTATGCTTGAAGTATTATTATTTTTATGTGAATATGAACTTTTGTCTTGAATCTTTCGGATCTAAATATTCATATCACAATTAAGAAGAATTACATTGAAATTATGCCAAAGTATCACTCCGCATCAAAAATTCTTTTTTATCATTTACCTACTCAAGGACGAGCAGGAATTAAGCTTGGGGATGCTTGATACGTCTCCAACGTATCTATAATTTTTGATTGCTCCATGCTACTTTATCTACTAATTTAGGCAATATTGGGCTTTATTATCCACTTTTATATTATTTTTGGGACTAACCTATTAACCGGAGGCCCGACCCAGATTTGCTGTTTTATGCCTATTTCAGTGTTTCGAGGAAAAGGAATATCAGACGGAGTCAAAACGGAACGAAATCAACTCGAGAAGTTATTTTTGGAAGAAACCCACCTGATGGACTTGGACCCCACGTCAGAAGATACGATAGGTGATCACGAGGGTGCCCCCCCGGGCGCACCCCCCTGCCTCGTGGGGCCCCCGTAGCTCCTCCGACGTACCCCCTGCACCCATATATACTCTTGTACCCTAAAACTTCCAGAACAGAAGATAGATCGGGAGTTCCGCCACCGCAAGCCTTTGTAGCCACCAAAAACCTCTCGGGAGCCCGTTCCGGCACCCTGCCGGAGGGGGATCCCATCACCGGTGGCCATCTTCATCATCCCGGCGCTATCCATACCGAGGAGGGAGTAGTTCACCCTCGGGGCTAAGGGCATATACCAGTAGCTATGTGTTTGATCTCTCTCTCTCGTGTTCTCGACTTCACACGATCTTGATGTACCCCGAGCTTTGCTATTGTAGTTGGATCTTATGATGTTTCTCCCCCTCTTCTCTCTTGTGATGAATTGAGTTTCCCCTTTGAAGTTATCTTATCGGATTGAGTCTTTATGAGAACAATTGATGTATGTCTTGCTGTGATTATCTGTGGTGACAATGGGATATCATGTGCCACTTGATGTATGTTTTGGTGATCAACTTGCGGGTTTTGTGACATTGGGAACCTATGCATAGGGGTTGGCACACGTTCTTGACTCTCCGATAGAAACTTTGGGGCACTCTTTGAAGTACTTTGTATTGGTTGGATGAATCTGAGATTGTGTGATGCATATCGTGTAATCATGCCCACAGATACTTGGGGTGACAATGGAATATCTAGGTGACATTAGGGTTTTGGTTGATTTGTGTCTTAAGGTGTTATTCTAGTATGAACTCTTTTATAGATTGATCCTAAAGAATAACTTTGAGGTGGTTTCGTACCCTACCATAATCTCTACGTTTGTTCTCCGCTATTAGTGGCTTCGGAGTGACTCTTTGTTGCGTGTTGAGGGATTGTTATTTGATCTATCTATGTTATTATTGTTGAGAGATCTTGCACTAGTGAAAGTATGAACCCTAGGCCTTGTTTCCTATCATTGCAATACCGTTTACGCTCACTTTTATCATTAGTTACCTTGCTGATTTTATTATTTCAGATTACAAAAACCTATATCTACTATCTATTTTGCACTTGTATCACCATCTCTTCGCCGAACTAGTGCACCTATACAACTTACCATTGTATTGGGTGTGTTGGGGACACAAGAGACTTTTTGTTATTTGGTTACAGGGTTGTTTGAGAGAGACCATCTTCATCCTACACCTCCCACGGATTGATAAACCTTAGGTCATCCACTTGAGGGAAATTTGCTACTGTCCTACAAACCTGTGCACTTGCAGGCCCAACAACGTCTACAAGAAGAAGGTTGTGTAGTAGACATCAGTAGTT
This sequence comes from Triticum dicoccoides, assembly GCF_002162155.2. Lineage (NCBI taxonomy): Eukaryota > Viridiplantae > Streptophyta > Magnoliopsida > Poales > Poaceae > Triticum > Triticum dicoccoides. Next base: position 263,924,081 of record NC_041391.1, read on the forward strand.
AAGAAAAGGAAATATCGATGATGTGAAAACGAAAACCGAAGAAAAGAATTCAAAATATAGGCTGACCATGTCGTCAATGCTAACTATGTGCTCCACTATTTTGCTATTTCATAGGAGGCCTTTTCTTCCTCGGTCCAGCTGGTCTTTGTTCTTTAGTTTTGAAAAATAGCCAACAACCAGAGGGTTTATCCAACCACCAGGCTTGAATGATAGAGTTATAGTTTTCTGATGCATCCAAACTCCTTCAATCTCAAATATCCTTTGGTTGTTCATGGCAGAAGAACATCATGAAGAAAAGTTAAAAAAATCATGAGAAAATAGTATGGATAGCATATAAAAACTGTTTATGTTCGAATTATGTAGAACATATCACATAAAAATTCATATGCTTTTTGTACATACATGTAAGTTAATTTGGGAAGAAGTCCAACCAATGTTTGGTAGAAATCATTCTCTATTCCGTCGGAAAAGATGACCTGCTTACCAACCTTTTGGGTTCTTGAATTACTAGTGTCGCAGATTTTAAAGAATTGTTCACACGTGGTTGCCAAGTTGAAGTTTCTGGTTTTGAAAACTTACTGGAATGTGCTTCATGTTGTTCGAGTGCTTGAACTAGCAAAGGATCTTCAATAGGTGTCGGGGATATACCCCACGGTATGACCCGGCCGGATGACCCGCCCGGATCTCTCCATTCACTGATGACCCGTCAGAAGCCAGGTGACTTATTGGTGACCCGGCAGGCGGGTCAGGGGACCAACCAGACCCGGAGGCCCAGAAGGCTCAAGGCCCAGAAGGCCGGCTTATGTTATCGTAGGCCGGCTTAAGATGAAAGGCATAAGGAATATTCTCCTACAAAGGAAGCAAGACTAGGACTCCACTTGTAATAGAGTAATCCTAATCCTACTAGGACTAGTCATGTAACCCACCCCTCCAACTTATATAAGGAGGGCCAGGGCACCCCAAGAGGGAGAAGTTTTCACAAGTTTCACAAGTTGGGTTTAGACAAACAAGTCAATAGCTCTCGAGATAGAGCTTCCTTGTAATTGTGGTCATCATCATCAATATCAGGATGTAGGCTTTTACCTCCACCGTGAGGGGCCGAACCTGGGTAAAACCTCGCGTCTCTCAGTTCTGACCAACCCTTCAAGATACCACATAGATGCGTTGGCCTCACGACTAAGTCCTGACACTAAGGACATATGCCGTGACAAATCCACGATAGTTGGCGCCCACCGTGGGGCCTGCGCACGGTGGTGATGAGTTCTTGGAGGGATCTCTTCTAGGGATAGAGAAGCTCGTGATTATCGGATGAAAAAGCGCCAGCACGGAAAGCCCGCGGGATAACCCGGCAGTAGACAGCCTCGGACAGTGCCGGTAAATTCATTATTTTTGTGGTCAGTATCGTGGTTAAACTCGGTGCTGATAGTGCGATATCGAAAACAAGAGAATTTAGGGTTGCGCGCATGGCCGCACGTGACGAGGGGATCCATCTGGATCGATTTCCTTTGCGATGTTCTACAAAAGTCGCCGAGACCGACGGGAAGATTCCCTTGACACCGTTGCAGAAATCCACCAAAGGAGACTCGTTTTCCGGGTCGGAGGCAGAATTCGCTGTAGCCATGTGTGGACAATCAAGAAAATTCAGCCACGTCTTACCATCTACGGTCTAGTACACAAGACCTAAATTGTTGCTACTACTGGTACATGTCAGATCAAGAAAGCTCTCCCAAAAGGAATCATCCATAGTTTGCTACATGCAGACCGGGTCAAATTGAACATACAAAGGATGAAGGGGGTGCTAGGCACGCTCGCATCATCCACGTGTCGCTATGAATACTGCCACAAGCATTGTGGGTCAGTTTGGTTCGTGTCCTCGCTCTGACGCGCCTGGCCTAAACCCTGCCTGGAAACTGCCTGTGTTGTGTTTGGTTGCCGTCCAGAGTATCCCAAGGTAGCCTGGCCTGGTGAACTGGCTGTTCTGCTTAGCCTGATGCATAACCCAGGCACAATGCTCAGCCTGGCCCAGGCGTGAGAAACTGGTCACCTGGGCATCGTAGGGTAGCTGCCTGACGCTAATTCTGCTCTCGTCAGCTGCTTTTTTCAGGTGGGCCAGGTCTCAAATCAATACTTTTTTACAATAAGCATCCTCCAGGCCAGGTCTCCATCCAAACGGCCCATGCCTGACCAGGAAGAAATCTTTCAAATTCCAGGCAGTATCCAGGCATTACTTTTTACCTAGCAAGCTAGTGAGGGTGCGAACCAAACACACCCGCATGCGTCCCGCGCGAGCAGAGAAGCGAGCGAGCGAGAGAGAAAAAAGAAGTGGGTGAGCAGCTGTAGCTAGTGATACCTAACCCGCATCTCCCCCATGATCCCTGCCTCCTCTCCTGTCGCCGCCGCCGCATCCTCCCCACCCGCACACGACCCACCTCCTCGTCGACCTCCCTCCTAGCCGCCGCTGCCTCTCCTTCTCTTCCTCCTCTCTCTCCTGCTCCGCCGTCCTCCCCCATCCACCCATGCTGCACTCCTATCATGTATCTCGCTGGATCTGAGGCTTCTCCGACGGCGATGATGACCTGTAGGCGAAGGGCGACGACGCAGAGGAGAGGGAGGTGCAGCAACATACGGGAGAGGGTCAGCAGCCAGCGCCGGCCTGTGCTGGTGAGGTCGGGCCCCACCATTCCTGTCCTTCGTCCTTACGCATCACCGACACTGCAGTTGCGTGGGGCATGAGGAAAGCAAGGAGAGGGAGGGGATGAGTGGGAGGCGCGAGGATGGAGGCGCTCCGGCGGCGGGGCTCGCCAGCCATGCGGTGTTGGTCGTGGAGGACTCCAGATCCCCTTTTGCTCGCTGCCACCACGGCCTTGCTCGCCATCGACCTCCCCAGGAGATTCTCTTCCCAGATTGTGCCTACATGGCCAGATTGATTCAAGCCCCAGGTGAAGACACCTCCCTCACTGTCCAAGCGTGCTTCTCTACATGGGCGGCGTCACCACGATCAATTTGCCAATTCAAGCCAAGGTGAAAATATTGTCCTCTCTTTATTTCTCAGTTGTGTGAGATCTAATTTTGTTCAGAATTTGTGTGGAGCTTGAAGCACATCAACAAGAAATTGGAGATGATTCTTTGTCCATGGGATCTTCCAAAAATAGAAAACAACACAACAAATTATTCACTATGAATTGTACCATATTCAGATATTTTGTTTGCTTGCTTAGAAATGTCAATCAGACTTTTGCTTTCATTCTATTACATGTAAATGAATTACTTGAGGAATGTGAGATCTCTTATCAGATTATATCCTTTGGAGCTAACTCATGTTGCTTTATTTTACTTGCAGGGTTGCATTAGATCTTCACGAATCATATCTATTATTTTGAGGAGCACTCAAACAATTGTATTGCAAAACAGTATGCCTTTGTTTGACGGTATGTCATCTTAGTCCTTTCATTGGTAGCATTGTATAGGCCGGATTGGCTGATGTATAGGTGTATTGATTGAACTTATCGGCTTTGCCTGGTTCTATGTTTTTCATTTCCTTTTGTTGATGAAGATTGATTTTTTACAGTGCAGATCTAGATTGTAGAATTGCATGCTTGAGTTGAGGCTTGTGATTGGCCTTTGTGATGCGCAGTTAGTTTGTAGGATGTACTTGATTGATCTATGAGATGTGTGGCTTGATGGTGAAGTTTTTTCACATCTGCTTGGTTGACCATGTACTGACTATGTCGAAATGAGCATGTCCACCATGCTGATTGTTCATATATTCTCTGGCTGTGTCAGTGCTTATCTTAGTTACCTGATTTGCTATGAATTGCTCTTGCCATTGTTGTGCTCTCGTCATATCCATGTCTTTTATGCACTGCCACATTGGTTCATATTTATTTCGTAGATTATCCTGACATGTTTATGTAGGATCAACATTTCTATCTTGCTAAGCATTTTTTTAAGTAATAACGCAACCTGTAAGTTTGGGAAATTTATACTTGTTCATTGTAACATTAGTATTCCAGTAAGCTCACATCTGATGTCTCCATCTTATAATTGCAGGTGTATTCACCTCATCATACCATCTGTTCTAATCAAGGTACCCATCATTTCCTACATTGCAGATGTAAAACCCTTTTTTTGAGGGGGTTGCTGATATTAAGCTTGTCACTTGGGAAAACATTGCTGATCCTAATAAATAATAAGGTTATTGTGCTCATAGTTTTGCTTCTCTTAAGTAGGATGGATGTGCTGCAGGCCACGGTCACTACCTGGAAGGAGATGTCGGGGTTGTTACTGACTGGGAGGAGACAAGGAGCAGGAGGCAGCAGGAGAGGCAGTAAGCACCTTGACAATGACATCCGTCACCCGGCTTATTTGGTTATCCTTCATATGCTGCCTAGGCTGGTTTGTGGGAATTGACATGCATTGTTGTTTCATTTTACTGATTTATTTGATAAATACGTGACCATACGGGTAACCGATTGTTTGTTTTAGCACTATCGAACAACACATTCCTATTTAACAGGGAATTGCTTATCTATCATTCAGGCTAGAACAATTGTTTTCTACTAACGACTGAAGTTCTACTGTATGCTTCAGATTTGCGTAGCGCATACTGCTCTATGAACAAGGTGACGATGTCTTCACAAAAACTGCTCAAAATCAACTATGTATTGTGGTACAGATCTTTTATCTCTTTGTTTTGCTCCCTCAAAGTGTTGGAGAAATGGCTAGCCTATTTCTTCCTTTAGATGATACATATGAACAGATAATGCTAGGTGGTAGCCTTGCAAGATGCGTTTTGATGTTCATATGTATTGTCTGCTTGATGAGAGAGAAAACAATAATATAATAGATAGTAAGACATGTGTTGTTGCTTTGATATGGCTTGGAAAAGAGGGTTTAGTAAGGGGAAATAGCTGGCTGTTATAGTGTGGCTTTCATAGTTAGTTGTTTGTTAGAAAAGCTTAAAACTTGTTTGTTCCTTGCCAGTCTTAAAGATCTTCCAATGCTTTTGGTCCTTTTCCATAGTTATTACTTATTTTTTAGAAAATATTACAATTTCCTCATTCTACATGTGACAAACGATTGTTGGAGGTGGTAATAATGTATAGATTGGCATGAAAAGCACGGAAGCAGAACATATGGAAAAATTGATGTTGAACTCGAAAATACATTGCAAGAGAGGTTGGGTTAGACTGAACTTGACATGAAAGGAGTCCGTGAAGAAAGACCTAAAGGACTAGAATATCACAAGCATGGACAGGGATGCGTGGAAGCTTGCTATTCATGTGTCAGAAGAATGAGTTTTTTTGCGAGATCAATAGTAGTTTATTCCAAAAGGGCAAGGCTACAGTCCAACGACAATAGTTCCTCCATACACGTGGGTCCTCTGTCGAGCCACATAGCAGTGGCTCGCTCAGAGCGACTATACCTTTCTAGGCAATCTACAACACTATTCTAAGACGTATGAAGTTTTTGAGGAATAAACACCCTATCGATCATTAAGGACTTAATCTCAACAACTAAATGACCATAACCGAGTGATCTAAGCTAGTACTAGATAAACAAGAAAGTGCAGTAGATGAATTAGACTGCACACATGATGGTTGCTGCGTATATTGGCATGCAAGCGCCATACCGATCATCAAAGCATGGATCTTCGCCTCCATGGCATCATTACAGTTAAAGAAGTAGCGGTATGCTGAGAAGATTATTGTACCATCATGTCTCTGTAGAATCATCCTAGCTGTCGGCATACCATCCTCCTCCATGAAATACCCATCCACTGAGAGTCGGGCTGCATGGAGGCGCATGCCACTGTAGCACCCTAGTCAGTGGTTGATGCGACGGACGACCCCAATACTCCATCACTACCACCTTCCCTCTGATCATATCTTTCGTTGAAAACTGTTTTGCTACCTAAATCGAATTCATATAACTGACAAGAAGTCTGTGAATACAGCAGCCGGTGTAGCCTCCTTTACGTGTGTTACATCGGACTGTACTTGCCATATATGCCATATTAGCATAATGATCATGCAACATACTGAATCAGAATAGTTTGCTAGCAGTAGTAGTAGCCAATCATTACCAGCGTCTAGTACCTCCTCTTTGCATGGGATAGGCCAAAACCTACCCATTGCATCCCATAGCTCAGCCGCATACATGCATGTAACTAACTCATGATATGTCCCTTCCTCTTCTCTCCCGCATATACAACACACATCACGCGTGGTTATGTGATGGTGTTCCTTGTTCTTAGCCGTAGCTAATGCACCAGCCACCAGTTTCCACGACCTGATCTTCATCTTTTGAGGCACACTAGCTTGCCATATCAAGTTCCATAACGGCCGCTCGCCATCCGGATGTGCACCGGTAAACTCCTCATCATGTTGTAGTGTGGCCAAATGGTATGCACTACGAACCGTGAACAACCCTTACCGCTTTGATTGCCAAGCCAGAAAATCGTCTCCACGCCGTGGTGAGGTTATGATCTTCAGCATTTATATCACATTTGGTTGCCACAAAACTCGTCTAGTCAATCCTTGATTCAAGCACCATTCTCATCCATGAAATCAGACACACGATTATACCTGCAGTTCCTATTCGGTGTGATTGGGCGAAGAGATGGGCCCCTAGGGATCCATGGATCCCTCCAAGCTCGGAAAGAATTCTTCCATATCACCCCCTTCTTAACAAGCTCTAATCCATACTCAATACCCTTCCAAACTGCAGATGCATTACCAAAGAAGACTATGTCCAACAAGTTTCCATTTGGAAAATATTTTGCCTTGAGCAACCTCGCACATAAACTTCCTGGATTATCAATGAGTCGCCAAGCCTGTTTTGCCAACAACACATGATTAGAAGAACCCCTATCCCGGAAGCCCATGCCTCCCTTTTGTTTTTGGTAACAATAATTTGTCCCAGCTCAACCACACCATCTTCCTTTTGAAGGAAATATGCCCTAGAGGCAATAATAAAGTTGTTATTTATATTTCCTTATATCATGATAAATGTTTATTATTCATGCTAGAATTGTATTAACTGGAAACTTAGTACATGTGTGAATATATAGAAAAACAGAGTGTCACTAGTATGCCTCTACTTGATTAGCTCGTTGAATCAAAGATAGTTAAGTTTCCTAAACCATAGACATAAGTTGTCATTTGATTAACGGATCACATCATTAGAGAATTATGTGATTGACTTGACCCATTCCGTTAGCTTAGCATTTGATCGTTTAGTATGTTGCTATTGCTTTCTTCATGACTTATACATGTTCCTATGAGTATGAGATTATGCAACTCCCGAAAGCAATGTATAAGTCATGAAGAAAGCAATAGCAATATACTAACTGATCAAATGCTAAGCTAACGAAATGAGTCAAGTTAATCACATCATTCTCTAATGATGTGATCCCGTTAATCAAATGACAACTGATACGTCCATTTTGCATCATGCTTTTATATCAATATTTATTGCATTATGGGCTGTTATTACACATTATATCTCAATACTTATGGCTATTCTATCTTATTTTACAAGGTTTACCATGAAGAGGGGGAATGCCGACAGCCGGAATTCTGGCTGGAAAAGGAGCAAACGTTAAAAACCTATTCTGCACAGCTCCAAAAGTCCTGAAACTCCACGAAACAACTTTTTGGAATTAATAAGAATTTCTGAGTGAAAGAAATATGCCAGGGGGCCCACACCGTGTCAAGGAGACAGGGGGCGCACCCCCTATCTCTTGGGCCCCCTGGTGGGCCTCCGGCGTCCATCTTCTGCTATATCATCACTTTTACTTTGGAAAAAATCGTGGGCGAGCTTACGGGACGAAACTCCGCCGCCACGAGGCGGAACCTTGGCGGAATCAATCTAGGTCTCTGGCAGAGTTGTTCTGCCGGGGACACTTCCCTCCTAGAGGGGGAAATCATCACCAACATCATCACCAACGATCCTATCATCGGGAGGGGGTCAATCTCCATCAACATCTTCACCAGCACCATCTCCTCTCAAAATCCTAGTTCATCTCTTGTATCCAATCTTGTATCAAAACCACAAATTGGTACCTGTGGGTTGCTAGTAGTGTTGATTACTCCTTGTAGTTGATGCTAATTGGTTTACTTGGTGGAAGATCATATGTTCAGATCCTTTCTGCATATTATTACTCCTCTGATTATGAACATGAATATGCTTTGTGAGTAGTTATGTTTGTTCCTGAGGACATGGGTGAAGTCTTGCTATTAGTAGTCATGTGAATTTGGTATTCGTTCGATATTTTGATGAGATGTATGTTGTCTTTTCCTCTAGTGGTGTTATGTGAACGTCGACTACATGACACTTCACCATTATTTGGGCCTAGAGGAATGCATGGGGAAGTAATAAGTAGATGATGAGTTGCTAGAGTGACAGAAGCTTAAACCCTAGTTTATGTGTTGCTTCGTTAGGGGCTGATATGGATCCATATGCTTATTGTTATGGTTAGGTTTACCTTAATACTTCTTTTGTAGTGGCGGATGCTTGCAATAGGGGTTAATCGTAAGTGGGATGCTTGTCCAAGTTAGGGCAGTACCCAAGTACCTGTCCACCCACATATCAAATTATCAAAGTACCGAACGCGAATCATATGAACGTGATGAAAACTAGCTTAACGATAATTCCCAATGTGTCCTCGGGAGCTCCTTTCTCATTATTAGAAATTGTCCAGGCTTATCCTTTGCTACATAAAGGATTGGGCCACCTTGCTGCACTTTATTTACTTGTTACTCGTTACTATTTATCTTATCACAAAACTATCTATCACCAACGATTTCAGTGCTTGCAGAGAAAACCTTACTGAAAACCGCTTCTCATTTCCTTCTGCTCCTCGTTGGGTTCGACACTCTTACTTATCGAAAGGACTACGATTGATCCCCTACACTTGTGGGTCATCAAGACTCTTTTCTGGCGCCGTTGCCGGGGAGTGTAGCGCTTTTGGTGAGTGGAACTTGGTAAGGAAACATTTATATAGTGTGCTGAAATTTTCTGTTACTTGTCACTATGGAAACTAATCCTTTGAGGGGCTTGTTTGGGGTATCTTCACCCCAACTAGAAGAGCAAAGAGTTGCTCCTCAACCTATTGAACTTTATGAAAATATTTACTTTGAGATTCCTTCGGGTATGATAGAGAAACTGCTAGCTAATCCATTTGCAGGAGAAGGAACATTGCATCCCGATTTACACCTTATCTTTGTGGATGAAGTTTGTGGATTATTTAAGCTTGCAGGTATTCCCGATGATGTTGTCAAAAGGAAGGTCTTCCCTTTATCTTTGAAGGGAGATGCATTGACATGGTATAGGCTATGTGATGATACGAGATCTTGGAATTATAAGCGATTGAAGTTGGAATTTCACCAGAAGTTCTATCCTATGCATCTTGTTCATCATGATCGTAATTACATATATAATTTCTGGCCTCACGAAGGATAAAGCATCGCTCAAGCTTGGGGGAGGCTTAAGTCAATGTTATATTCATGCCCTCATGAGGTCTCTCGGGAAATGATTATTCAGAACTTTTATGCTCGGCTTTCTATTGATAATCGCAACCTGCTCGATACTTCCTGTGCTGGTTCTTACATGCTGAGTACTATTGATTTCAAATGGGACTTATTGGAAAGAATCAAACGCAACTCTAAAGATTGGGGTTCCGATGATGGTAAGGAGTCAGGTATGTGATACGTCTCCAACGTATCTACTTTTCCAAACACTTTTGCCCCTGTTTTGAACTCTAACTTGCATGATTTGAATGAAACTAACCCGGACTGACGCTGTTTTCAGCAGAACTACCATGATGTTGTTTTATGTGTAGAAAAGAAAAGTTCTCGGAATGTCCTGGAAATCCACGGAGGCACTTTTTGGAATTAATAAGAATTTTTGGCGAAAGAATCAATGCCAGGGGCCCACAGGCTGTCCACGAGACAGGGGGGCGCGCCCCCCCTAGGGCGCGGCCTCCTATCTCGTGGGCCCCCTGGACCTCCACCAACGTCAACTCCAACTCCATATATTCACGTTCGGGGAGAAAAAAATCAGGGAGAAAGTTTCATCGCGTTTTATGACACGGAGCCGCCACCAAGCCCTAATCTCTCTTGGGAGGGCTGATGTGGAGTCCGTTCAGGGCTCCGGAGAGGGGGATTCGTCGCCGTCGTCATCATCAACCATCCTCCATCACCAATTTCATGATGCTCGCCACCGTGCGTGAGTAATTCCATCGTAGGCTTGCTGGACGGTGATGGATTGGATGAGATTTACCATGTAATCAAGTTAGTTTTGTTAGGGTTTGATCCCTAGTATCCACTATGTTCTGAGATTGATGTTGCTATGACTTTGCTATGCTTAATGCTTGTCACTAGGGCCCGAGTGCCATGATTTCAGATCTGAACCGATTATGTTTTCATGAATATATGTGTGTTCTCGATCCTATCTTGCAAGTCTATAGTCACCTATTATGTGTTATGATCCGACAACCCCGAAGTGACAATAATCTGGATACTTCTCGGTGATGACCGTAGTTTGAGGAGTTCATGTATTCACTATGTGCTAATGCTTTGTTCCGGTTCTCTATTAAAAGGAGGCCTTAATATCCCTTAGTTTCCGCTAGGACCCCGCTGCCACGGGAGGGTAGGACAAAAGATGTCATGCAAGTTCTTTTCCATAAGCACGTATGACTATTTACGGAATACATGCCTACATTACATTGATGAACTGGAGCTAGTTCTGTGTCACCCTATGTTATAACTATTACATGAGGAATCGCATCCGGCATAATTATCCATCATTGATCCATTGCCTACGAGCTTTTCACATACTGTTCTTCGCTTATTTACTTTTCTGTTGCTACTGTTACAACTACTATAAAAACCCAAAAACATTTATCTTTACTTTTGCTACCGTTACCTTTATTATCATACCACTTTTGCAACTAAATACTTTGCTGCAGATACTAAGTTATCCAGGTGTGGTTGAATTGACAACTCAACTACTAATAATCAAGAATATTCTTTGGCTCCCCTTGTGTCGAATCAATAAATTTGGGTTGAATACTTTACCCTCGAAAGCTGTTGCGATCCCCTACACTTGTGGGCTATCAAGACTAATTTCTGGCGCCGTCACCGGGGAGCATAGCTCTATTCTCTGAGTCACTTGGGATTTATATCTATTGATCACTATGAAGAACTTGAAAGATGATCGAACTACTATTTTGCCCTCAACTACGAGGGGAGGTAAGGAACTGCCATCTCGCCTTGCACTAGATTCTCCTTCTGTTATCAGTAGGCTTGCTACACCTAAACCTGCTAGTGCTCTGAATTCGGATATGTCGCATGTTATTGATGATGCCACTTCTGCTATGCATGATGAAACTACTTCTGTGCGTGATACTACTTTGCCATTAGGTGAATTTCTAGATGAACAACTTTCTAGAGTTAGGGGGAATGAAATTACCGAAGATCCTATTACTGATGATAGTGATGATAAAGGTTCTCCCAATGATTATGTATTACCTGTTGTTCCTAAGGGTTATGTTATGAATGAAGAAGCTGCTAGGGAAATCTTTGCTTGCAATGATAGATATGATCTTAAGAAATTATTAGCCAAATGGAAGCAGCAGTCTCTTAATGCTAGGATGAAACCCGATCCTGCTTTTGCTACTTCACCTATCTGTGTTACTGATAAGGATTATGAATTCTCTGTTGATCCTGATATTATTACTTTAATTGAATCTTATCCTTTTTATGGCCTTGAATCTGAAACTGTTGTGGCACATCTTACCAAGTTGAATGATATAGCCACCCTATTTACTAATGATGAGAAGTCTCGTTATTTATATATCCTTAAGATATTTCCGTTCTCATTAAATGGTGATGCTAAGACTTGGTATAATTCTCTTGCTCCTGGTTGTGTGCGTAGTCCCCAGGATATGATTTATTACTTCTCTGCTAAATATTTCCCTGCTCATAAGAAACAAGCTGCCTTGCGGGAAATATATAATTTTGTGCAAATCAAAGAAGAGAGTCTCCCACAAGCTTGGGGGAGGCTTCTCCGGTTACTTAATGCTTTGCCTGATCATCCTCTTAAGAAAAATGAAATACTTGATATCTTTTATAATGGACTAACCGATGCTTCCAAGGACTACTTGGATAGTTGTGTTGGTTGTGTTTTCAGGGAAAGAACAGTCGACGAAGCTGAAATAGTATTGAATAATATGTTGACTAATGAAAATAATTGGACTCTTCCTGAGCCAATTCCTGAAGTAATTCCTGAACCAATTGAGCCAACTCCTGAGCCTATTCCTAAACCCACTCCGAAGAAGAGAGGTGTTTTATTTCTCAGTCCTGAAGATATGCAAGAGGCAAAGAAATCAATGAAAGAAAAATGTATAAAAGCTGAAGATGTTAAGAATTTACCTCCTATTGAAGAAATACATGGTCCTAATTTACCGCCTGAAGAATCACATTATCTTGATAACCCGACACAGGTAGTAAAGGTAAATTCTCTCTATAGATATGATAAGGTTGAAATACCCTCTACTGAATTTCATAGCCCATGCTTAGATGAATTTGATGACTTTATGGCTAGACAAGAAAGTTTTAATGCTTGTGTTGGTAGAGAGTTAAAGAATAATGCTTTAGAGATAGGACGCGTAAGTGATAATCTGGCTAGAGTTAAAGATGAACTTCACCGCATTAGCAAATATGCTTATATGGTTGCTACTCAAGTTGAGCAAGTGCTTAAAGCCCAAAATGATTTGCTTGATGAATTAAATAATAAAAATGACTTTGCTTTTAGAGTGGCTACTAGAACTGGTAGAATGACTCAGGAACCTTTGTATCCTGAAGGCCACCCTAAGAGAATGGAGCAAGATTCTTAGAGAAATAATTTAGATGCACCTAGTTCTTCTAAAAACAAGAAAAAGAAAAACGATAGGACTTTGCATGCTTCTAGTGAACCTACTATAGACACACCTGAGAATCCCAATGATATTTCTATTTCTGATGTTGAAACTCAATCAGGTGATCAACATGAACCTAGTGATAATGTTAATGATAATGTTCATGTTGATGCTCAACCTAGCAAAAACAATGATGTAGAATTTGAACCTGTTGTTGATCTTGATAACCCACAATCAAAGAATCAACATTATGATAAGAGAGATTTTGTTGCTAGGAAGCACGGTAAAGAAAGAGAACCATGGGTTCAGAAACCCATGCCCTTTCCTCCTAAACTATCCAAGACAAAGGATGACGAGGATTTTGAGCGCTTTGCTGAAATGATTAGACCTATTTTCTTACGTATGCGCTTAACTGATATGCTCAAAGTAAATCCTTATGCTAAGTATATGAAGGATATCATCACAAATAAACGGAAGATACTGGAAGCTGAAATTTCCACCATGCTTGTTAATTACACTTTTAAGGGTGGAATACCAAAGAAACTTGGAGATCCAGGTGTTCCAACTATACCTTGCTCCATTAAAAGAAATTATGTTAGAACTGCTTTATGTGACCTTGGAGCCGGTGTTAGTGTTATGCCTCTCTCTTTATATCGTAGACTTGAATTGAATAAGTTGACACCTACTGAAATATCTTTGCAAATGGCTGATAAATCAACTGCTATACCTGTCAGTATTTGTGAGGATGTGCCTGTTGTGGTTGCAAATGTCACTATCTTAACAGACTTTGTTATTCTTGATATTCCCGAGGACGATAGTATGTCTATTATCCTTGGTAGACCTTTTCTTAATACTGCAGGGGCTGTTATTGATTGCAACAAAGGCAATGCCACTTTTCATGTTAATGGTAATGAGCATATGGTACACTTTCCGAGGAAACATTCTCAAGTTCATAGCATCAATTCTATTGAAAAAGTTCCAACTATCATTTTTGGAGGTTTTGAATTTCCTCTTCCTACTGTCAAGAAAAAGTATGATATTCTTATTGTTGGGGATTTTCATATCCCCGTTGAGGTAACTTAGTGTTATTCGAAATTTCTCCGGTTCCGTGTTATTCGGAATGAGTTTGTTAACAAGACTTGATCAACCTTGTTAGTGGGTTCATTTTGATGATCACGAGATGGATGAAACTAGAAGGCACAACCTTCTGTACCCTCCTTTTACTTTCTGTTATTTAGAATAAATATAGCAAAAATAGCAATATCTGTCTGTTTTCTGAATTATCCGTGCATTAAAAAAATAGTCCGAAAATAAAAGTACTCCAAATACCCTGCAAATTTAGTATGATTTTTTCTGGAATATTTGAGGATTTTAGGCACTGAAAACACTACAGGAGGGGCAAGCACCAGGCCACGAGAGAGGAGGGCGCCCCCCTATAAGGCGCGCCCCCTGTCTCGTGGGCCCCTGGTGGCTCCCCTCCACTTATGCCAGCACCCACACACTTCATCTTCTACCCCAAAAAATCCCCATCCAGCTCAAGCCCGAGTTCTAGCTCATTTTGCTGTGATTTTCGATCTCTTAGCTCAGAGCTCCATTCAGAAAACTGCTTTGGGAGATTGTTGCTTGGTATGTGACTCCTCCATTGGTCCAATTAGTTTTGTTCTAGTGCTTTATTCATTGCAAATTTTTGCTGCATAGGTGACAATGTTCTTGAGCTTGCATGTTAAATTTATGAGGTCCCAAGCAATTCCAATGCATGATATAGGCTCTAGGCACTTGTAGGAGTAGTTACTATCAATCTTGTTTAGTTATATTCACTTTTATTTTGAAGTTACTAAAATTTTAGAAATTTTCAGAAAAAGAAATATGCTTAGAAGAATGTACCAAGGTGGTTCCTCGGCAAAGAAGGGGCCAAGGATTGCTATTTGTGAGCAAGATGTTGAATTGCCGAGGGACGCAAATGTACGAGCTTGTGAGTGGCCATCCGATGATTTTATGGTCGAAGCAGGCTTCAAGGAGGAATTTGACGCGTATGTGCGTAATGCCGAGCTGGAGGACTTCTTACAAGATAAGTGCCCTCAATACTATCAATTGACTGATTCCTTTGTGCGGAGGTTCGAATATATCTCTGTGCGTAATTCTCCTAGTGTCATGTTTGATATTTATGATACATATTATACCATGGATTTAGAGGATTCCACAACTGCTTGCAAACTCCCGCAGTGGGGTAATATTAATGATCCTCGCAAATCTGAATTTAGAGATTTTCTTGCTAGTATTACTGTGGGAGAATCTAGGGATATAGCACAAGCTACCATAGGGAGCATTCATTTTCCTGCTATACATTATTTTGCTCTCTTTATTGGTAGATGCATTAGTGGTAAGGACGAAGCATGTCACATTTGTGTCCCTGATCTTTCTGTCCTCAAGAGTGCTGTGTCAGTTATAAAGGTTATAACTTGGGGGCAATAGTTGCACGTAGGTTGCAGAATAATAGTAGAAGGGGTGATTTATTTGGAGGAATTTATGCAACCCGTGTGGCTAATTTTCTTAATATAGCTCCACGAGAGGGGGATATGATTGTACCTCCTGTTTATTTGGATAAAGAAGCTATGTTCGATCATCATTTTCTTGAGAGGAATGAAGAATTCCTCCATTATCGACTAATCTATGACAGACGCCACGTCGTCCCTGTTACTCTTCCTGCTCCCTACCTTTTTGATTATCAGGCAAAAGGAAGATATGTTGTCACCAAGGAAGAAGCAACCGAATACGAGAGAGGAATGGAGGCAGCTCGCCAACACGCTGCTGCTCAGGAGGCGGTCGCCTTTGCATCTCAGTACAACCCCAGTTTCACTTATGGATATCAGTCAGGCAGTCATTGGTATTAGACCAACTTAGGCCAGAAGCCTAAGCTTGCGGGAGTACGTATTTATCACCGACTTTACATTTATGTTCACACACTACTCGTCGGTGCTCATACTCTTTCATTGTATTATCCATGCTAGTTTAAATTTCTTCTTCTAGTTTTCTTCTTGTGTGTTTGATAAACCTTAAGAAAAACCAAAAAAAATAGTTAGTTTAATTTCCATGCTTGTAGTAGTAATTAAAATTAAAACCCCAAAAGATTTCTAGTTCTTCTTCTTACTTGTTGGGAGCTTTCCCGTGTAAATAGTTTTATTTTCTTTTCTTTCCTTTGGGGGTCGAGAAGACCATATTGAAAATGCTTAGTGGCTCTTATATGCATGATTGTCTATTTAACTTAGAGCCCATATTACTTTGTCTTCTCTCTTGAGTTGAATGCTTGCAGATTTCAGCTTAGTCCAATGCATGTGCACTCTTATTATTATACACATCGTTTGGTCGTGCAAGTGAAAGGCAATAATGACGATATATGATGGACTTATTGGGATGAGAAAAGCTGGTATGAACTCGACCTCTCTTGTTTTTGTAAATATGATGAGTTCATCGTTCCTGAGTCAGCTATTATGAAGTAAACATATTTGCAATGACATTTAGAGATTATAGTTGCTTGTGCCATGCTTGATTAGCTATGAGTTATAATGGTTTACCTTGCGTGCCAACATGCTATTAGAATGATTATGATGTGATATGATGGGATGGTATCCTCCTTTGAATGAATTGAGTGACTCGACTTGGCACATGTTCACGCATGTAGTTGAATCAAATCAACATAGCCTTCATGATATTTATGTTCATGGTGGATTATATCCTACTCATGCTTGTACTCGGTGTGAATCTCTACTCCTAATGGACGAACTGGTTGAATAGTCCCCCCCACTTTCAACCGATTTATTTTCAACCGGTTTATTTTCAACCGGTTTTTTCCCATCAAATGACCCCCACCCCCACGCCCACCCACCGAAACGCACCCACCGAACCGGGGAGAGATCCGTTGATTTGGCTAAGGTAGGAAAGAATCTATTATTTGTTTGCTAAAGCAAATTGTATTAATGGAAGAGATCCGTTGATTTGGCTAAGGTAGGAAAGAATCTATTCTTTGTTTCCTAAAGAAAAATTGCATTAATGAGAGAGATCCGTTGATTTGGCTAAGGTAGGTAAGAATCTATTATTTGTTTCCTAAAGCAAATTGCATTAATGGGAGAGATCCGTTGACTTGGCTAAGGTAGGAAAGAATCTATTATTTGTTTGCTAAAGCAAATTGCATTAAAGAAAGAGATCCGTTGATTTGGCTAAGGTAGGAAAGAATCTATTATTTATTTCCTAAAGAAAATTGCATTAATGAGAGAGATCCGTTGATTTGGCTAAGGTAGGAAAGAATCTATTATTTGTTTCCTAAAGCAAATTGCATTAATGGGAGAGATCCGTTGATTTGGCTAAGGTAGGAAAGAATCTATTATTTGTTTGCTAAAGGAAATTGCATTAATGAAAGAGATCTGTTGATTTGGCTAAGGTAGGAAAGAATCTATTATTTGTTTCCTAAAGAAAATTGCATTAATGAGAAAGATTTGTTGATTTGGCTAAGGTAGGCGGTTTTTGCGGTTCTTGGCGGCTCAGTGTGAGGTGGGGCGAGGTACAAAAAAATATCATGGAAGGTGAGACGGAAAAAAACCTGGGAGGTGGGAGTTGTCCCTGGTTAACCTACGAAATTTCATAGATTTTTTTAGGACGAAAAAAAAACCAGTGGAGGTGGGACAAAAATTGGCCGGCGGAGACTACCACCTCCCACTACTGACTTTTTTTCGTCCGGTTTTATTTCATCCCACCTCCCACTACTGACTTTTTTCTTAATTAATAACTCCACCCTCCTGCTGGTTTTTTTCTAATCTAATTCAATCTATTGATCCTTCCTTAGTCACAATGCACTTACATGTAGCCCCGACAGATCGGTTTCCATATGAAATAAAACACAATCATCAATCAATCCTTGGTTCTCTTTTATAGGACTTGTTGCCATACATGAACCATACGATAACTTCCATATACGAAATAAAGGGAAACACAATCAGGTTTCCTTCCTTTCCAAAGTTCTAGCCACCGACCCCCTCCCCAGACAGCGTTCTTTTTCCCATGCCACCATCGACAATCTGCTCTCCCATTTCCTCGTCCTCCCCACGTTGTGAAGTTCCAACGCACAACTACACAAACACTAGTGACATAGAAAACCACCGCCTCCTCCTCCGCGCCACCGCCTACTCTATTTTTCCCCTCTGTGTGGCGACCTGAATGGAAGGCGGTGGATCTGGGATGCGCCTGGTTCCACAAGATGTCAGGCGTAAGGAAGGATGGAAAACCACCGGCTGGATGGCCAAGGGTGGCCCATTGAAGGTTTGAAACCTCCTATGGCGTAATTTTGTGCAACCTGCATGAAGATTGTAGGAGCTATCCATGTGGTCGTTCCATCGGCAACAAGTACGTATTGGATAGCACATAATTTCAAATTCTTGACGGAGTTGACTGACCATGACTTTGACTCTCACAATGTTGCATGTTCTTCGGAGTTGACTGGTGGCGTTTTTAGGTTATTACTACCATGAAGATAAGAGGAACATCGAGAAAAATCCTTTCCCTAAAAAATGGATGGGAGAAATATCTTGGTCTATGATTTCATGATGAATAGGACCCTGAGAAAGCAGTGGATGATGCCCCGTTGATTCTCTTTGAATTCGGCTACTGTGGGAATGTGTATAGTCAGGCTTGGAGTGAGCGCTCCATGCATGTGTGTCAGTGGCACTCAGAGATTGGTTGTACCGCTCTTGTGAGGGTGTGTGGGAGTGGTGTGCTCGAGACACGCCAATCTCGTGAGCAGGTGCGGAGATGAGTTGCACAAGAGAAACATTGGTGGGATGAACCCAAACCTTTATTTTTTTTTCTAATATGAATTATCCTTCCTTCTTAGAAAAACATGTTTTGAGTAAAGTTATCTTTACTATAGACATATATTGACAATTAATCAAGTATCAACATCATTGCATGCTTATTGCGTGGAATGTGTGTCCCAATGTTGACAGAAGGTATAAAAAGATTGTCTTGGAATTATTATTTTCTTGGGAAGATATTGCCCTGAATTCTCATTTCTCATCAGAAATTTAGTATCCATTTTCGTTGATCTTATTTGCAACATGTACAAGTCAGTAATAATCTAAGGGGGTTCCCTACCCGAGAAGATTATGATAGTTGGACAAGAAACTTGGTACTGTCGTGCAAGGTAGAGGTAGGAGAAATAGGAGATAAAAGCATGCATGGTGGGAGAAGGAAGTCGAGTGTCGCGTGGTAGCTCAGACATGGAGTGTGGAAGAAAGACAATGACGAGATGTATGTACCTACTAGATCATGACCATGAGATATCATCCCATAAAAATGGCCTTTGACTCTCATGTCACATGAATTTTCTCTTTATATATATATATTTGTTAGTCCGTGGCAACGCACGGACACTTAGCTAGTTAATTTTAATGCATGTTTACGGCTGTTGTCGCTCTCTCAGTTGGTCGCTTCCCAGTCTTTTGCTAGCCTTCACCTGTACTAAGCGGGAATACTGCTTGTGCATCCAAACTCCTTAAACCCCAAAGTTGTTCCATATGAGTCCACTATACCTTCCTATATGCGGTATTTACCTGCCGTTCCAAGTAAATTTGTATGTGCCAAACTCCAAACCTTCAAATGAAATTCTGTTTTGTATGCTCGAGCAGCTCATGTTACAACTAGGGCTGCCTATATCTTCCATGCTAGGTGGGTTATTCTCACGAGGAGTGGACTCTGCTCCTCATTCATGAGAAAGGGCCGGTAACCGGGATGCCCAGTCCCATGATCCAAAAAGATCAAAGCAAATCAAAATAATTAAACAAAACTCCCCCAGGGCTGTTGTATGTCGGAGGCACTCATTGTTTCGAGCAAGCCATGGATTGATGCTTGTTGGTGGTTGGGGGAGTATAAACCTTTACCATTCTGTTTGGGAACTGCCTATAATGCATTTAGTATGGAAGATACAGCCATCTCATAGTTGTTGCGTTGACAGCAAAAGTATGCCGCTCAAAATGTTATTCAATCTCTATTTTAAAATCGAGCTCTGGCACCTCTACAAATCCCTGCTTCCCTCTGCGAAGGGCCTATCTATTTACTTTTATGTTGAGTCATCACCCTTCTTATTAAAAGCACCCGCTGGAGAGCACACTGCCATTTGCATTCATTATTATTGGTTTATATTGGGTATGACTTGACTGGATCTCTTTTACCATGAATTACAATGTTTAGTCAGTCCTTGATCTTTAAAGGTGCTCTGCATTTATGTTTTGTGGTCTCAGAAAGGGCTAGCGAGATACCATTTTGTTATATCATGTATTATTTTGAGAAAGTGTTGTCATCCGAGTTTTATAATTATGGCTCGCTAGCTGATTATGTTATTGATATGAGTAATTGTGAGACCTAAGTGTTATTGCGAGTATGGTTAGTTCACAATATTTGCTGAAACTTGAATGCTGGCTTTTCATGTTTACAACAACAAGAGCAAACAGATTTTGTAAAAGTTTTTCTTTATCACTTTCAGTTTATCAACTGAATTGCTTGAGGACAAGCAAAGGTTTAAGCTTGGGGGAGTTGATACGTCTCCAACGTATCTACTTTTCCAAACACTTTTGCCCTTGTTTTGGACTCTAACTTGCATGATTTGAATGAAACTAACCCGGACTGACGCTATTTTCAGCAGAACTACCATGATGTTGTTTTATGTGTAGAAAAGAAAAGTTCTCGGAATGTCCTGGAAATCCATGGAGGCACTTTTTGGAATTAATAAGAATTTTTGGCGAAAGAATCAATGCCAGGGGGCCCACAGGCTGTCCACGAGATAGGGGGCACCCCCCTAGGGCGCGGCCTCCTATCTCGTGGGCCCCCTGGACCTCCACCGACGTCAACTCCAACTCCATATATTCACGTTCGGGGAGAAAAAAATCAGGGAGAAAGTTTCATCACGTTTTACGACACGGAGCCGCCGCCAAGCCCTAATCTCTCTCGGGAGGGCTGATCTGGAGTCCGTTCGGGGATCCGGAGAGGGGGATTCGTCACCGTCGTCATCATCAACCATCCTCCATCACCAATTTCATGATGCTCACCGCCGTGCGTGAGTAATTCCATCGTAGGCTTGCTGGACGGTGATGGGTTGGATGAGATTTACCATGTAATCAAGTTAGTTTTGTTAGGGTTTGATCCCTAGTATCCACTATGTTCTGAGATTGATGTTTCTATGACTTTGCTATGCTTAATGCTTGTCACTAGGGCCCGAGTGCCATGATTTCAGATCTGAACCTATTATGTTTTCATGAATATATATGTGTTCTTGATCCTATCTTGCAAGTCCATTGTCACCTATTATGTGTTATGATTCGACAACCCCGAAGTGACAATAATCGCGATACTTCTCGGTGATGACCATAGTTTGAGGAGTTAATGTATTCACTATGTGCTAATGCTTTGTTTCGGTTCTCTATTAAAAGGAGGCCTTAATATCCCTTAGTTTCCGCTAGGACCCCGCTGCCACGGGAGGGTAGGACAAAAGATATCATGCAAGTTCTTTTCCATAAGCACGTATGACTATTTACGGAATACATGCCTACATTACATTGATGAACTGGAGCTAGTTCTGTGTCACCCTATGTTATAACTATTACATGAGGAATCGCATCCGGCATAATTATCCATCACTGATCCATTGCCTACGAGCTTTTCACATATTGTTCTTCGCTTATTTACTTTTCCGTTGCTACTGTTACAACTACTATAAAAACCCAAAAACATTTATCTTTACTTTTGCTATCGTTACCTTTATTATCATACCACTTTTGCTACTAAATACTTTGCTACAGATACTAAGTTATCCAGGTGTGGTTGAATTGACAACTCAACTGCTAATACTCAAGAATATTCTTTGGCTCCCCTTGTGTCGAATTAATAAATTTGGGTTGAATACTTTACCCTTGAAAGCTCTTGCGATCCCCTACACTTGTGGGTTATCAGTATGACACCTAAGTTCGATTGTGTTAAATCTTTTATGGATACCGATGTTTTTCGTGGATTTAGCGCTAAGTATGGACTTGACTCTGAGATAGTAGCTTCTTTCTGTGAATCTTTTGCTACTCACGTTGATCTCCCTAAAGAGAAGTGGTTTAAATATAATCCTAAAGTAGTTGCACCTATTACAGTCGAAGAAAAGACTATTACCTATAGTGATCCTATTGTTCCTACTGCTTATGTTGAAAAACCTATTTTTCCTGTTAAGATATAGGATCATGCTAAAGCTTCGACTGTTGTTCGTAAGAGTAATACTAGGACTTATACACCTCCTGAGCAAATTAATGTTGAACCTAGTATTGCTATGGTTAAAGATCTCTTGGATGAGGACTTAGATGGGCATGTTATTTCTTTCTTGGGTGAGACTGCTAATATTGCTAGACCTGATACTAAGACACGTAGACCTGTCGTAGCATGCCTGTTATTTCTGTTAAAATAGGAGATCATTGTTATCATGGCTTATGTGATATGGGTGCTAGTGCTAGTGCGATACCTTATGATTTTTATAAAGAAATTATGCATGACATTGCACCCGTTGAATTAGAAGACATTGATGTTACTATTAAGCTTGCTAATAGGGATACCATTCAACCTATTGGGATTGTTAGAGATGTTGAAGTTTTGTGTGGGAAGGTTAAATACCCTGCTGATTTTCTTGTTCTTGGTTCCCCACAAGATGATTTTTGTCCCATTATTTTTGGTAGACCCTTCTTCAATACTGCTAGTGCTAAGATTAATTGTGAAAAGAATATTGTCACTGTTGGCATAGATGGTATGTCTCATGAGTTTAATTTCGCTAAGTTTAGTAGACAACCTCGTGAAAGGGAACCACCTAGTAAGGATGAAATTATTGGTCTTGCTTCCATTGTTGTTCCTCCAACTAATCAGTTAGAACAATATTTGCTAGACCATGAAAATGATATGTTTATGAAGGAAAGGGAGGAAATAGATGAAGTGTTCCTTAAATAGGAACCTATGCTGAAACGTAACCTTCCCATTGAAATTCTTGGGGATCCCCCTCCACCCAAGGGTGATCCCGTGTTTGAACTAAAACCATTACCCGATAATCTTAAGTATGCTTATCTTGATGAAAAAGAAATATATCCTGTTATTATTAGTGCTAACCTTTCAGAGAAAGAAGAAGAAAGATTATTGAAAACTCTGAAGAAGTACCGAGCAGCTATTGGATATACTCTGGATGATCTTAAGGGCGTTAGTCCCACGTTATGTTTGAAGGAAATATGCCCTAGAGGCAATAATAAAGTTATTATTTATTTCCTTATTTCATGATAAATGTTTATTATTCATGCTAGAATTGTATTAATCGGAAACATAATACATGTGTGAATACATAGACAAACATAGTGTCACTAGTATGCCTCTACTTGACTAGCTTGTTGATCAAAGATGGTTATGTTTCCTAACCATAGACATGTGTTGTCATTTGATTAATGAGATCACATCATTAGGAGAATGATATGATTGACATGACCCATTCCGTTAGCCTAGCACTTGATCGTTTAGTATGTTGCTATTGCTTTCTTCATGACTTATACATGTTCCTGTAACTATGAGATTATGCAACTCCCGTTTACCGGAGGAACACTTTGGGTGCTACCAAACGTCACAACGTAACTGGGTGATTATAAAGGAGTACTACAGGTGTCTCCAAAGGTACATGTTGGGTTGGCGTATTTCGAGATTAGGTTTTGTCACTCCGATTGTCGGAGAGGTATCTCTGGGCCCTCTCGGTAATGCACATCACTTAAGCCTTGCAAGCATTGTAACTAATGAGTTAGTTGCGGGATGATGTATTATGGAACGAGTAAAGAGACTTGTCGGTAACGAGATTGAACTAGGTATTGAGATACCGACGATCGAATCTCGGGCAAGTAACATACCGATGACAAAAGGAACAACGTATGTTGTTATGCGGTTTGACCGATAAAGATCTTCGTAGAATATGTGGGAGCCAATATGGGCATCCAGGCCCCGCTATTGGTTATTGACCGGAAACGTGTTTCGGTCATGTCTACGTAGTTCTCGAACCCATAGGGTCCGCACGCTTAAGGTTTCGATGACAGTTTTATTATGAGTTTATGAGTTTTGATCTACCGAAGGAGTTCGGAGTCTCGGATGAGATCGGGGACATGACGAGGAGTCTCGAAATGGTCGAGACGTAAATATCGATATATTGGATGACTATATTCGGACTTCGGAAAGGTTCCGAGTGATTCGGGTATTTATCGGAGTACCGGAGAGTTACGGGAATTCGCCGGAGAGAAGTATTGGGCCCTATTGGGCCATACGGGAAAGAGAGAGGGGCTGCCTAGGGCAGGCCGCGCGCCCCCCCATGGCCTAGTCCGAATTGGACTAGGGGGAGGGGCCGCACCCCCTCCTTCCTTCCCTTCTCTCTTCCCCTTCCTTGTCTCCTACTCCTACTACATGGAAGGACTCCTAGTTGGACTAGGAAAGGGGGAATCCTACTCTCGGTGGGAGTAGGACTCCCCTAGGGCGCGCCATAGAGAGGGCCGGCCCTCCCCTCCTCCACTCCTTTATATACGGGGGCAGGGGGCACCCCATAGACACACAAGTTGATCTACGGATCGTTCCTTAGCCGTGTGCGGTGCCCCCCTCCACCATATTCCACCTCGGTCATATCATCGCGGAGTTTAGGCGAAGCCCTGCGCCGGTAGAACATCATCATCGTCACCACACCGTCGTGCTGACGGAACTCATCCCCGAAGCTTTGCTAGATCGGAGCCCGGGGATCGCCATCGAGCTGAACGCGTGCTGAACTCGGAGGTGCCATACGTTCGGTACTTGGATCGGTCGGATCGTGAAGACGTACGACTACATCAACCGCATTGTCATAACGCTTCCGCTTACGGTCTACGAGGGTACGTGGACAAACACTCTCCCCTTTCGTTGCTATGCCATCACCATGATCTTGCGTGTGCGTAGGGATTTTTTTTGAAATTACTACGTTCCCCAACAGTGGTATCAGAGCCTAGGTTTTATGCGTTGATGTTATATGCACGAGTAGAACACAAGTGAGTTGTCGGCGATACAAGTCATACTGCTTACCAGCATGTCATACTTTGGTTCAGCGGTATTGTTGGATGAAGCGGCCCAGACTGACATTACGCGTACGCTTACGCGAGACTGGTTCTACCGACGTTCTTTGCACACAGGTGGCTGGCGGGTGTCAGTTTCTCCAACTTTAGTTGAACCGAGTGTGGCTACGCCCGGTCCTTGCGAAGGTTAAAACAGCACCAACTTGACAAACTATCGTTGTGGTTTTGATGCGTAGGTAAGAACGGTTCTTGCTCAGCCCGTAGCAGCCACGTAAAACTTGCAACAACAAAGTAGAGGACGTCTAACTTGTTTTTGCAGGGCATGTTGTGATGTGATATGGTCAAGACATGATGCTAAATTTTTATTATGAGATGATCATGTTTTGTTGAAGTTATCGACAATTGGCAGAAGTCCTATAGTTATCTCTTTGTTGCATAAGATGCAAGTGCCAAATAATTGCTTTACTTTATCGCTATACGATAGCAATAGTTGCAAGAGCAATAGTTGGCGAGACGACCATGTGACAACACATTGATATAGATCAAGATGATGGAGATCATGGTGTCGTGCCGGTGACAATAGAGATCATGACAGTACTTTGGAGATGGAGATCAAAGGCGCAAGATGATCATGGCCATATCATGTCACATATTTTGATTGCATATGATGTTTATCCTTTATGCAACTTATCTTGCTTTGATTGACGGTAGCATTTTAAGATGATCTCTCACTAATTATCAAGAAGTGTTCTCCTTGAGTATGCACCGTTGCGAAAGTTCTTCGTGCTGAGACACCATGTGATGATCGGGTGTGATAGGCTCTACGTTCAAATACAACGGGTGCAAAACAGTTGCACACGCGGAATACTCAGGTTAAACTTGATGAGCCTAGCATATATAGATATGGCCTCGGAACACGGAGACCGAAAGGTCGAGGGTGAATCATATAGTAGATATGATCAACATAGTGATGTTCACCATTGAAACTACTCCATCTCACGTGATGATCGGACATGGTTTAGTTGATTTGGATCACGTGATCACTTAGATGACTAGAAAGATGTCTATCTAAGTGGGAGTTCTTAAGTAATATGATTAATTGAACTTAAATTTATCATGAACTTAATACCTGGTAGTATTTTGCAAATTATGTTGTAGATCAATAGCTTGCGTTGTTGCTTTCATATGTTTATTTTGATATGTTCCTAGAGAAAATTGTGTTGAAAAATGTTAGTAGCAATGATGCGGATTGGATCCGCGATCTGAGGTTTATCCTCATTGCTGCACAGAAGAATTATGTCCTTAATGCACCGCTAGGTGACAGACCTATTGCAGGAGCAGATGCAGACGTTATGAACGTTTGGCTAGCTCAATATGATGACTACTTGATAGTTTAGTGCACCATGCTTAACGGCTTAGAATCGGGACTTCAAAGACGTTTTGAACGTCATGGACCATATGAGATGTTCCAGGAATTGAAGTTGATATTTCAAGCAAATACCTGAGTTGAGAGATATGAAGTCTCCAACAAGTTCTATAGCTAAAAGATGGAGGAGAATCGCTCAACTAGTGAGCATGTGCTCAGATTGTCTGGATACTTCAATCGCTTGAATCAAGTGGGAGTTAATCTTCCAGATAAGATAGTGATTGACAGAGTTCTCTAGTCAACATCACCAAGTTACTAGAACTTCGTGATGAACTATAATATGCAAGGGATGACGAAAACGATTCTCGAGCTCTTCGTGATGTTGAAATTGACGAAGGTAGAAATCAAGAAAGAGCATCAAGTGTTGATGATTGACAAGACCACTAGTTTCAATAAAAGGGCAAAGGGAAAGAAAGGGAAACTTCAAGTAGAATGGCAAACAAGTTGTCACTCCCGTGAAGAAGACCAAAGCTGGACCAAAGCCTGAAACTGAGTGCTTGCACTGCAAAGGAAATGGTCACTGGAAGCGGAAATGCCCTGAATATTTGGTGGATAAGAAGGATGGCAAAGTGAACAAGGGTATATTTGATATACAGGTTATAGATGTGTGCCTTACTAGTGTTTATAGTAGCCCCTGAGTATTTGATACTTGTTCGGTTGCTAAGATTAGTAACTCAAAACAGGAGTTACAGAATAAACAGAGACTAGTTGAAGGGGAAGTGACAATGAGTGTTGGAAGTAGTTCCAAGATTGATATGATCATCATCGCACACTCCCTATACTTTCGGGATTAGTGTGTTAAACCTAAATAAATGTTATTTGGCATTTACGTTGAGCATGAATATGATTTGATCATGTTTATTGCAATATGGTTATTCATTTAAAATTAAAGAATACTTGTTGTTCTATTTACATGAATAAAACCTTCAATGGTCATACACCCAATGAAAATAGTTTGTTGGATCTCGATCGTAGTGATACACATATTCATAATATTGATGCCAAAAGATGCAAAGTTAATAATGATAGTGCAACCTTTTTGTGGCACTGCCGTTTGGGTCATATCGGTGTAAAGCGCATGAAGAAACTCCATAAAGATGGGTTATGAATCATTTGATGCTTGCGAACCGTGCCTTTTGGGCAAGATGACTAAAACTCCGTTCTCCAGAACAATGGAACGAGCTACTGACTTATTGGAAATAATACATACCGATGTATGCGATCCAATGAGTGTTGATGCTCGTGGCAAGTATCGTTATTTTCTGACCTTCACAAGATGATTTGAGCAGATATGGGTATATCTACTTGATGAAACATAAGTTTGAAATAGTTGAAAGGTTCAAAGAATTTCAGAGTGAAGTGGAAAAATCATCGTAACAAGAAAATAAAGTTTCTGCGATGTGATCGCGGAGACGAATATTTGAGTTACGAGTTTGGTCTTCAATTAAAACAATGTGGAATAGTTTCACAGCTCACGCCACCTGGAACACCACAACGTTATGGTGTGTCCGAACGTCGTAACCGCACTTTATTGGATATGGTGCGATCTATGATGTCTCTTACTGATTTACCATTATCGTTTTGGGGTTATGCATTATAGACAGTTGCATTCACGTTAAAAGGGCACCATCTAAATCCGTTGAGACGACAACGTATGAACTATGGTTTAGCAGTAAACCTAAGCTGTCTTTTCTTAAAGTTTGGAGTTGCGATGCTTATATGAAAAAGGTTTTCAACCTGATAAGCTCGAACCCAAATCGGAGAAGTGCGTCTTCATAGAATACCCAAAGGAAACTGTTGGGTACACCTTCTATCACATATCCGAAGGCAAGATATTCGTTGCTAAAAATGGATCCTTTCTAGAGAGGAGTTTCTCTCGAAAGAAGTGAGTGGGAGGAAAGTAGAACTTGATGAGGTAACTGTACCTTCTCCCGAATTGGAAAATAGTTCATCACTGAGATCAGTTCCAGTGATTCCAACACCAATTAGTGAGGAAGCTAATGATGATGATCATGAAACTTCAGATCAAGTTACTACAGAACCTCGTAGGTCTTCCAGAGTACGGTCCACACCAGAGTGGTACGGTAATCCTGTTCTGAAAGTCATGTTACTAGACCATGATAAACCTACGAACTATGAGGAAGCGATGATGAGCCCAGATTCCATGAAATGGCTGGAGGCCATGAAATCTGAGATAGGATCCATGTATGAGAACAAAGTGTGGACTTTGGTGGGCTTACCCGATGATCGGCAAGCCATAGAAAATAAATGGATCTTCAAGAGGAAGACGGACGTTGATAGTAGTGTTACTATCTACATAGCTCGACTTGTCGCAAAAAGGTTTTTTGACAAGTTCAAGATGTTGACTACAATGAGATTTTCTCAACTGTAGCGATGCTTAAGTCTGTCCGAATCATGTTAGCAATTGCCACATTTTATGAAATCTGGCAAATGGATGTCAAAACTGCATACCTTAATGGTTTTCTTAAAGAAGAGTTGTATATGATGCAACCAGAAGGTTTTGTCAATCCTAAAGATGCTAACAAAGTGTGCAAGCTCCAGCAATCCATCAATGGACTGGTGCAAGCATCTCGGAGTTGGAATATACTCTTTGATGAGTTGATCAAAGCATATGGTTTAATACAGACTTTTGGAAAGGCCTGTATTTACAAGAAAGTGAGTGCGAGCACTACAGCATTTCTGATAAGTATATGTGAATGACATATTGTTGATCGGAAATAATGTAGAATTATTCTGCAAAGCATAAAGGAGTGTTTTAAAGGAGTTCTTTAAAAGAAAGACCTCAGTAAAAGCTACTTACATATTGAGCATCAAGATCTATTAAGATAGATCAAGACGCTTGATAAGATTTTCAATGAGTACATACCTTGGCAAGATTTTGAAATAGTTCAAGATGGAACAGTCAAAGAAAGAGTTCTTGCCTGTGTTGCAAAGGTATGAAATTGAGTAAGACTCAAATCCCGACCACGGCAGAAAAAAGAAAAGAGAATGAAAGTCATTCCCTATGCCTCAGTCATAGGTTCTATAAAGTATGCTATGTTATATACCAGACCTATTGTATACCTTGCTCTGAATTTGGCAAGGGAGTACAATAGTGATCTAGGAGTAGATCACTAGACATTGGTCAAGAATATCCTTAGTGAGGACTAAGGAAATATTTCTCGATTATGGAGGTGATAAAAGAGCCCGTCGTAAAGAGTTACATTGGTGCAAGCTTTCACACCGATCCAGATGACTCTAAGTCTCAATCTGGATACATATTGAAAGTGGGAGCAATTAGCTAGAGTAGCTCTGCGCAGAGCATTGTAGACATAGAATATTTGCAAAGTACATACGGCTCTGAATGTGACAGACCCGTTGACTAAGCTTCTCTCACGAGCAAAACATGATCACACCTTAGTACTCTTTGGGTGTTAATCACATAGCAATGTGAACTAGATTGTTGACTCTAGTAAACCTTTTGGGTGTAGGTCACATAACGATGTGAATAATGGGTGTTAATCATATACAGATATGAATATTGATGTTAAATCAAATGGCGATGTGAACTAGATTATTGACTCTAGTGCAAGTGGGAGACTGAAGGAAATATGCCCTAGAGGCAATAATAAAGTTATTATTTATTTCCTTATTTCATGATAAATGTTTATTATTCATGCTAGAATTGTATTAACCGGAAACATAATACATGTGTGAATACATAGACAAACATAGTGTCACTAGTATGCCTCTACTTGACTAGCTTGTTGATCAAAGATGGTTATGTTTCCTAACCATAGACATGTGTTGTCATTTGATTAATGGGATCACATCATTAGGAGAATGATGTGATTGACATGACCCATTCCATTAGCCTAGCACTTGATCGTTTAGTATGTTGCTATTGCTTTCTTCATGACTTATACATGTTCCTGTAACTATGAGATTATGCAACTCCCGTTTACCGGAGGAACACTTTGGGTGCTACCAAACGTCACAACGTAACTGGGTGATTATAAAGGAGTACTACAGGTGTCTCCAAAGTTACATGTTGGGTTGGCGTATTTCGAGATTAGGTTTTTTCACTCCGATTGTCGGAGAGGTATCTCTGGGCCCTCTCGGTAATGCACATCACTTAAGCCTTGCAAGCATTGTAACTAATGAGTTAGTTGCGGGATGATGTATTACGGAACGAGTAAAGAGACTTGTCGGTAACGAGATTGAACTAGGTATTGAGATACCGACGATCGAATCTCGGGCAAGTAACATACCGATGACAAAGGGAACAACGTATGTTGTTATGCGGTTTGACCGATAAAGATCTTCGTAGAATATGTGGGAGCCAATATGGGCATCCAGGTCCCGCTATTGGTTATTGACCGGAAACGTGTTTCGGTCATGTCTACATAGTTCTCGAACCCGTAGGGTCCGCATGCTTAAGGTTTCGATGACAGTTTTATTATGAGTTTATGAGTTTTGATGTACCGAAGGAGTTCGGAGTCCCGGATGAGATCGGGGACATGACGAGGAGTCTCGAAATGGTCGAGATGTAAAGATCGATATATTGGACGACTATATTCGGACTTTGGAAAGGTTCCGAGTGATTCGGGTATTTATCGGAGTACCAGAGAGTTACGGGAATTCGCCGGAGAGAAGTATTGGGCCCTATTGGGCCATACGGGAAAGAGAGAGGGGCTGCCTAGGGCAGGCCGCGCGCCCCCCCATGGCCTAGTCCGAATTGGACTAGGGGTCGCACCCCCTCCTTCCTTCCATTCTCTCTTCCCCTTCCTTGTCTCCTACTCCTACTACATGGAAGGACTCCTAGTTGGACTAGGAAAGGGGGAATCCTACTCCCGGTGGGAGTAGGACTCCCCTAGGGTGCGCCATAGAGAGGGCCGGCCCTCCCCTCCTCCACTCCTTTATATACGGGGGCAGGGGGCACCCCATAGACACACAAGTTGATCTACGGATCGTTCCTTAGCCGTGTGCGGTGCCCCCCTCCACCATATTCCACCTCGGTCATATCGTCGCGGAGTTTAGGCGAAGCCCTGCGCCGGTAAAACATCGTCATCATCACCACACCGTCGTGCTGACAGAACTCATCCCCAAAGCTTTGCTGGATCGGAGCCCGGGGATCGTCATCGAGCTGAACGCGTGCTGAACTCGGAGGTGCCGTACGTTCGGTACTTGGATCGGTCGGATCGTGAAGACGTACGACTACATCAACCGCATTGTCATAACGCTTCCGCTTACGGTCTACGAGGGTACGTGGACAAACACTCTCCCCTTTCGTTGCTATGCCATCACCATGATCTTGCGTGTGCATAGGAATTTTTTTTGAAATTACTACGTTCCCCAACAATATTAACACAAGATTACATTGGTGACGATGCCAAACCAGTTAGAGATCCTCAAATACGACTAAATCCCAAGATGAAGGAAGTGGTAAGAAAGGAGATACTAAAGCTCCTTGAGGCAGGTATTATTTATCCCGTTGCTGATAGTGAATGGGTAAGCCCTGTCCATTGTGTCCCTAAAAAGGGAGGAATTACCGTTGTTCCTAATGATAAAGATGAATTGATCCCGCAAAGAATTATTACAGGTTATAGGATGGTAATTGATTTCCGTAAGTTAAATAAAGCTACCAAGAAAGATCATTACCCTTTACCTTTTATTGATCAAATGCTAGGAAAACTATCCAAACACACACATTTCTGCTTTCTAGATGGTTATTCTGGTTTCTCTCAGATACCTGTATCAGCGAAGGATCAATCTAAAACTACTTTTACTTGCCCTTTTGGTACTTTTGCTTATAGACGTATGCCTTTTGGTTTATGTAATGCACCTGCTACCTTTCAAAGATGCATGATGGCTATATTCTCTGATTTTTGTGAAAAGATTTGTGAGGTATTCATGGATGACTTCTCCGTCTATGCATCCTCTTTTGATGATTGTTTGAGCAACCTTGATCGAGTTTTGCAGAGATGCAAAGACAGTAGTCTCGTCTTGAATTGGGAAAAGTGTCACTTTATGGTTAATGAAGGCATTGTCTTGGGGCACAAGATCTCCGAGAGAGGTATTGAAGTTGATAAAGCCAAAGTTGATGCTATTGAAAAGATGCCATGTCCCACGGACATAAAAGGTATAAGAAGTTTCCTTGGTCACGCTGGTTTTTATAGGAGGTTCATTAAGGACTTCTCTAAAATCTCTAGGCCTCTGACTAATTTATTGCAAAAAGATATTCCTTTTGTCTTTGATGATGATTGTGTAAAAGCATTTGAAGTACTTAAGAAAGCTTTGATCACTGCACCTATTGTTCAGCCGCCTGATTGGAATTTACCTTTTGAAATTATGTGCGATGCTAGTGATTATGCTGTAGGTGTTGTTCTAGGGCAAAGAGTTGATAAGAAATTGAATGTTATCCAGTATGCTAGTAAGACTCTTGATACTGCCCAGAAAAATTATGCTACTACTGAAAAAGAGTTCTTAGCAGTTGTGTTTGCATGTCATAAGTTTAGACCTTATATTGTTGATTCCAAAGTTGCTATTCACACTGATCATGCTGCTATTAAATATCTTATGGAAAAGAAAGATGCTAAGCCTAGACTCATTAGATGGGTTCTCTTGCTCCAAGAATTTGACTTGCATATTATTGATAGAAAGGGAGCTGAGAACCCCATTGTAGACAACTTGTCTAGGTTAGAGAATGTTCTTGATGACCCACTTCCTATTAATGATAGCTTTCCTGATGAACAATTAGCGGTCGTCAATGCTTCTCATACTTCTCCTTGGTATGCTGATTATGCTAATTACATTGTTGCTAAATATATACCACCTAGTTTCACATACCAGCAAAAGAAAAGGTTCTTTTATGATTTAAGACATTACTTCTGGGATGATCCACACCTTTATAAAGAGGGAGTAGATGGTGTTATTAGACGTTGTGTGCTTGAGCATGAACAGGAGCAGATTCTACGTAAGTGTCACTCTGAATCTTATGGAGGACACCACGCTGGAGATAGAACTGCACACAAGGTACTACAATCTGGTTTTTATTGGCCTACTCTCTTCAAAGATGCTCGTAAGTTTGTCTTATCTTGTGATGAATGTCAAAGAATAGGTAACATTAGTAGACGTCAAGAAATGCCTATGAATTATTCTCTTGTTATTGAACCGTTTGATGTTTGGGGCTTTGATTATATGGGACCTTTTCCTGCCTCTAATGGTTATACACATATTTTAGTTGCTGTTGATTACGTTACTAAGTGGGTAGAAGCTATTCCAACTAGTAGTGCTGATCATAACACTTCTATTAAAATGCTTAAAGAAGTTATTTTTCCGAGGTTTGGAGTCCCTAGATATCTTATGACTGATGGTGGTTCACATTTTATTCATGGTGCTTTCCGTAAGATGCTTGCTAAGAATGATGTCAATCATAGAATCGCATCTCCTTATCATCCGCACGTCAAGTAGAGTTGAGCAATAGAGAGCTCAAATTAATTTTGCAAAAGACTGTGAATAGATCTAGAAAGAATTGGTCCAAAAAACTTGATGATGCATTATGGGCCTATAGAACTGCACACAAAAATCCTATGGGTATGTCTCCATATAAGATGGTTCATGGAAAAGCGTGTCATTTACCTCTTGAACTTGAACATAAGGCATATTGGGCTATTATAGAGCTCAATTATGATTTCAAACTTGCCGGTGAGAAGAGGTTGTTTGATATTAGCTCACTTGATGAATGGAGAACCCAAGCATATGAGAATGCCAAGCTATTCAAGGAAAAATTCAAACGCTGGCATGATAAGAGGATACAAAAGCGTAAGTTTAACGTAGGAGATTATGTGTTATTATTCAACTCTCGTTTAAGATTTTTTGCAGGAAAACTTCTCTCAAAATGGGAAGGTCCCTACGTTATCGAGGAGGTCTATCGTTCTGGTGCTATAAAAATCAACAACTTCGAAGGCACAAATCCGAGGGTGGTAAACGATCAAAGAATTAAACATTATATTTCAGGTAATCCCATCAATGTTGAAACTAATATTATTGAAACCGTAACCCCTGAGGAATACATAAGGGACACTTTACAGAATGTTCCAGACTCCGAAAAGGTATAGGTATGTGGTACGTAAGTAAACCGACTCCAAAACAACTCCAACGTCAATTTTTATCAGTTTTGGAATATTTAAGAATTTTAGGAAGAAAGAAGTAGTCCACAAGGGACACGAGGCTCCCACGAGAGTGGAGGGCGCGCCCCCCTGTAGGGCGCGCCCCCTGTCTCGTGGGCACCTCGTGTGCCTCCCGGACTCCGTTTTCTTGCACGTTACGTATTTTGGTCGGTAAAAATTCATTATACATACTCCCGAAGGTTTTGACCACCGTATCACGCAAATATCCTCTATTTTCGTTTCGAGCTGTTTCTGTTTCAGATCTAAGAGCATCATGTCGTCTCCAAGCGCTCCCAAGGACAAGTTTTTCGAGAGGGTTATCAACCCCTATCTTGTTGAGGTGCTGCAACACCCTCAAACCATTGAGATGCGTGAGGGGGTGCTGCACATCCGCGATGTGGAGGGACCAAGGCGTACCGGAAGCGTGGAGACAAAGCTCAAAGCCATGGAGCAGCAAGTTTTCAAGTGCCAAGGGATGGTGGAGCGTGGAGTCGATGCCAACCAGATGATGATCACAGAGTTCACCAACAACCACAAGCTAGATGCCAAAGTCATTGGGGAGACCATCTTCAAGCTTCAAGAGAAAATCGAGCATCTCCAAGCATAGATATATGACCTGCAAAACCAAAACTGTGAGTATGAATATAGATTTAAGAGGATGAGTTTGGCTGCAGATTTAAGGATCCCGGAGACTCGATCATCCTTCTATGATGGAGAGCCTATGCCTTGGAAGACGGACGACAAGCCTACATCATCAACAATTCCTACTTCACCACCTCCGAGGACCTAAGCACATGGGTATGGGCACTCCCCTTGGCAACTTCCAAGCTTGGGAGAGGTGCCCCGGTATCGTATCACCATCACACTCCTATCTTTACCGCTTTATTTAGTTCGATCCTTTTAGTAGTATCTTGTACTAGTGGATTGAAGTTAGATATCAAGTAGTTTCAAGTTTTGCTTTCTGATCTCTTTTTGTAATCGAGTCTGTGAGTTATCTATAATAAAGATTAGTGTTAAGTCAAGGGATTTGCTATGTTGCTATGATCTTGAGAAAGTAGAAAGAATAATGGAGTTCATATTGATCTTATGGGTAGTGATAACTTCACACATAGAAAGTATGAGGCACAAAAATTGTTGAGAGTTGATGAACGTAGCCTTGGTCATCGTTGCAATTAATAGGAAGTGATAAGGAAAGAGGGGTTCACATATAAATATATCATCTTGGACATCTTTTATGATTCTGAAGCACTCATTAAGTATGACATGCTAAAAGAGTTGATGTTGGACAAGGAAGACAACGTAATGGTCTATGTTTTCCGACATCTCAGCTAAAGTATATTGTCATTGACCTTCCAAACATGTTGAGCTTGCCTTTCCCCCTCATGCTAGCCAAATTCCTTGCACCAAGTAGAGATACTAATTGTGCTTCCAAATATCCTTAAACCCAGTTTTGCCATGAGAGTCCACCATACCTACCTATGGATTGAGTAAGATCCTTCAAGTAAGTTGTCATTGATGCAAGCAATAAAAATTGCTCTCTAAATATGTATGACTTATTAGTGTAGAGAAAATAAGCTTTGTACGAACTTGTTGTGGAAATAATGAAAGCGACGGACTGCATAATAAAGGTCCACATACAAGGGGCAATATAAAGTGACGTTCTTTTGCATTAAGATTTTGTGCATCAACCCTAAACGCACATGACAACCTCTGCTTCCCTCTGCGAAGGGCCTATCTTTTACTTTATGTTTTTCACTTTATGCTTGATTCAAGGTGATCCTCACCTTTCCCTTTTTCATTTTATCCTTTGGCAAGATCCTCGTGTTTGAAAGATCATGATATATATATCCAATTGGATGTAAGTTAGCATAGGCTATTATTGTTGACATCACCTAAAGGTGAATACATTGGGAGGCAACACAATAAGCCCCTATCTTTCTCAGTGTCCGGCTGAAACTCTATAACCACAAGTACTGCGTGAGTGTTAGCAATTGTAGAAGACTACGAGATAGTTGAGTATGTGAGCTTGCTGAAAAAGCTCTATTGTTGACTCTTTCTGATGTTACGATAAATTGCAATTGCTTCAATGACTGAGATTATAATTTGTTAGTTCCCAATGAAGTTTTTGAACCATACTTGACATTGTGAATTGCTTGTCACTTGGGCATAGGAAATCATATGACAAAATCTATATATCTTGTTGTTATTAGAATGATCATGATGCCCTCATGTCCGTATTTTATTTTTATCGACTCCTCTATCTCTAAACATGTGGACATATTTTTCGATTTCGGCTTCCGCTTGAGGACAAGCGAGGTCTAATCTTGGGGGAGTTGATACGTCCATTTTGCATCATGCTTTTATATCAATATTTATTACATTATGGGCTGTTATTACACATTATATCTCAATACTTATGGCTATTATCTCTTATTTTACAAGGTCTACCATGAAGAGGGGGAATGCCAGCAGCTTGAATTCTGGCTGGAAAAGGAGCAAACGTTGGAAACCTATTCTGCACAGCTCTAAAAGTCCTAAAACTCCACGAAACAACTTTTTGGAATTAAATAAGAATTTCTGAGCGAAAGAAATATGCGAGGGAGCCCACACCCTGTCCAGGAGACAGGGGGGCGCTCCCCCTATAGGGCGCCCCTATCTCCTGGGCCCCTTGGTGGGCCTCCGGCGTCCATCTTCTGCTATATCATCACTTTTACCCTGGAAAAAATCGTGGCCAAGCTTACGGGACGAAACTCCGCCGCCACGAGGCAGAACCTTGGCGGAATCAATCTAGGTCTCTGGCAAAGCTGTTCCGCCGGGGACACTTCCCTCCGGGAGGGGGAAATCATCACCAACGTCATCACCAACGATCCTCTCATCGGGAGGGGGTCAATCTCCATCAACATCTTCACCAGCACCATCTCCTCTCAAAATCCTAGTTCATCTCTTGTATCCAATCTTGTATCAAAACCACAAATTGGTACCTGTGGGTTGCTAGTAGTGTTGATTACTCCTTGTGCTTGATGCTAATTGGTTTACTTGGTGGAAGATCATATGTTCAGATCTTTATGCATATTATTACTCCTCTGATTTTGAACATGAATATGCTTTGTGAGTAGTTACGTTTGTTCCTGAGGACATGGGTGAAGTCTTGCTATGAGTAGTCATGTGAATTTGGTATTCGCTCGATATTTTGATGAGATGTATGTTGTCTTTTCCCCTAGTGGTGTTATGTGAACGTCGACTACATGATACTTCACCATTATTTGGGCCTAGAGGAAGGGCATGGGGAAGTAATAAGTAGATGATGGGTTGCTAGAGTGACAGAAGCTTAAACCCTAGTTTATGCGTTGCTTCGTTAGGGGCTGATATGTATCCATCTACTTAATGTTGTGGTTAGGTTTACCTTAATACTTCTTTTGTAGTTGTGGATGCTTGCAATAGGGGTTAATCATAAGTGGGATGCTTGTCCAAGTTAGGGCAGTACCCAAGTACCGGTCCACCCACATATCAAATTATCAAAGTACCGAACGCGAATCATATGAACGTGATGAAAACTAGCTTGACGATAATTCCCAATGTGTCCTCGGGAGCTCCTTTCTCATTATTAGAAATTGTCCAGGCTTATCCTTTGCTACATAAAGGATTGGGCCACCTTGCTGCACTTTATTTACTTTATTTACTTGTTACTCGTTACTATTTATCTTATCACAAAACTATCTATCACTAATGATTTCAGTGCTTGCAGAGAAAACCTTACTGAAAACCGCTTATCATTTCCTTCTGCTCCTCGTTGGGTTCGACACTCTTACTTATAGAAAGGACTACGATTGATCCCCTACACTTGTGGGTCGTCAACAACTCATGTCTATGGCTAGGAAACTTAACCATCTTTGATTCAACGAGCTAGTCAAGTAGAGGCATACTAGTGACACTTAGTTTGTCTATGTATTCACACATGTACTAAGTTTCCGGTTAATACAATTCTAGCATGAATAATAAACATTTATAATGATATAAGGAAATATAAATAACAACTTTATTATTGCCTCTAGGGCATATTTCCTT
This sequence comes from Triticum dicoccoides, assembly GCF_002162155.2. Taxonomy (NCBI): domain Eukaryota; kingdom Viridiplantae; phylum Streptophyta; class Magnoliopsida; order Poales; family Poaceae; genus Triticum; species Triticum dicoccoides. Next base: position 263,962,787 of record NC_041391.1, read on the forward strand.
TAGTCTCCCACTTGCACTAGAGTCAATAATCTAGTTCACATCGTCATGTGATTTAACACCAATAGTTCACATCTTTATGTGATTAGTTCACATCTCCATGTGACTAACACCCAAAAGGTGTACTAGAGTCAATAATCTAGTTCACATCACTATGTGATTAATACCCAAAGAGTGATCATGTTTGCTTGTGAGAGAAGTTTAGTCAACGGGTCTGCCAAATTCAGATCCGTATGTATTTTGCGAATTTCTATGTCAACAATGCTATGCACAGAGCTACTCTAGCTAATTGCTCCCACTTTCAATATGTATCCAGATTGAGACTTAGAGTCATCTGGATCAGTGTCAAAACTTGCATCGACGTAACCCTTTACGACAAACCTTGTCACCTCCATAATCGAGAAACATATCCTTATTCCACTAAGGATAATTCCGACCGCTGTCTAGTGATCTACTCCTAGATCACTATTGTACTCCCTTGCCAAACTCAATGTAGGGTATACAATAAATCTGGTATACAGCATGACATACTTTATAGAACCTATGGCTGAGGCATAGGGATTGACTTTCATTCTCTTTCTATCCTCTGCCATGGTCGGGTTTTGAGTCTTACTCAATTTCACACCTTGTAACACAAGCAAGAACTCTTTCTTTGATTGTTCCATTTTGAACTACTTCAAAATCTTGTCAAGGTATGTACTCATTGAAAAAACTTATCAAGCGTCTTGATCTATCTCTATAGATCTTGATGCTCAATATGTAAGCAACTTCACCGAGGTCCTTCCTTGAAAAAAAAACTCCTTTCAAATACTCCTTTATGCTTTCCAGAAAATTCTACATTATTTCTGATAAACAATATGTCATTCACATATATTTATCAGAAATGCTGTAGTGCTCCCACTCACTTTCTTGTAAATACAGGCTTCACCGCAAGTCTGTATAAAACTATATGCTTTGATCAACTTATCAAAGTGTATATTCCAACTCCGAGATGCTTGCACCAGTCCATAGATGGATCGTTGGAGCTTGCACATTTTGTTAGCACCTTTTAGGATCGATAAAACCTTCTGGTTGCATCATATAGAACTCTTCTTTAAGAAATCCATTAAGGAATATAGTTTTGACATCCATTTGCCAGATTTCATAAAATATGGCATTTTGCTAACATGATTCGGACAGACTTAAGCATCGCTACGAGTGAGAAAATCTCATCGTAGTCAACACCTTAAACTTTGTCAAAACCTTTTTTCGACAAGTCTAGCTTTGTAGATAGTAACACTACTATCAGCATCCGTCTTCCTCTTGAAGATCCATTTATTTTTCTATGGCTTGGTGATCATCGGGCAAGTCAATCAAAGTCCACACTTTGTTCTCATACATGGATCCCATCTCAGATTTCATGGCCTCAAGCCATTTCACGGAATCTTGGCTCATCATCGCTTCCTCATAGTTCTTAGGTTCGTCATGGTCAAGTAACATGAACTCCAGAATAGGATTACCGTACCACTCTGGTGCGGAACGTACTCTGGTTAACCTACGAGGTTTAGTAGTAACTTGATCTGAAGTTTCATGATCACTATCATTAACTTCCTCACTAATTGGTGTAGGAATCACTGGAACTCATTTCTGTGATGAACTACTTTCCAATTCGGGAGCAGGTACAATTACCTCATCAAGTTTTACTTTCCTCCCACTCACTTCCTTCGAGAGAAACTTCTTCTCTAGAAAGGATCCATTCTTAGCAACGAATATCTTGCCTTTGGATCTGTGATAGAAGGTGTACCCAACAGTTTCCTTTGGGTATCCTATGAAGACGCATCTCTCCGATTTGGGTTTGAGCTTATCAGGTTGAAACTATTTCACATCAGCATGGCAACCCCAAACTTTAAGAAACGACAGCTTAGGTTTCTTGCCAAACCACAGTTCATATGGTGTTGTCTCAACGGATTTAGATGATGCCCTATTTAACGTGAATGCAACTATCTCTAATGCATAATCCCAAAACGATAGTGGTAAATCGGTAAAAGACATCATAGATCGCACCTTATCTAATAAAGTACGATTATGATGTTCGAACACACCATTATGCTGTGGTGTTCCAGGTGACGTGAGTTTGCGAAACTATTCCACATTGTTTCAAATGAAGACCAAACTCGTAACTCAAATATTCATCTCCGCGATCAGATCGTAGAAACTTTATTTTCTTGCTACGATGATTTTCCACTTCACTCTGAAATTCTTTGAATTTTTCAAATGTTTCAGACTTATGTTTCATCAAGTAGATATACCCATATCTGCTCAAATCATCTGTGAAGGTCAGAAAATAACGATACCCGCCGCAAGCCTCAACACTCATTGGACGGCATACATTAGTATGTATTATTTCCAACAAGTCTGTTGCTCACTCCATTGTTCCGGAGAACGGAGTCTTAGTCATCTTTGCCCATGAGGCATGGTTCGCAAGCATCAACTGATTCATAATCATTTTCCAAAAGCCCATCAGCATGGATTTTCTTCATGCGCTTTACACCAATATGACCTAAACGGCAATGCCATAAATAAGTTGCACTATCATTATTAACTTTGCATCTTTTGGCTTCAATATTATGAATATGTGTATCACTACGATCGAGATCCAACAAACCATTTTCATTGGGTGTATAACCATAGAAGGTTTCATTCATGTAAACAGAATAACAATTATTCTCTAACTTAAATGAATAACCGTATTGCAATAAACATGATCAAATCATATTCTTACTCAACGCAAACACCAAATAACATTTATTTAGGTTCAACACTAATCCTGAAAGTATAGGGAGTGTGCGATGATGATCATATCATTCTTGGAACTACTTCCAACACACATCGTCACTTCACCCTTAACTAGTCTCTGTTCATTCTACAACTCCCGTTTCAAGTTACCACTCTTAGCAACTGAACTAGTATCAAATACCGAGGGGTTGCTATAAACACTAGTAAAGTACACATCAATAACATGTATATCCAATATACCTTTGTTCACCTTGCCATCCTTCTTATCCGCCAAATACTTGGGGCAGTTCCGCTTCCAGTGACCAGTCCCTTTGCAGTAGAAGCACTTAGTCTCAGGCTTAGGCCCAGACTTGGGCTTCTTCACTTGAGCAGCAACATGCTTGCCGTTCTTCTTGAAGTTCCCCTTCTTCCCTTTGCCCTTTTCTTGAAACTAGTGGTCTTGTCAACCATCAACACTTGATGCTTTTCTTGATTTCTACCTTCGTCGATTTCAGCATAACGAAGAGCTTGGGAATTACTTTCGTCATCCTTTGCATATTATAGTTCATCACTAAGTTCTAGTAACTTGGTGATAGTGACTAGAGAACTTTGTCAATTACTATCTTATCTGGAAGATTAACTCCCACTTGATTCAAGCAATTATAGTACTCAGACAATCTGAGCACATGCTCACTAGTTGAGCTATTCTCCTCCATCTTGTAGGCAAAGTACTTGTTAGAGGTCTCATACCTCTCGACTTGGGCATGAGTCTGAAATACCAATTTCAGCTCTTGGAACATCTCATATGCTCCATGACATTTCAAAACATTTTTGAAGTCCCGGTTCTAAGCCGTAAAGCATGGTGCACTAAACTATTAAGTAGTCATCATACAGGGCTTTGTCAACTGTTCATAGCAACTGCATAAGCTCCTGCAATAGGTCCGTCACCTAGTGGTGCATCAAGGACATAATTCTTTTATGCAGCAATGAGGATAATCCTCAGATCACGGACCAAGTCTGCATCATTGCTACTAACATCTTTCAACATAGTTTTTCTCTAGGAACATATCAAAATAAAAGTGGAATAACATTGCGAGCTATTGATCTACAACATAGTTATGCAAATACTATCAGGACTAAGTTCATGATAAATTAAAGTTCAGTTTAATAATATTACTTAAGAACTCACACTTAGATAGACATCTCTCTTATCATCTAAGTGATCACGTGATCCAAATCAACTAAACCATAACCGGTCATCACGTGAAATGGAGTAGTTTTCAATGGTGAACATCACTATGTTGATCGTATCTACTATATGATTCATGTTCGACCTTTCAGTCTCAGTGTTTCGAGGCCATATCTGCATGTGCTAGGCTCGTCAAGTTTAACTTGAGTATTTTGCGTGTGCAAAACTGGCTTGCACCCGTTGTATAAGAACGTTGAGCTTATCACACCCGATCATCACGTGGCGTCTCGGCACGACGAACTTTGGCAACAGTGCATACTCAGGGAGAACACTTGTACCTTGAAATTTTTAGTGAGAGATCATCTTATAATGCTACGGTCAACCAAAGCAGAATAATATGTATAAAAGATAAACATCATATGCAATCAAAATATGTGACATGATATGGCAATCATCATCCTGTGCCTTTGATCTTCATCTCCAATGTACCGTCATGATCTCCATCGTCATCGGCATGACACCATGATCTCCATCATCTTGATCTTTTATCAACGTGTCATCACATGGTCGTCTCACCAGCTATTGGTTTTGCAACTATTGCTATCGGATGGCGATAAAGTAAAGCAATTACATGGCACTTGCATCTTATGCAATAAAGAGACAACCATAAGGCTCCTGCCAATTGCCGATAACTTTAACAAAACATGATCATCTCATACAATAAAATATAGCATCATGCCTTGACCATATCACATCACAACATGCCCTACAAAAACAAGTTAGACGTCCTCTACTTTGTTGTTGAAAGTTTTACGTGGCTGCTATGGGTTGAGCAAGAACCGTTCTTACCTACGCATCAAAACCACAATGATATTTCGTCAAGTTAGTGCTATTTTAACCTTCAACAAGGACTGGGCGTAGTCACACTCGGCTCAACTAAAGTTGGAGAAACAGACACCCGCCAGCCACCTGTGTGTGAAACATGTTGGTAGAACCAGTCTCGCATAAGCGTACGCGTAATGTCGGTCCGGGCCACTTCATCCAACAATACCGCCGAACCAAAGTATGACATGCTGGTAAGCAGTATGACTTGTATCGCCCACAACTCACTTGTGTTATACTCGTGCATATAACATCTACGCATAAACCTGGCTCGGATGCCACTATTGGGGAACGTAGTAATTTCAAAAAGTTTCCTACGCACACGCAAGATCATGGTGATGCATAACAACGAGAGGGGAGAGTGTCGTCTACGTACCCTCGTAGACCGTAAGCGAAAGCGTTATGACAACGCGGTTGATGTAGTCGTACGTCTTCACGATCGACCGATCCTAGTACTGAACGTATGACACCTCCACGATCTGCACACGTTCAGCTCGGTGACGTCCCGCGAACTCACGATCCAGTAGAGCTTCGGGGGAGAGTTTCATCAGCACGACGGTGTGATGACGACGATGATGTTGCTACCGAAACAGGGCTTCGCCTAAGCACCGCTACGATATGACCGAGGTGGATTATGGTGGAGGGGGGCACCGCACACGGCTAATAACAATGTCAACTTCTGTGTTCTAGGGTACCCCCTGCCCCCGTATATAAAGGAGCAAGGGGGGAGGCCGGCCGGGCCCTGTAGGGCGCGCCAGGAGGAGGAGTCCTCCTCCTAGTAGGAGTAGGACTCCCCTTTCCTACTCCTACTAGGAGGAGGAAAGGAAGGAGGAGAGGGAGAAGGAAGGAGAGGGAGGAAAAAGAGGAAAGGGGGCCCGACCCCCTAGTCCAATTTGGTTTGGACTAGGGGGGCCGCGCGCCCTGCCTCCTCTCTTCCACCACTTGGCCCATGAGGCCCATTACTTCTTCCTCGTATTCCCGTAACTTCCTAGTACCCCGAAAAATACCCGAACCACTCAGAACCTTTCCGATATCCGAATATAGCCTTCCAATATATCAATCTTTACGTCTCGACCATTTCGAGACTCCTCGTCATGTCCCCGATCTCATCTGGGACTCCGAACTACCTTCAGTACATCAAAACACATAAACTCATAATACCGATCGTCACCGAATGTTAAGCGTGCGGACGCTACGGGTTTGAGAACTATGTAGACATGACCGAGACATGTTTCCGGTCAATAACCAATAGCGGAACCTGGATGCTCATATTGGCTCCTACATATTCTATGAAGATCTTTATCGGTCAAACCGCATAACAACATACATTGTTCCCTTTGTCATCAATATGTTACATGTCCGAGATTAGATCGTCGGTATCTCAATAACTAGTTCAATCTCGTTACCAGCAAGTCTCTTTACTCGTTCCGTAATACATCATCCCGCAACTAACGCATTAGTTGCATTGCTTGCAAGGCTTATAGTGATGTGTATTACCGAGAGGGCCCAGAGATACCTCTCCGACAATAGGAGTGACAAATCCCAATCTCGATCTATGCCAACTCAACAAGTACCATCGGAGACACCTGTAGAGCACCTTTATAATCACCCAGTTACGTTGTGACATTTGGTAGCACACAAAGTGTTCCTCCGGTATTTGGGAGTTGCACAATCTCATAGTCATAGGAACATGTATAAATCATGAAGAAAGCAATAGCAATATACTAAACAATCAAATGCTAAGCTAACGGAATGGGTCAAGTCAATCACATCATTCTCTAATGATGTGATCCCGTTAATCAAATGACAACTCATGTCTATGGCTAGGAAACTTAACCATGTTTGATTCAACGAGCTAGTCAAGTAGAGGCATACTAGTGACACTTAGTTTGTCTATGTATTCACACATGTACTAAGTTTCCGGTTAATACAATTCTAGCATGAATAATAAACATTTATCATTATATAAGGAAATATAAATAACTTTATTATTGTCTCTAGGGCATATTTCCTTCACATGTGCCTACATCTCAGCAAGATAATACATGAGTATGTGTGTATGAGCAAGAATTTCATCCCAAGTTACTTATATCCACGATATTTAGCTCATGCCTTCACACGCCAAATCTTGCTTCTTCAAGCGGCCTGGTGAAGATGTCGGCTAGTTGATTCTCGGTGTTGACATGGAGTAACTCAATGTTTCACTTGGCCACATGATCTCTAATGAAATGATGGCGAATCTCAATATGCTTTGTCTTGCTATGTTGAACCGGATTCTCGGCTATCTTGATGGCACTTTCATTGTCACAACAAAGAGGCACTTTGTCACATTTGACACCATAATACATCAAAGTTTGCCCACACCAAAGAGGCACTTTGCTTCCAACTTGATTATCTTGAGCAATCAAGTATGTGTGTGTTGGTTTGCACATCATGTACATGTGTGTCATGCATTGAGCCTTTTTGCATCTTGTTCTTTTCTTAGTTGGCTCTTGTGAGAGATTAATGGAATATCCCATTATGGGGGAATGATGTGCTTGTGCACCTCACAATCCTATATATGTGTGTACATGAGTAATACCATCTAGTATTGATATTTCAAGATTATCTAGTCGCTATGTGGTATGTCTTCTCATGAGAAATTCAAATTCTATATTTTCCATTAATTATCTCGTGTTGGATTGTTATTTTGCCTCTTGTTTATCTTTAATTGGTATCACATTATGGGGGAGTAATATGCTATGTGTATATTACTAGCCTAGAAAATGTGTACATTTGAGATATTGTCACCTAGAATTGATATTGTAAATTATCTTGTTCCTAGGTGGCATGTTAGCTCTACAAGTTGCAATTTGCTTTTTGTTTGGTGTGAATATGATGTCGGATATCCTTGTTATCTACCACCGGGAATTATTTCCAAATACTTCTTGTCTTTTGACAATTGGTACTCACTTATGTGTGGTAGAAATTATTGATCATCTTTACATTAGCCTTTGCTTTTATTTGCTTTATCTCTTGCCTAGGATTGTGTCAACTCCCATTGTATTCCATACCACTTGTGGATCTTGTTAATTTCTTGACCTTGTCTAGTGTTTTCTAGATATAGTGAAAGTGGTGATCCCACCTCGTGCATTTTGTATTCAAATGCAAATTCTCTATAATGCACTAGTCTTGGGGGAGCTATCCTATTCTCTATAAAACACTCATCTTGTGATCCTTATCAAGTGTGTGGTTGTGGAAGGAAAGCCGTTTCTTTTTGGTACTTTGTGCCATCATGAAACTTTGTAGAGGGCTTGGTTTGTTTGGAACCATTCTCTCTTTTGGGAGTTTGACATCTTTCTTTTTGAGTGTATCAATGGATATCTCATTCCTTGATGTATCTTTTATGGACATCCTCCAAGTGATGATTTATTCATTTGGTATCTTTTCTTCGCTTGGTATTTCTTTGTCTTTTGGTCTCGGTTCTTGAAAGTCTTGAGCATGCATATTTACTTCTTGTAGTTTCTTTGGCATGTTTTCTTTCTTTGACCCAATATATAGGGGGAACTCCACCAAGTCTCAAATTGAATGAGATGTGCATGAAATTCATTTTCATATCTATATGCACATATTTATGTGGAGTTTGTCCTATATGTTGTTGGTTCTCTAACTCTTTGGTCCCAATGAGTTTGGGTACCATTTTGTTTGTGTTTTTGTTCTAGGAACAAGTGGAGATGCATTGGATGCTCGGCTCACTCACAAGGAAGGTGTTGTCACCATGTGCTTATTGGAGTCAAGCTAGGATGATCAATGAACTACTTTGTACCTTCAATTGGTATCTAGTACATCCTTCCAATGTTATCTCGGTAACAAGTATCTTCATATACTTCATGCACACATTTCTTGCATCAACCTTGTGTAGGTTGTATCATGGCATGTTATTCATTCTTTCTTGTGTTACTTGTTTCCTTTCTCAAAGCATCCCAACAATGATCTCTTGTTGCTAGTTGTGATGTCTTTGATGTTCGTGTGGTTGGAATTCATTTATATACAATAAGACCATATCTAGCCATGTGCTGTGCTCTCAAGCAAATTTCTTATTGGTATATTTATGACTGCCTTGTGGATATCTTGTTCTTTCCTTTTTGTAACTATTTCATGTGTATAACCTTCTTTGTGGATTGATATCATCATGATTTTCATCTACCTAGAATCTTATACACTTGAGAGAAGGTACATCTCTAGTTGATAGCCCTTTCTTTCACGTCCATCATTTCTTTCTCATGTTATTTATTTGGTGGCTCCGTGAAAGTGTGTTCCTTGAGTGCGGGTCTTATCTCGTTGCATCTTGTTGCACTCTTGTGTGGTGAAGATCATTTTATTCATGCTTGTCTTGATGAGGCTTTTTAATTGGTATCCCTCGTCTTGATGAGGCTTTCGCTTTCTATCTTCACCATGGGTTGTGACAATTGTTGGTTATTCTTTTTCCATATTTACTGTGCTTGTGATCACTTTTGCCTGGTGTGTGTTGGAAGGACATGTCATGCACCTTGTATCTCCACTTTTCAAGACTATGTTGATGCTTAATGCTCACCCTTACATTAGTCTTCTCAAGTCCTTTGCCATGACTCACACACATCATTTTGGTTGAGCCTACTCTTAAGTTGCCTCTTTTATATGTTGCTCAACCATTTGTTTGTTGCAAGACTTTGTTTCCTACTTGCTCACTTGCAGTTGTTGTGAGTTTCTATTGATTTTCGGGGAGTGATGATCCTATTTTGTGCACTTGGTATCCTAATGCAAATATTCTAAGGAGTGCACAGATCATGGGGAGCTTCACTAGTGTCTTTAGAACACTCCGTTGCTCTCTTGCACTTGTCGTGAGGTTCTATTGATCTTGGGGGAGTGATGATCCTATTTTGTGCTTGTTGTATCCAATTACAAAACTAAATTGTGCACAAATCATGGGGAGCTTCTCTAGTTTCTCTAGAACACTCCTTTGCTCATATCATAATACCCTTTATTCATGTGGCTCCTAGGATCATTGGTCTAGTTGGTTCAACTGGTATCTTTTGATAGCTTGCTTCAATTACTATCTTTTGATTGCTTGATTGCTTGTTTCTCTCTTTGTATGTCTTTGTGGCATATCTTTCTTTTGCAATCTTTGGGCCTCAATATAGTTTGTCTTCCTCCAAGTATTTACCATTGGATATGTGTATTGAATTCCACTCTCTTGTTGAGAAATACACAATTTATGAAGGAACACAATTTATATTGGCCTGTAAGGTTTTCTCCCATTTTGGCAATCGATGCCAATGGGGGAGAAGTTTCAGAGAGTTTTGTGAAGAAGTTTAGAGAGCCTTCTTTTCTTCCTTTGGTTGTGTTCCCAAGTGTTTGCATCTCTTACGCATGCATTATTGGTTGTTGCATTGCATGGTGATGCATAATTCCTTATATAAACTCTCTTGAAAGTGATTGTCATCAATTACCAAAATGGGGGAGATTGAAAGAACATGCAGTGCCCCCATGTTTGGTTTTGGTAATTAATGACAATCTTTATGGACTAATGGTTGCCTTGAGTTATATTTGAAGGATTTGTCCATAGGCATTTCTTGAAGTCCATGTGTTGGTTTCAAGGAGTTTATGAGTTGACCAAGGTGCTATTAAGGAATTATTATAAGACTGGTCATGTGAGTGTTGAGCTTATTGCAAGCATGTCTTGAAGAAGAAGATTGTGTGATCATTCATGTTTACCTTCAAGACATCATCCAAATGAAGAGAGTTGGAAAGGTTCAAGGTTGATCAAGACTAAGTCAAGAGTGGATCAAGTTGATCAACTCACAAAGCGTAGAAGATGTACCGAGAGGGATCAAGTGATCCCATGATATGGTAAGCATTGTCCATTGCACTTTGTGTACTAACCCATGGTCTATGTGAGAGTTCTATGTGGGGTTAGGTACGTGTTCATGAGCTTGTGTCAAGAGGAAGATATCACTCAACCCATGGAGAGGATGGCATCAAGTGGTGATCGTCACCAAGATTGTCGTGTGCAAGTTCAAGTGGAGCATCATGAAGAGGTCAAGTGCTTGAAGCTTGCCATCCATTGTGGTGTCAATGGACTTGTGAAGATGTGCCGAAGAGTGGCTCACCCATAGTGGAGTATGGGGGAGCAATCATCTAGTCTTCATCGAGCCAATGCAATCAAGAAAGATGGTCCAACTTGAGGGAGTCAAGATCGTCATCATCTAGCTCAAGTGGACCATGTGCAAGGCAAAGCTTTGCCCTTGATAGGTTTTCTCTTTTACCGGTCTCATGGTGGTAGTTGGGAGACCAGGTTATTGGATCGATTGCCGTACTATCAAAGGGGGCTCTCGATGAGTAGCTTGGTCGTATCATCATAGAGAACTCAAACCATTGCATCCTTGCATCAGCTTTCTTGGTTCTTGTTTGATTCTCTTTGTGAGTCTTAGAGCTTATGGTCATCTTGATGACGAGCTCGAGTTCTTTGAAAACCGGTTTCATATGCATCTTCTTTTGTGTTTTCGGTGTTGGAGGTTTTACCAGTCTTAATTGAGAAAGGGCTCTCACCATTTTATTTTGGGTATTTTCTCAATTGCTATTTCTTGATATTTCTATCAATATTGTGTTTTCTCTTGTCCTTAGCTTTCCAACAAACTTGATTTCGTCGAATCTGGAGCTCGTATGCGAAAGTTGTGGCTATTTTGATATTGCCTGTTTTACATAGAGAGGTTGTACCGCCCCATAGAGAGGTTGTACCGGTTGACCGGTACAACCGGTGTTTGGAGCGGTTGTACCGCTCCAGAATTGGTTCGGAGGTTGTACCGGCCATGTACCGCTCTACCACCGGACTAGTTTCTGTTGTGGTGCGGTTGTTGGGCGGTTGTGGGCCGGTTGTACCGCTTATTGCCTGTTACCGGTTGTACCGGGGCTCATAGCGGTTGTACCGCTCCTATGTTATTCTGCACATAACGGGCAGATTCGTGGGGACCTATTTAAGGGGGTCTTCTTCCCCAATGGTTATCTATCTCTTGAGCTCGTTTTTGCCCCCATTGTTGACCTTCTTTGAGCTTGCTAACTCTCAATCCCTCCATGGATTCTTGCTAGTTTTTTAGGGAAAAGAGAGAGGAGATCTAGATCCACACTTCCACCAATCACTTTCTCCTTTATGTGAGGGGAACCCCTTGGATCTAGATCTTGGAGTTCTTGGTGTTCTCCTTCTTGTTCTTCCTCTCATTTTCCTCCCTAGCATTAGTTGCTTTGGTGGGATTTGGGAGAGAAGAACTTCGGCACTCCGTGTGCCCTTGCCATTGCATTTGGTGTATAGGTTTGAGTTCTCCACGGTGATACGTGGAAGTGAAATTTTAAAAGCTTATTACTCTTGGGTGTTTGGGCACCCTAGAGCTTGTTGGGTGCATTGGCGCTCTAGACGGTTGGTGTTGTTCGGAGCTCAATCATTGTGGTGTAAAGCTCCGGGCAAGCGTCGGGGTCTCCAATTAGGTTGTGGAGATCGCCCCGAGCAATTTGACGAGTTTCGATGACTGCCCCCAAGGGTTGCCAAAGTGTATGGGTTCGGTGACCGCCCCCAAGGGTTGCCATTTGTACGGGTTCGGTGACCGCCCTCAAGGGTCCCTTAGTGCAATCACGGCATCTTGCATTGTGCGAGGGCGTGAGGAGATTACGGTGGCCCTAGTGGCTTCTTGGGGAGCATTGTGCCTCCACACCGCTCCAAACGGAGATTAGCATCCGCAAGGGTGTGAACTTTGGGATACATCATTGTCTCCACGTGCCTCGGTTATCTCTTACCCGAGCCCTTTACTTATGCACTTTACTTTGTGATAGCCATATTGTTTCTTGTCATATATCTTGCTATCACTTAGTTGTTTATCTTGCTTAGCGTAAGTTGTTGGTGCACATAGGTGAGCCTAGTTGTTTTAGGTTTTGTGCTTGACAAATTAACCACTAGGTTTATTCCGCATTTGTTCAAGCCTAAACCGTAATTATTTTAAAGCGCCTATTCACCCCCCCTCTAGGCGACATCCACGATCTTTCAATTGGTATCAGAGCCTCTTCTCTCTTTGTTAGGCTTAACCGCCTAGAGAGTAAAGATGTCGACTAGGGGATTAGGATTCTCCGACACTCTTAGTTTCGATGGCACAAATTTTGATGTTTGGGTAATTCACATGCTTAACCTCTTTAGGGTCATGGACCCAAATTTAGAGCGAATTGTAGATATGAGTTTTTCTCCTCCAAAGGATCCCCTATGATTATCTTTAGAGGATGAGAAAAACTCTTATCTCAATGCTCAAGCTTCTAATGTGCTTTTCTATGCTTTGAGCAATGTAGTTATATTTCAACTCATGCCGTTCTGGGATGCTCATGAGTTGTGGACAAAGCTTCAAGATAAATATGGCGTGTCCAAGTTTTGTGGGGATGATTGTTCTCCCTCCACCTCCGGCCGTGTTGTGTTCTCAACTTCTTCTACTTCACCTACGTGTGGTTTGCCACAAGGTAATGGCATGGTGAGTAGTGGTGTTCATTGCAATGATGATAGTGGGCTCATTGTTGATAATCCTTCATCACTTTCTTATTGCAATGCTTCATCTTTGGACTTTAGCACTTCGAGCACTCCAAATGTTTCACATGCTTGTGTTGATAGTCCTTGCATATCATGTAGAAATTGCTTGACTAAATCTTATGATGATATGCTTGCTGTATCTTGTTGCCATGATGAAAATGCATGTATTTCCTCGAGTTGTTGTGCTAACAATGTAGAGGAAACCCAACACTCCATGGAACAAGATGTGGTCTTGGATGGTGCTTCAAGGGATCCTAAATCATCATCTATTGCATTTTGCCTGATGGCCAAGGCTTCAAAGGTATCTCCCACTTTGAATTCCAATATATCTTGTGATGATATTGATGATGGCAAGAGTGATGATGATGTTGATTATGATGAAGAGAATGATGATGTTGCCTCCTTCAAAATTAAGGGCGAAATGATTTTTAAAGCTCTTCTTAAGAATAAAAAATTGCTCGTTCCAACTTCATGGAAATCATGTCTATTGCTACTGAGGGCAAGAAATATATTAATGAGTTGGAATCTCATCTTGAGGAGCATGAGGTCACCATTGATAAAATGGAAGGTCATGAGCATGATTACGCTAATGAGATTGCGGACCTCTCTCAAGCTCTTGAACTTGAACAAACCACCAAGGAATCTCTTGAGGAGACTTTTGCTCTAGAATTATCTAGAGTGAGGGAATCTCGTGATAGAGCTCTTGTGGTGGCCAATGATTTTGAAACTAAAAATGCTAAGCTTGAAGTTGCTCATGCTAGACTCCTTGAGGATTTTGAGCACCTCGAAAATGGCTCAAGGGTCATTAAGGGTGAGCTCATCAAACTCACCGAGTCTCATGCTCAACTTGAAGCTTCTTATTTAAAAGAGCTTTCCAAGTTGTCCTCTCCTCTTATTGTTAATGATGATGCTTGTGCTACTAACTCTATTACTTGTGAAGCATCCATTTTGAAGGAGAATGTTGAGCTACGGGCTCAACTTGAGTTGCTACCTAGCAATTATGGGAAATTGGAAGAAAGTCATGAAAAGCTCTCAAGCTCTCATGATGATCTTCTAGTATCCCATAATGTGCTAAAGATAGCTCATGAGGCCATGATTGCTAAGGTAACATCTAGTGAGCCTCACGTGGATACTAGCACTACTTCTAGTCAAAATGCTATATTGCTATGTGCTAGTCCTTGTAATTCATCTACTCACAATGTTGGTACATCTTGTGGTGAATTTCTTCCCTTGCCTTGTTGCTCTAACAATGAAGCTTATAGTTTCTCTAGTACTTGTGTTGAGACTAACCATGTAGAGGAAATCAAAGAGCTCAAGGCCCAAGTCACTTCCTTGAAGAAAGACTTGGAAAAGAGTCATGAAGGTAAATTCACACTCAACAATATCTTGAGTGTGCAAAAATCCCCCAATGACAAAGGTGGACTTGGATTCAACTCCAAGAAGAAGAAGTCCAAGATGAACAAAAAGAAGGGCCAAGAACAAGTCAAGAATTCGGCCAAGATTGTTTGCTTCAAGTGCAAAGTAGAAGGGCATCATGTTAGATCTTGCCCATTGAAGAAGAAGGCCATTAGTGAAAAGCAACAAGGGAAGCAGCCACAAGTTCGATCCCATGCTCAACCACAAGTTGAAGAAAGTCCTCTTCCCAAGAATCCTCAAGCTAATGCTTCTCAAGTTGAGAAATCAAGTGAGAAGAAAGTGAAGAGTAGACATTGCTACTTATGTCGTGAGAAAGGTCACCTCGCCTCTTCATGCACTAGTGGTAACTTATCCAACCCAATTATTATTGATGATATCTATTCTCTTGGGAAGGATAAGGTTGACAATGTGTTTGCCAAGGTTGTTGGTACTCAAAGTGGTGTCAAGAAGAGAACCATTTGGGTAGCCAAGCCTATTGTGACTAACCTCTTAGGACCCAACTTGGTTGGGGACCAACAAGCTCAAACTTGATCAATAGGTGTTGTTGGAGGGCATTGGAGACTTGCCTACTTTATGAAGAATTAAGGGGACTTCATCATTCTAATTATCTCAAGCCAAGTTATTCGAATTATCAAGTTACTATCTTATATCCAATGTTTCTCCATGCGGTAACTCGTGCTTAAAGTGTTTACATTGATAGTTACTTACCCCTTTGCATGTTTGGTTTTGTTCCTTGCATGTGATTGTATATGTTGTGCTTCCAACTTGATTATCTTGAGCAATCAAGTATGTGTGTGTTGGTTTGCACATCATGTACGTGTGTGTCATGCATTGAGCCTTTTTGCATCTTGTTCTTTTCTTAGTTGACTCTTGTGAGAGATTAATGGAATATCCCATTATGGGGGAGTGATGTGCTTTGTGCACCTCACAATCCTATATATGTGTGTACATGAGTAATACCATCTAGTATTGATATTTCAAGATTATCTAGTCGCTATGTGGTATGTCTTCTCATGAGAAATTTAAATTCTATATTGTCCATTAATTATCTCGTGTTGGATCATTATTTTGCCTCTTGTTTATCTTTAATTCGTATCACATTATGGGGGAATAATATGCTATGTGTATATTACTAGCCTAGAAAATGTGTACATTTGAGATATTGTCACCTAGAATTGATATTGTAAATTATCTTGTTCCTAGGTGGCATGTTAGCTCTACAAGTTGCAATTTGCTTTTTGTTTGGTGTGAATATGATGTCGGATATCCTTGTTATCTACCACCGGGAATTATTTCCAAATACTTCTTGTCTTTTGACAATTGGTACTCACTTATGTGGTAGAAATTATTGATCATCTTTACATTGGCCTTTGCTTTTATTTGCTTTATCTCTTGCCTAGGATTGTGTCAACTCCCATTGTATTCCATACCACTTGTGGATCTTGTCAATTTCTTGACCTTGTCCAGTGTTTTCTAGATATAGTGAAAGTGGTGATCCCACCTCGTGAATTTTGTATTCAAATGCAAATTCTCTATAATGCACTAGTCTTGGGGGAGCTATCCTATTCTCTATAAAACACTCATCTTGTGATCCTTATCAAGTGTGTGGTTGTGGAAGGAAAGCCGTTTCTTTTTGGTACTTTGTGCCATCATGAAACTTTGTAGAGGGCTTGGTTTGTTTGGAACCATTCTCTCTTTTGGGAGTTTGACATCTTTCTTTTTGAGTGTATCAATGGATATCTCATTCCTTGATGTATCTTTTATGGACATCCTCCAAGTGATGATTTATTCATTTGGTATCTTTTCTTCGCTTGGTATTTCTTTGTCTTTTGGTCTCGGTTCTTGAAAGTCTTGAGCATGCATATTTACTTCTTGTAGTTTCTTTGGCATGTTTTCTTTCTTTGACCCAATATATAGGGGGAACTCCACCAAGTCTCAAATTGGATGAGATGTGCATGAAATTCATTTTCATATCTATATGCACATATTTATGTGGAGTTTGTCCTATATGTTGTTGGTTCTCTAACTCTTTGGTCCCAGTGAGTTTGGGTACCATTTTGTTTGTGTTGTTGTTCTAGGAACAAGTGGAGATGCATTGGATGCTCGGCTCACTCACAAGGAAGGTGTTGTCACCATGTGCTTATTGGAGTCAAGCTAGGATGATCAATGAACTACTTTGTACCGTCAATTGGTATCTAGTACATCCTTCCAATGTTATCTCGGTAACAAGTATCTTCATATACTTCATGCACACATTTATTACATCAACCTTGTGTAGGTTGTATCATGGCATGTTATTCATTCTTTCTTGTGTTACTTGTTTCCTTTCTCAAAGCATCCCAACAATGATCTCTTGTTGCTAGTTGTGATGTCTTTGATGTTCGTGTGGTTGGAATTCATTTATATACAATAAGACCATATCTAGCCATGTGTTGTGCTCTCAAGCAAATTTCTTATTGGT
Source organism: Triticum dicoccoides (assembly GCF_002162155.2). NCBI lineage: Eukaryota > Viridiplantae > Streptophyta > Magnoliopsida > Poales > Poaceae > Triticum > Triticum dicoccoides. The sequence continues at coordinate 263,980,061 of NC_041391.1, forward strand.
ATATTTATGACTTCCTTGTGGATATCTTGTTCCTTCCTTTTTGTAACTATTTCATGTGTATATCCTTCTTTGTGGATTGATATCATCATGATTTTCATCTACCTAGAATCTTATACACTTGAGAGAAGGTACATCCCTAGTTGATATCCCTTTCTTTCACGTCCATCGTTTCTTTCTCATGTTATTTATTTGGTGGCCCCGTGAAAGTGTGTGCCTTGAGTGCGGGTCTTATCTCGTTGCATCTTGTTGCACTCTTGTGTGGTGAAGATCATTTTCTTCATGCTTGTCTTGATGAGGCTTTTTAATTGGTATCCCTCTTCTTGATGAGGCTTTCGCATTCTATATTCACCATGGGTTGTCACAAGTGTTGGTTATTCTTTTTCCATATTTAGTGTGCTTGTGATGACTTTTGCCTGGTGTGTGTGGGAAGGACATGTCATGCACCTTGTATCTCCACTTTTCAAGACTATGTTGATGCTTAATGCTCACCCTTACATTAGTCTTCTCAAGTGCTTTGCCATGACCCACACACATCATTTGGTTGAGCCTACTCTTAAGTTGCCTCTTTTATATGTTGCTCAACCATTTGTTTGTTGCAAGACTTTGTTTCCTACTTGCTCACTTGCACTTGTTGTGAGTTTCTATTGATTTTCGGGGAGTGATGATCCTATTTTGTGCACTTGGTATCATAATGCAAATATTCTAAGGAGTGCACAGATCATGGGGAGCTTCACTAGTGTCTTTAGAACACTCTGTTGCTCTCTTGCACTTGTCGTGAGGTTCTATTGATCTTAGGGGAGTGACGATCCTATTTTGTGCTTGTTGTATCCAATTACAAAACTAAATTGTGCACAAATCATGGGGAGCTTCTCTAGTTTCTCTAGAACACTCCTTTGCTCATATCATAATATCCTTTATTCATGTGGCTCCTAGGATCATTGGTCTAGTTGGTTCAACTGGTATCTTTTGATAGCTTGCTTCAATTGGTATCTTTTGATTGCTTGATTGCTTGTTTCTCTCTTTGTTATGTCTTTGTGGCATATCTTTCTTTTGCAATCTTTGGGCAAAAATATAGTTTGTCTTCCTCCAAGTATTTACCATTGGATATGTGTATTGAATTCCACTCTCTTGTTGAGAAATACACAATTTATGAAGGAACACAATTTATATTGGCCTTCTAAGCTTTTCTCCCATTTTGGCAATCGATGCCAATGGGGGAGAAGTTTCAGAGAGTTTTGTGGAGAAGTTTAGAGAGCCATCTTTTCTTCCTTTGGTTGTGTTCCCAAGTGTTTGCATCTCTTACGCATGCATTATTGGTTGTTGCATTGCATGGTGATGCATAATTCCTTATATAAACTCTCTTGAAAGTGATTGTCATCAATTACCAAAATGGGGGAGATTGAAAGAACATGCAGTGCCCCCATGTTTGGTTTTGGTAATTAATGACAATCTCTATGGATTAATGGTTGCCTTGAGTTATATTTGAAGGATTTGTCCATAGGCATTTCTTGAAGTCCATGTGTTGGTTTCAAGGAGTTTATGAGTTGACCAAGGTGCTATTAAGGAATTATTATAAGATTGGTCATGTGAGTGTTGAGCTTATTGCAAGCATGTCTTGAAGAAGAAGATTGTGTGATCATTCATGTTTATCTTCAAGACATCATGCAAATGAAGAGAGTTGGAAAGATTCAAGGTTGATCAAGACTAAGTCAAGAGTGGATCAAGTTGATCAACTCACAAAGTGTAGAAGATGTACCAAGAGGGATCAAGTGATCCCATGATATGGTAAGCATTGTCCATTGCACTTTGTGTACTAACCCATGGTCTATGTGAGAGTTCTATGTGGGGTTAGGTACGTGTTCATGAGCTTGCGTCAAGAGGAAGATATCACTCAACCCATGGAGAGGATGGCATCAAGTGGTGATCGTCATCAAGATTGTCGTGTGCAATTTCAAGTGGAGCATCACGAAGAGGTCAAGTGCTTGAAGCTTGCCATCCATTGTGGTGTCAATGGACTTGTGAAGATGTGCCGAAGAGTGGCTCACCCATAGTGGAGTATGGGGGAGCAATCATCTAGTCTTCATCGAGCCAATGCAATCAAGAAAGATGGTCCAACTTGAGGGAGTCAAGATCGTCATCATCTAGCTCAAGTGGACCATGTGCAAGGCAAAGGTTTGCCCTTGATAGGTTTTCTCTTTTACCGGTCTCATGGTGGTAGTTGGGAGACCGGGTTATAGGATCGATTGCCGTACTATCAAGGGGGCTCTCGATGAGTAGCTTGGTCGTATCATTCATAGAGAACTCAAACCATTGCATCCTTGCATCAGCTTTCTTGGTTCTTGTTTGATTCTCTTTGTGAGTCTTAGAGCTTATGGTCATCTTGATGACGAGCACGAGTTCTTTCAAAACCGATTTCATATGCATCTTCTTTTGTGTTTTCGGTGTTGGAGGTTTTACCAGTCTTAATTGAGAAAGGGCTCTCACCATTTTATTTTGGGTATTTTCCCAGTTGCTATTTCTTGATATTTCTATCAATATTGTGTTTGCTTTTGTCCTTAGCTTTCCAACAAACTTGATTTCGTCGAATTCGGAGCTCGTATGCGAAAGTTGTGGCTATTTTGATATTACCTGTTTTACATAGAGAGGTTGTACCGCCCCATAGAGAGGTTGTACCGGTTGACCGGTACAACCGGTGTTTGGAGCGGTTGTACCGCTCCAAAATTGGTCCGGAGGTTGTACCGGCCATGTACCACTCTACCACCGGAATAGTTTCTGTTATGGTGCGATTGTTGGGCGGTTGTGGCCCGGTTGTACCGCTTATTGCCTGTTACCGGTTGTACCGGTGCTCATAGCGGTCGTACCGCTCCTATGTTATTCTGCACATAATGGGCAGATTCGTGGGGACCTATTTAAAGGGGTCTTCTTCCCCAATGGTTCTCTATCTCTTGAGCTCGTTTTTGCCCCCATTGTTGACCTTCTTTGAGCTTGCTAACTCTCAATCCCTCCATGGATTCTTGCTAGTTTTTTAGGGAAAAGAGAGAGGGGATCTATATCCACACTTCCACCCATCACTTTCTCCTTTATGTGAGGGGAACCCCTTGGATCTAGATCTTGGAGTTCTTGGTGTTCTCCTTCTTGTTCTTCCTCTCATTTTCCTCCCTAGCATTAGTTGCTTTGGTGGGATTTGGGAGAGAAGGACTTGGGCACTCCGTGTGCCTTTGCCATTGCATTTGGTGTATAGGTTTGAGTTCTCCACGGTGATACGTGGAAGTGAAGTTTGAGAAGCTTATTACTCTTGGGTGTTTGGGCACCCTAGAGCTTGTTCCTCTTGGGTGCCTTGGCGCTCTAGACGGTTGATGTTGTTTGGAGCTCAATCATTATGGTGTAAAGCTCCGGGCAAGCGTCGGGGTCTCCAATTAGGTTGTGGAGATCACCCCGAGCAATTTGACGGGTTTCGGCGACCGCCCCCAAGGGTTGCCAAAGTGTACGGGTTTGGTGACCGCCCCCAAGGGTTGCCATTTGTACGGGTTCGGTGACCGCCCTCAAGGGTCCCTTAGTGCAATCACGACATCTTGCATTGTGCGAGGGCGTGAGGAGATTACGGTGGCCCTAGTGGCTTCTTGGGAGCATTGTGCCTCCACACCGCTCCAAACGGAGATTAGCATCCGCAAGGGTGTGAACTTCGAGATACATCATTGTCTCCATGTGCCTCGGTTATCTCTTACCCGAGCCCTTTACTTATGCACTTTACTTTGTGATAGCCATATTGTTTCTTGTCATATATCTTGCTATCACTTAGTTGTTTATCTTGCTTAGCATAAGTTGTTGGTGCACATAGGTGAGCCTAGTTGTTGTGGGTTTTGTGCTTGACAAATTAACCGCTAGGTTTATTCCGCATTTGTTCAAGCCTAAACCGTAATTATTTTAAAGCGCCTATTACCCTCCCCCCTCTAGGCGACATCCACGATCTTTCAAGGTTCCTCCTCTCAATTGCTTCACTTCAAAATCGAGGAAGAACTTCAACTCTCCCATCATGCTCATAGCAAATTCCTTAGTCATAAGTTTCTCAAACTCAACGTTAATAGCATGGTTAGTGGACCCAAAGATAATATCATCAACATATATTTGGCAGACAAACAACTCCCCTTTTACCCTCTTCGCGAAGAGAGTGGAATCTATTACCCCAATCTGGAACCCCTTCTCGCTTAGGAATGTTGTAAGGTTATCATACCAAGCACGAGGTGCTTGTTTGAGTCCGTAGAGTGCCTTATGGAGTTCATAAACGAGAGAGGGGTGATCAGGGTCTTCGAAACCGGGATTTGCTTGACATACACCAACTCCTTAAGAGGACCATTAAGAAATGCACTCTTCACATCCAGGCATAAGCAAGCAAGATGCGAATGGATTTGAGATGGGCAACGGGGGCAAAAGTTTCACCAAAGTCCAAACCTTCAACTTGGGTGAACCCTTGTGCCACTAAACTTGCCTTGTTCCTTATTACTTGACCATGTTCATCTTGTTTGTTCTTGAAAATCTACTTTGTCCCGATGACATTATGATATTCCTTGGGTCTTTCCACAAGGGTCCACACTTTGTTGCGGGTGAAGTTGTTGAGTTCGTCATGCATAGCATCTATCCAATCCGGATCGTCAAGTGCATCTTCCACCTTAAGGGGCTCAACACAAGAGACAAACGAGTGATGTTCACAAAAGTTTGCAAAACGTCTACGAGTAGTTACACCCTTTTTGATGCTTCCATAGATGTTCTCGGTGAGATGTTGAAGATGTTTTAGCTTGGTGGCCACTTTTTGCTCTTTGAGGTTAAGCTCTTCTTCACTTGGTTTTGGACTTGATGAAGAAGCTTGCCCTTGAGATTGTTTTAGCCTTGGAGACACCCTTCTCTTTGCAACCACAAGTTCTTGCTCATTAGGAAGAGATAAAGATGGAGACACTTGTGGTTGGGGTAGATCTTGATCTTGATCATGACTTTGAGCTTGATCTTGAGCCTCAATGATTGGTTCTTCATCATTTTGAAGAGCTTGCTCTTGACCTTGATCAGGAATATGAGGGACTTGATCTTGTTCTTGGATAGGTTATGATCTCCCGAAGCATCATGAACAAGTGGTGTCGGTGATGACTTCCCTTGTGGAGACTCGACAAGAGGGGATCTTACTCCATCTTCTTCTACTTGGACATGGGGTGTTTCTTGTGGAAGAATGTGGCCTATCCCCATTGTCCTTATAGCTTGTGAAGGAGCCTCATCACCTACAACACTAGGAACAATTTGCTCCACACGGGAGCCATTATCTTCATCAAACTCCACATTTACCGTTTCCTCAATGCACCCGGTGGATTTATTGAGAACTCGGTAAGCATGAGAGTTTGATGCATATCCAACAAATATGCCCTCATAAGTTCTAGACTCAAATTTAGCTAATCGGGATTTCTTGTTTAAAATGAAACACTTACAACCGAATACCCGAAAGTATTTGACGTTAGGCTTTCTCCCGATTAGGAGCTCATACGGGGTCTTGTTCTTGAGCTTGCGAAGATAAAGCCGGTTTGAAGCATGGCATGCGGTGTTGATGGCTTCGGCCCAAATCTTGTATGGAGATTTATACTCATCAAGCATGGTCCTAGCCATCTCAATAAGAGTCCGATTCTTCCTCTCCGCAACACCATTTTGTTGGGGAGTATATGGTGCGGCATATTGGTGCTTTATCCCCTCTTCACTCAAGAATTCATCCATTGTATAGTTCTTGAACTCGGTGCCATTGTCACTTCGAATTGCCTTGATCTCACAGTTATGTTGACGTTGAGCTTCTTTGGAAAAGTTGATGAAGGTTTCTTGAGTTTCATATTTAGTATTGAGAAAGAACACCCAAGTATATCTTGTGTAGTCATCAACAATGACAATGCAATACCTCCTCCCTCCCAAACTATCATATGTTGGAGGCCCAAGTAGATCCAAATGGATAAGCTCAAGGGGCCTCAAGGTGGTGATGATAGTCTTCACTCTATGAGCTTTTCATGAAGCTTTCTGGCAATTCAAGCACTACAAGGACGATCTTTGGCAAAAGACACATTGGTTAGTCCAAGGATGTGCTCCCCCTTTAAGAGAGCTTGTAAATTTCTCATGCCCACGTGGGCTAGCCTACGATGCCATACCCACCCCACGTCAGCCTTGGCCATTAGGAATGTTGCAAGATGAGTTTTCCCTTTTGAGAAATCAACCACGTAAAGGTTGTCTTCAACATGCACAACCAAAACCACTTTGAGATTGATTCTCTTAAAGACGATCACATGGAATTCACCAAAATGTAAATCATATCCGGCGCGAGCCAATTGAATAGTTGAAAGTAAATTGTAGTGAAGGGATTGGACAAGCATGACATTTGAAAGTGATGAATCATTAGAGATTACCACCTTTCCCAAACCCAATACCTTACCCTTGCTATTGTCACCAAAAGAGATGTTCGAAGAGGCCTTGAGTGAATCAATGAACTCCACAAGCATCTCCCTTTCTCCGGTCATATGATTGGTGCATCCACTATCGATCACCCATTGAGTCCCACCGGAGACATAGTCCTACAAGAATCAAGCTTTGGTTATAGGTACCCATTTTGCAATGGGACCTGGTGAGTTAGCAACAAGGGTCTTGGGAACCCAAATAGTCCAAGCATAATCATCATAGTTAGTCCCAAATTTTTTTGCAGAAGTATAGCCATCATCTCCTCTCATGAGAACATAAGATGGATTGTTCTTGCCGGCAAAATTCTTGGGAATGGCCTTGTCCCTAATGACCTTGCCACTCCCAACACCCTCCTTTTCCTTCTCCTTCTCCTTGTGCCCTTCTTGCACAAACTTTACCTTTTGGGGAGGGGAAGGAGTCGAACCGATCTTCTTCTTGTTGTTGTTCTTCTTTTTCTTACCATTCTTATATGCGGGATCAAACCCAACTCCCTCCATGGCAACACACTCCTTTTGGTTGCTCAAGATGTCGTTTAGGTTTTCTCCCCTTGGATGCATGATACAAGCCCTTTCTCAATTTGGGCCTTCAACTTCTTATTCTCCTCTTGAAGGGAGGTGCAATCATGAACAAAGTTAGCCGTACAAGCATCATCATTTAAATCTATATGAGGTACGGAAGTGAGAGCCTTAATGGTTGTAGCTTTTAGTTGAGAATAAGACTCGGTGAGGGCAATGGGGTCACCTTTGACAACCTTGGAACTAGTCACAAGGAACTCATGCTCCTCAACAAGTCTTGTGTGATCAACTAGAAGCTTTTCAACTCTAACATTAAGAGCATCTTTGTTCTCAAGAGAAAGTTGCAAAGCATCATTGGTTTTAACAAAGTCAATTTGATGAGCCGATAAGGCTTCCTCAGTGATGCTGTCATGACACTCTCTCATTAAGTTCATGCTTGAGGAGATCAACTCTCTTTTTTCCTCTATAAGGAGGTTTTCAACGTTCTCAATAAAGTCATCGCGTTCGGCAAGTGACTTAAGGAGATCGCCAAAATGAGAACGAGCTTAACCATGAAGAGTTTTCATGAAAGCAATTAAGGATTCCACATCATTATCCACGCCCTCATCACACTCATCCTCCACTATCTCACATGAGACATTGGGATTGTATTTGTCAGGGTATTTGTCGGGTTTCTTGGATTTGGACTTTGTTTTTACCTCTTTGGCCATGAGGCACCGATGAGTGAAAGGCTTGTTCTCTTTTGGAGAGTCGAAGAGGCCGGTGGCGGAGGAGGAGGTAGCGGCATGCATGGCAAAGGCGGCCGTGCCCACTTGATCATCATCACTGTAATCTTCATCTCCAGACATGTATTCTTCATGAACAAGAGCTTTGTCATCCTTCCTCTTTGCAAACGTGGTGAACTTCTTCTTCTTGAGCACAAGCTTCTCGGACTTGTCTTCACGTCTCTCATACGGACACTCATGTACAAAGTGTCTTGGGCTATCACAATTGTAGCATTTCCTTCATCCAAAGGATCTTCCTTGAAGATTTTTTTCCTTTGTTTGCCATGGTCCCGGAGTACTTCTTGACTAAGAGTGCCAAGTCTTCTACAAAATCATTTGCCGGGCATGAGGTGTCAGTGTCCTCCTCACATATCTCTTCACTCACTTCTTCCTCCCTTGAGGGTTAGCTTATCACTTTCTTGGCCTTCAAAGCAAGATTGGAGTTCTTGGTTGCTTGAGCTATTGCAAAGGTTTTCTTGGACTTGGTATCCAAAAGAACATGAGTAGAGAAGGTGGAAACAACTTGAGCCGCGGTCAACTTGTGATAGTCCGGACGTTGATGAACCATCATGACCATGGTATGTTCCGTGAGAACCATAACATCTATGAACTTGTCCTTGATGAAATCATCATTTGCCCAAGTGCACCCAAAGGTTCTAAAGTTGAGCACAAGGGACTTCAACCTTCGGTAAACCTCTTCTGCGGACTCACCCTCATTCCTCACAAAGAGGTTGATTTCTTTCTTGAGCAAAGCCAACCGAGATCTTCGAATGGCTTCATCTCCTTCGAGAGCCTCCTCAAGGCAATCCCAAATTTCCTTTGAGGTTTTGGGAATAGCAATGGAGTCACTATAGTCTTCGGTCACAGTGGTGCGTAACATGTTGTGTGTAGTTGCATTGAGTTGGTCATCAACCACTTCCCTTGGAGTGAGATTCATTGGGTCCTTGGGGTTTAATCCATTGACCACAATCCACCACAGTTGAGTTGAAGCACTGCGCATGTGAGACTCCATATCTAGCTTCCACTTAGAAAACGCATTAGCTTTCAAAGGGGGCGGAGGCCCACAGGATTAATGCGAGGATGTTGCAAAGGTTGAGGAGAGTAAAAGGGTTCCACGGCATTGTACTTGGGAACTTGAGTACGAGCCGGAGAAGCAAGAAGTTCCCTCGAGTCATCCGCATCATGAACGTCATTTGGGTCAAACGAGTTTGATGCGTATGTTGATGGCTTCAAGCGAGCATCAATTTCCTCCTTGACCGAGGACCAAAACTCTTTCAATATAGAGGCTTTGAGGTCCGCAAACATTGAAAGAATATTGGTCGCGGTCAAGGGGGCACCCGGATTAGGAGAAGCGGTGGGAGCAACGACCAGGGCACCAAGTGCCTCGTTCGCGGCGGGGGGTAGGTTTTGACCATCCCTCGCAACGGGTGCGCCACCTCCCTCATTCCCTAGATCGACCATATCCTCTAAGGTTGTAAAACCTTATATTAGAGCACGAGGCTCTGATATCAATTGAAAGGATCGATACAGTCGACTAGAGGGGGGTGAATAGGAGACTACAAATTTTAATCTTTCTTGTCGTTTTTAAGGCTTAGCGGATAAAAGAGTTCACTAGATATGCAACTAGGTGAATGCAACCTATATGACAAACAATCTCCAAGATAAATATTGCTGGCAACAAACTAAGTAGCAAGCCAACAAGCATACAACAACAAAGTAAGGTGCGGGAAAGGATTAACCACAAGTGAGACGAGGACGCGGATTTTATCCCGAAGTTCACTCTTCCTTGGGGAAGAGCTACTCTCCGTTTGGAGCGGTGCCAGAGCCAAAGCTTGCGGAATGCCACCGAAGGCTCACCGTAATCTCCTTCGAGTCACCCCCAACGGATGAGCCTCGAATCACTCGGGGTTGGTCTTGAAGGCGACCACCACACCTTTACAAACTTCTCCGGAACACACCACAGGCAAGGAAGCTTCCGGAGGAACCTCTAGCCGTCTAGGAGCCCAAGCTCCAAGAGTAACAAGTCAATGGGGGAAGAAATGTTGTGGGGAACGCGATTTGGTTCGGTCAAGTTGTAGATTAGGTCTTGCTCTCCCAATCCCCAAAGTTTCAACAAGTTTGGGTGGAGGGATTGAGAGTATTGAGCAAAATGGGGTGTAGCAATGGTCGAGCTCAACAAGACATTAGGGTTAGGGGTTGGAGGTGGAAGAAGAGGCTTTATATAGTGTTCTTGGCCGGGTGGGAGAATCTGCCTGTTGGACCCCGTGCGCACGGGGTACTCAGAGAGTTTCACCCAACCCCATGTGCACGAGTCAAAAGACCCCGTGCGCATGGGGTACTCAGAGAGTTTACACAGTACCCCGTGCGCATGGGGCTCAAAAGACCCCGTGCGCATGGGTTACTCAGAGAGTTACGCAGTACCCCATGTGCATGGGGGTCCAAAAACACCGTGCGCATGGGGTACCCAGTAACTTTCTGTCACAAACTTTTTTGAGTACCACAAGCACACACACTAGGATTTTAGGTGGTAGGAGTGGGTAGGCTAAGTGTATAAGGTTAGGCAATGGCATTCCCACACAACTTTCATCCACACAAGCCCCTCTTAATAGTGCGGTCTTTCCTACGACTCGAAGCAAAGCACAAACTAAAAACCTTCAAAGCACCGGAAGACCACGCCTTTGACCTTTTTGAAATGGGGGGTCGCACATCTCCATCATGGAGCACTTGGAACCAGTATCCTGAGATAAACTTTAGTAACTGATATTAGCTCAACTAACCACATTGTCATCACACCAAAATATAGTATAAGTGCCACTTGCACTTTCAGATAGGAGAGGGCCTAGGGATGGCCGCCCCCCCCCTTGGGAGTCCGAATTGGACAAGGAGGGGGGCGCCCCCTCTTTCCTCCTTATCTCCCTCTCCTTCCTCCCCCCTTCCTCCTTCCTAGTTGGACTAGGAAAGGGGAGTCCTACTCCCACTAGGAGGAGGACTCCCCCCTCTCCTTGGCGTGCCCCAAGGCCGACCGACCTTCCCCCTTGCTCCTTTATATACGGGGGCAGGGGCACTCTAGGACACACAAGTTGATTGTTCCAAGCCGTGTGCGATGCCCCCCTCCACCATAATCCACCTCGGTCATATCATCATAGTGCTTAAGCGAAGCCCTGTGCCGGTAGCTTCATCATCACCGTCATCACACTGTCATGCAGACGAAGCTCTCCCTCGAAGCTCTACTGGATCGTGAGTTCGTGGGACGTCACCGAGCTGAACGTGTGCAGATCGGGGAGGTGTCGTACGTTTGGTACTAGGATCGGTCGATCATGAGGACGTACAACTACATCAACCGCGTTGTCATAACTCTTCCGCTTACGGTCTACAAGGGTATGTAGACAACACTCTTCCCTCTCGTTGCTATGCATCACCATGATCTTGCGTGTGCGTAGGATTTTTTAAAAAATTACTACGTTCCCCAACAGTGGCATCAGAGCCAGGTTTATGCGTAGATGTTATATGCACGAGTAGAACACAAGTGAGTTGTGGACGATACTAGTCATACTGCTTACCAGCATGTCATACTTTGGTTCGGCGGTATTATTGGATGAAGCGGCCTGGACCGACATTACGTGTACGCTTACGCAAGACTGGTTCTACCGACGTGCTTCGCACACAGGTGGCTGGCGGGTGTCAGTTTCTCCAACTTTAGTTGAATCAAGTGTGGCTACGCCTGGTCCTTGTTGAAGGTTAAAACAACACATAATTGACGAAATATCATTGTGGTTTTGATGCGCAGGTAAGAACGGTTCTTGCTCAGCCCGTAGCAGCCACATAAAACTTGCAACAACAAAGTAGAGGACGTCTAACTTGTTTTGGCAGGGCATGTTGTGATGTGGTATGGTTAAGACATGATGCTAAATTTTATTGTATGAGATGATCATGTTTTGTAACGGAGTTATCGGCAACTGGCAGGAGCCATATGGTTGTCTCTTTATTGTATGAAATGCAATCGTCATGTAATTGCTTTACTTTATCACTAAGCAGTAGCGATAGTCGTAGAAGCAGTAGTTGGCGAGACGCCAACGATGCTACGATGGAGATCAAGGTGTCGCGCCGGTGACGATGGTGATCATGACGGTGCTTTGGAGATGGAGATCACAGGCACAAGATGATGATGGCCATATCATATCACTTATATTGATTGCATGTGATGTTTATCCTTTATGCAACTTATTTTGCTTAGTTCGGCGGTAGCATTATAAGATGATCTCTCACTAAATTTCAAGTTACAAGTGTTCTCCTTGAGTATGCACCATTGTGAAAGTTCGTCGTGCCGAGACACCACGTGATGATCGGGTGTGATAAACTCTACGTTCACATACAACAGGTGCAATCCAGTTTTGCACACGCAGAATACTCGGGTTAAACTTGATGAGCCTAGCATATGCAGATATGGCCTCGAAACACTGAGACCGAAAGGTCGAGCGTGAATCATATAGTAGATATGATCAACATAGTGATGTTCACCATTGAAAACGACTCCATCTCACATGATGATCAGACATGGTTTAGTTTATATGGATCACGTGATCATTTAGATGATTAGAGGGATGTCTATCTAAGTGGGAGTTCTTAAGTAATTTGATTAATTGAACTTTAATTTATCATGAACTTAGTACCTGATAGTATTTTGCATGTCTATGTTGTTGTAGATAGATGGCCCGTGTTGTTGTTCCGTTGAATTTTAATGTGTTCCTAGAGAAAGCTAAGTTGAAAGATGATGCTAGCAACTACATGGACTGGGTCCGTAACTTGAGGATTATCCTCATTGCTGCATAGAAGAATTACGTCCTGGCAGCACCGCTAGGTGCCAAACCCGCTGCAAGAGCACTACCAGATGTTATGAACGTCTGATAGAGCAAATCTGATGACTACTCAATAGTTCAGTGTGCCATGCTTTACGGCTTAGAACCGGGACTTCAACGACGTTTTGAACGTCATGGAGCATATGAGATGTTCCACGAGTTGAATTTAATATTTCAAGCAAATGCCCGGATTGAGAGATATGAAGTCTCCAATAAGTTCTACAGCTGCAAGATGGAGGAGAATAGTTCTGTCAGTGAACATATACTCAAAATGTCTGGGTATAATAATCACTTGATTCAACTGGGAGTTAATCTTCCTGATGATAGTGTCATTGACAGAATTCTTCAATCACTGCCACCAAGCTACAAGAGCTTCGTGATGAACTATAATATGCAAGGGATGGATAAGACAATTCCCCAGCTCTTTGTAATGCTAAAGGCTGCGGAGGTAGAAATCAAGAAGGAGCATCAAGTGTTGATGGTCAACAAGACCACCAGTTTCAAGAAAAAGGGTAAAGGGAAGAAGGGGAACTTCAAGAAGAACGACAAGCAAGTTGCTGCTCAAGTGAAGAAGCCCAAGTCTGGACCTAAGCCTGAGACTGAGTGCTTCTACTGCAAAGGGACTGGTCACTGGAAGCATAACTGCCCCAAGTATTTGGCGGATAAGAAGGATGGCAAGGTGAACAAAGGTATATGTGATATACATGTTATTGATGTGTACCTTACTAATGCTCGCAGTAGCACGTGGGTATTTGATACTGGTTCTATTGTTAATATTTGCAAATCGAAACAGGGACTACGGATTAAGTGAAGATTGGCTAAGGACGAGGTGACGATGCGCGTGGGAAATGGTTCCAAAGTCGATGTGATCGCGGTCGGCACGCTACCTCTACATCTACCTTCGGGATTAGTTTTAGACCTGAATAATTGTTATTTGATGCCAGCGTTGAGCATGAACATTATATCTGGATCTTGTTTAATGCGAGACGGTTATTCATTTAAATCTAAGAATAATTGTTGTTCTATTTATATGAGTAATATCTTTTATGGTCATGCACCCTTGAAGAGTGGTCTATTTATATTGAATCTCGATAGTAGTGATACACATATTCATAATATTGAAGCCAAAAGATGCAGAGTTGATAATGATAGTGCAACTTATTTGTGGCATTGCCGTTTAGGTCATATTGGTGTAAAGCGCATGAAGAAACTCCATTCTGATGGACTTTTGGAATCACTTGATTATGAATCACTTGGTACTTGCGAACCATGCCTCATGGGAAAGATGACTAAAACTCCGTTCTCCGGAACATGGAGCGAGCAATAGATTTGCTAGAAATCATACATACTGATGTATGTGGTCCGATGAATGTTGAGGCCCGCGGCGGGTATCGTTATTTTCTCACCTTCACAGATGATTTGAGCATATATGGGTATATCTACTTGATGAAGCATAAGTCTGAAACATTTGAAAAGTTCAAAGAATTTCAGAGTGAAGTTGAAAATCATCGTAATAAGAAAATAAAGTTTCTACAATCTGATCGTGGAGGAGAATATTTGATTTACGAGTTTGGTCTACATTTGAAACAATGCAGAATAGTTTCTCAACTCACGCCACCCGAAACACCACAGCGTAATGGTGTGTCCGAACATCGTAATCGTACTTTACTAGATATGGTGCGATCTATGATGTCTCTTACTGATTTACCGCTATAATTTTGGGATTATGCTTTAGAGACGGCTGCATTCACGTTAAATAGGGCACCATCTAAATCCATTAAGACGACGCCTTATGAACTATGGTTTGGCAAGAAACCAAAGTTGTCATTTCTTAAAGTTTGGGGTTGCGATGCTTATGTGAAAAAGCTTCAACCTGATAAGCTCGAACCCAAATCGGAGAAATGTGTCTTTATAGGATACCCAAAGGAGACTGTTGGGTACACCTTCTATCACAAATCCGAAGGCAAGACATTCGTTGCTAAGAATGGATCCTTCCTAGAGAAGGAGTTTCTCTCAAAAGAAGTGAGTGGGAGGAAAGTAGAACTTGATGAGGTAATTGTACCTGCTCCCTTATTGGAGAGTAGTTCATCACAGAAATCTATTCCTGTGACTCCTACACCAATTAGTGAGGAAGCTAATGATGATGATCATATAACTTCAGATCAAGTAACTACCGAACCTCGTAGGTCAACCAGAGTAAGATCCACACCAGAGTGGTACGGTAATCATGTTCTTGAGGTCATGTTACTTGACCATGACGAACCTATGAACTATGAGGAAGCGATGATGAGCCCACATTCCGCAAATGGCTTGAGGCCATGAAATCTGAGATGGGATCCATGTATGAGAACAAAGTATGGACTTTGGTTGACTTGCCCGATGATCGGCAAGCCATCGAGAATAAATGGATTTTCAAGAAGAAGACTGACATTGACGGTAATGTTACTGTCTACAAAGCTCGACTTCTTGCGAAAGGTTTTCGACAAGTTCAAGAAGTTGACTACGATGAGACATTCTCACCGTAGCGATGCTTAAGTCCGTCCGAATCATGTTAGCAATTGCTGCATTTTGGCAAATGGATGTAAAGACTGCATTCCTGAATGGATTTCTGGAAGAAGAGTTGTATATGATGCAACCTGAAGGTTTTATCGATCCAAAGGGAGCTAACAAAGTGTGCAAGCTCCAGCGATCCATTTATGGACTGGTGCAAGTATCTCATATTTGGAATAAACGTTTTAATAGTGTGATCAAAGCATATGGTTTTATACGGACTTTGGAGAAGCTTGTATTTACAAGAAAGTGAGTGGGAGCTCTGTAGCGTTTCTACTATTATATGTGGATGACATATTGTTGATTGGAAATGATATAGAATTTCTGGATAGCATAAAAGGATACTTGAATAAGAGTTTTTCAATGAAAGACCTCGGTGAAGCTGCTTATATAGTGGGCATCAAGATCTATAGAGATAGATCAAGACGCTTAATTGGACTTTCACAAAGCACATACCTTGATAAAGTTTTGAAGAAGTTCAAAATGGATCAAGCAAAGAAAGGGTTCTTGCCTGTGTTACAAGGTGTGAAGTTGAGTCAGACTCAATGCCCGACCACTGCAGAAGATAGAGAGAAAATGAAAGGTGTTCCCTATGCTTCAGCCATAGGCTCTATCATGTATGCAATGCTGTGTACCAGACCTGATGTGTGCCTTGCTATAAGTTTCACAGGGAGGTACCAAAGTAATCCAGGAGTGGATCACTGGACAACAGTCAAGAACATCCTGAAATACCTAAAAAGGACAAATTATATGTTTCTCATTTATGGAGGTGACAAAGAGCTCGTCATAAATGGTTACGTCGATGCAAGCTTTGACACTGATTCAGATGACTCTAAGTCACAAACCGGATACGTGTTTATATTGAACGGTGGAGCTGTCAGTTGGTGCAGTTCTAAGCAAAGCGTCGTGGCGGGATCTACGTGTGAAGCGGAGTACATAGCTGCTTCGGAAGCAGCAAATGAAGGAGTCTGGATGAAGGAGTTCATATCCGATCTAGGTGTCATACCTAGTGCATCGGGTCCGATGAAAATCTTTTGTGACAATACTGGTGCAATTGCCTTGGCAAAGGAATCCAGATTTCACAAGAGAACTAAGCACATCAAGAGACGCTTCAGTTCCATCCGTGATCAAGTCAAGGAGGGAGACATAGAGATTTGCAAGATACATACGAATCTGAATGTTGCAGACCCGTTGACTAAGCCTCTCTCACGAGCAAAACATGATCAGCACCAAGACTCCATGGGTGTTAGAATCACTACTGTGTAATCTAGATTATTGACTCTAGTGCAAGTGGGAGACTGAAGGAAATATGCCCTAGAGGAAATAATAAAGTTGTTATTTATATTTCCTTATATCATGATAAATGTTTATTATTCATGCTAGAATTGTATTAACCGGAAACTTAGTACATGTGTGAATATATAGACAAACAGAGTGTCACTAGTATGCCTCTACTTGACTAGCTCGTTGAATCAAAGATGGTTAAGTTTCCTAAACCATAGACATGAGTTGTCATTTGATTAATGGGATCACATCATTAGAGAATGATGTGATTGACTTGACCCATTCCGTTAGCTTAGCATTTGATCGTTTAGTATGTTGCTATTGCTTTCTTCATGACTTATACATGTTCCTATGACTATGAGATTATGCAACTCCCAAATACCGGAGGAACACTTTGTGTGCTACCAAACGTCACAACGTAGCTGGGTGATTATAAAGGTGCTCTACAGGTGTCTCCGATGGTACTTGTTGAGTTGGCATAGATCAAGATTAGGATTTGTCACTCTGATTGTTGGAGAGGTATCTCTGGGCCCTCTCGGTAATGCACATCACTACAAGCCTTGCAAGCAATGTGACTAATGAGTTAGTTGCGGGATGATGCATTACGGAATGAGTAAAGAGACTTGCCGGTATTGGGATTGAACTAGGTATTGAGATACCGACGATCGAATCTCGGGCAAGTAACATACCGATGACAAAGGGAACAACGTATGTTGTTATGCAGTTTGACCGATAAAGATCTCCGTAGAATATGTAGGAGCCAATATGAGAATCCAGGTTCCGCTATTGGTTGTTGACCGGAGACGTGTCTCGGTCATGTCTACATAGTTCTCGAACCCGTAGGTCCGCACGCTTAATGTTCGGTGACGATATGAGTTTATGTGTTTTGATGTACCAAAGATAGTTCAGAGTCCCGGATGTGATCACAGACATGACGAGGAGTCTCGAAATGGTCGAGAAATAAAGATTGATATATTGGACGACTATATTCGGACACCGAATGAGTTCCGGGGGTCACTGGATATTTATCGGAGTGCCGGGGGCTTATCGGAACCCCCGAGGGATATGATGGGCCAACATGGGCCTTGTGGGAGAGAAAAGAGAGGGCCTAGGGCTGGACGCCCCCCCTTGGGAGTCCGAATTGGACAAGGAGGGGGGCGGCGCCCCCTCTTTCCTCCCTCTCTCCCTCTCCTTCCTTCCCCCTTCCCCCTTCCTAGTTGGACTAGGAAAGGGGAGTCCTACTCCCACTAGGAGGAGGACTCCCCCCTCTCCTTGGCACGCCCCAAGGCCGGCCGGCCTCCCCCCTTGCTCCTTTATATACGGGGGCAGGGGGGCACCCTAGGACACACAAGTTGATTGTTCCAAGCCGTGTGTGGTGCCCCCCTCCACCATAATCCATCTCGGTCATATCGTCATAGTGCTTAGGCGAAGCCCTGCGCCGGTAGCTTCATCATCACCGTCATCACGCCGTCGTGCTGACAAAGGTCTCCCTCGAAGCTCTACTGGATAGTGAGTTCATGGGACGTCACCGAGCTGAACGTGTGCAGATCGCGGAGGTGTCGTACGTTCGGTACAAGGATCGGTCGATTGTGAAGACGTATGACTACATCAACTGCGTTGTCATAATGCTTCCGCTTACGGTCTATGAGGGTACGTAGACAACACTCTCCCCTCTCGTTGCTATGCATCACCATGATCTTGCGTGTGCGTAGGAAACTTTTTGAAATTACTATGTTCCCAGACACCTTTTGCCTGTATCAACATTGTATGAGTCAAGTCATCACAAATCCGAGGCGGGAAGTTTGAAAACGCTCATAATATATGTGGGAATATTCTGAGTGACAGACTTTATTAAAATTTCTTTATTCCCACTAGACGTATATTGTTCACTCCAATCAACAAGCATCTTTCCTAACTTGCCTAGATGGCCCCAAATGTTCCTTTGTGCATTCTACCATCTGGAATAGGTACTTAGGATCAAACACTTGTTTTGCAATCTCAAGGACATTCTTCACATGCAATGCAATGGCTTCTGGACAGTTGTCAGAGAAAAGGATGGAACAATTGAAGGATTTATAAGTTGTCTGTAGGTGTTCAACAAACCTTTTATCAACTCTGCCAGTTGTATAGAAGCTCTAAAAATAGTAATGAGTCATCCGCGAATAAAAGATGTGAGATAATCGGAGCATTACGACATATCTTCGCCCCTTCTAATCCTTTTGTTGTCACTAATTTATTTATCAAGCCAGAAGAATGAGTTGATAGCGAGATCTTCTGGATTTCACCTCTAACCTACCCCAACTTGTTTGTTGCTGTTACTGTTTGTTGTTTTATTCTCTATCAATTTTTACTTATAACAGTTATTGTTGTTGTTGTTGTTTTTTGTTTTATTCTCTATCAATTTTTACTTTTAATAGTTTCAAGTTGGCTGGATGAAAGTGCACCGCTGACAACGTGAATCCTTCAAGGATGACAAACATTGGTGTAAGTCTAACACATGTCGTTGCAAGGTCAATTGGTGTGCTCCAAGTTGGATGTAATTCTGGTTTAGATAAAAATCACAATAACCGCGCCCATTAAACTAGACTTCATTGGCTCATCTAGTTGATGGTGGTCTCTATATACTTCAATATGTCGACGATACGGTTCTCTTCATGGATCATGACCTCGAGAAAGTGAGAAATCTGAAATTAATTTTATCGGCATTCGAGCAACTCTGAGGTCTGAAGATCAACTTTCATAAAAGTGAATTGTTTTGTTTTGGAAAGGCTCAAGATGAGGCACACCTGTATGCTGAACTGTTTGGATATGGGTTGGGCCAATTTTTGATCACATATTTGGGGATATCAATACATTATCGGAGACTCACAAATGCTGAATGGAAACACATCGAGGAGTGATGTCTGCTAGACTACGTTGGCATTTCCCCAAAGGGGAAGGGATGATGCAGCACAACGACAGTAGATATTTCCCTCAATGATTATACCAAGGTTATCAAACCAGTAGGAGAACCAAGCAATACTACGTAAACAACACCTGCACACAAATAACAAATACTTGCAACCCGACGTATTAAAGGGGTTGTCAACCCCTTTCGGGTAACGGCGGCAGAAATTGGCAAATGGACATGAGAAAGTTGTAATAATTTGATAGATAGATCTCGCGGGAACGCGAGATAAAATAAATTGCAGTAAGGTATTTTTGTATTTTTGGTTTAATAGATCTAAAAATAAAAACAAAAGAAAATAGATCACAAAGGCAAATATAATAAACAAGAGACCGGGGGCCGTAGATTTCACTAGTGGCTTCCCTCGAGAAAAATAGCAAATGGTGGGTTAACGAATTACTGTTGGGCAATTGATAAAACTTCAAATAATCATGATGATATCCAGGCAATGATCATTATATAGTCATCACGTCCAACATTAGTAGACCGACTCCTGCCTGCATCTACTACTATTACTCCACATATCAACCGCTATCCAGCATGCATCTAGTGTATTAAGTTCATGAAGAAACGGAGTAATGCAATAAGAACGATGAAATGATGTAGACAAGATCTATTTATGTAGAAATGGACCCTATCTTGTTATCCTTAATGGCAACGATACATACGTGTCGGTTCCCCTTTTGTAACTGGGATCAAGCACCATAAGATCGAACCCATCACAAAGCACCTCTTCCCATTGCAATATAAATAGATCAAGTTTGCCAAACAAAACCCAAATATCAGAGAAGAAATACGAGGCTATAAGCAATCATGCATATAAGAGATCAAAGAAGACTCAAATAACTTTCATGGATAAAAAGATAGATCTGATCATAAGCTCAAAGTTCATCGGATCCCAACAAACACACCACAAAAAGAGTTACATCATATGGATCTCTAAGAGACCATTGTATTGAGAATCAAACGAGAGAGAGGAAGCCATCTAGCTACTAACTACGAACCCGTAGGTCCACAAAGAACTACTCACACATCATCGGAGAGGCACCAATGGACATGATGAACCCTTCCGTGATGGTGTCTAGATTGGATCTGATGGTTCTGAAACTTACGGTGGCTGGAATTGATTTTCATCGACTCCCCTAGGGTTTCTGGAATATTGGGGTATTTATAGAGTAAGGAGGCGGTTCGGGAGGCAACCGAGGTGGGCACAACCCACCAGGGCGTGCCTGGGCCTCCAGGCGCGCCCTGGTGGGTTGTTCTCCCCTCGGAGCACCCCCTAGGTGCTTCTTCGGCCCACTGGATGTGGTCCATAAAAAATCCACAAAAAATTTCGCTGCGTTTGGACTCCGTTTGGTATTGATTTTCTGCGATGTAAAAAACATGCAGAAAACAAAAGCTGGCACTTGGCACTATGTCAATAGATTAGTACCAAAAAATGATATAAAATGACTACAAAATGATTATAAAACATCCAAGAATGGTAATATAACAGCATGGAACAATCAAAAATTATAGATTGCAGCTGGACCGGCTTGTTGTGGCAAACATTAACAAAAGTTTCTAGTGCTCGCAAAAATTTGTCATGGAATCACATTCCTATGAATTTTTGCGAGCATTGAAAACTTCTATCAATGTTTGTCACAAACAAATTTCAGATATCTTTTGATTTTAAACTCTGCGTCCATGAATGTTCTAGATCTTTCTGCATGATGTTAAGATGGCACCTAAAGCTAACGTGGCGCGATAACCATTTCCACAAGGCCGGTTGGACTATCTTAGCACCGGGACACGGTACGTCACATTTTTTTCTCAAAAGGGGCTAACATTACAGCCGGTCCAGCTGCAATGTTAGAGACCATTTCTTATGGATTTCACCTCTAACCTACCCCAACTTGTTTGTTGTTGTTGCTGTTTGTTTTTTTATTCTCTATCAATTTTTACTTTTAACAATTGTTGTTGTTGTTTGTTGTTTTATTCTCTATCAATTTTTACTTTTAACAGTTTTGCAAGTTGGCTAAATGAAAGTGCACAGCTGACAACGTGAATCCTTCAAGGATGACAAACATTGTTGTAAGTCTAATGCATGTCGTTGCAAGGTCAATTGGTGTGCTCCAAGTTGGATGTAATTCTGGTTTAGATAAAAATTACAATAACCGCGCACATTAAACTAGACTTCCTTCGCTCATCTAGTTGATGGTGGTCTCTATATACTTCAATATGCCGACAATGTGATTCTCTTCATGGATCATGACCTCGAGAAAGCGAGAAATCTGAAATTAATTTTACCAACATTCGAGCAACTCTGAGGCCTGAAGATCAACTTTTATAAAATTGAATTGTTTTGTTTTGGCAAGGCTCAAAGACGAGGCCCACCTATGCGCTGAACTGTTTGGATATGGGTTGGGCCAGTTTCCGTTCACATATTTGGGGATATCGATACATTATCGGAGACTCACAAAGCTGAATGGAAACACATCGAGGACAGACTACAAAAATGACTTCCAGTTGCCCAAAGAAGTTTTACATAGATTGGATTATTTCCGATCAAGATTCTTTTGGCAAGGAGATAGCGGCAGAAAAAAATATCGACTGACAAAATGGAGTGTGGTTTGCCGTCTCAAAAACCAAGGTGGGTTGGGCATTCATGACCTTGAGGTTAAGAATATGGCCCTCCTCGGCAAATGCTTGTTTAAATTACTGACGGAAGATGGTGTATGACAAAACGTCACGAGGAGCAAATATGTGGGTTCTAAGGCGGTATCCCAAGTATACAGGAAGCCCGGAGATTCTCACTTTTGGGCGGGTCTAGTGACTACGAAGAAATATTTCTTCTCCTATGGATCGTTCTCGATTAAGGACGACTCGGAAATTAGATTCTGGGAGGACAAGTGGCTAGGAAATGCCATACTCCGGGAACAATATCCTGCTTTATACAACATTGTTCGTCACAAGTGTGATACTATCGCCACGGTAATGGAACCATTTCCGCCAAATGTGACGTTCAGAAGAGATTTAATTGGACCCAGACTCCAATCATGGTACATCCTGCTCCAACTGTTGTCCACAGTGCATTTGTCATATGGGTCTGATGTATTTCGATGGAACCTACCTGGGAATGGGCAATTCTTAGTGGAATCTATGTATAGAGCATTAATCCAGTCTAATGTGCCAGATGATAATAATAAGAAGATCTGAAAGATAAAGATACCTCTTAAGAATAAAATATTTGCATGGTATCTTCGTCGTGGAGTCATTCTGACTAAAGATAACCTTATCAAGAGGAAATGGCATGAAAGTCCGCAATGTATTTTTTATCATCACAATGAGACAATAAAACATTTATTCTTCCAATGCAAATTGGCTCGATCTATATGGTCAGCCATCCAGATAACTAGTCATCCAGATAACTTCTGGCTTGTATCCTCTTTGTAGTGTTGCTAATGTATTTGACACCTGGTTATATGAGATTGATCACATGTGTAGAACTCTTCTTAGGGTGGGAGCGCTTGCTGTTATTTGGTCACTTTGGCTATGTAGGAATGATAAGGTTTTTACACATGTACCGGGACTCTTCGTTTATGGTTCTCTCTACAACGCGTGGAGAATCAAGACCTATTTTTGGAGGTGTGTACACGATTAGAGGATGGGACGAGGGATACTTTTACCCAACATGGATGGCAGCATGATCTTAGGATTGACTCATCTTCGCTTTAGGCATTATACGGACTCTACATGTTTCTTTGTATTCTTTTTTTATTTTTCATTTATATGAGAGGATTTTGTTTGACTGTGTGTATCTTAATTATGTAAAGTGCATCTTAATTATGTAGAGACCGGCTGCAATGTTAGCCCTTTTTCGGAAAAAAAAGTGACGCACCGTGTCCCGGCGCCAAGATAGTCCAGCCGGCCTTGTGGAAATGGTTATCAAGCCACGTTAGCTTTAGGTGCCATCTTAACATCATGCAAAAAGATCTAGAGCATTCATGGACGCAGAGTTTAAAATCAAAAGATATCTGGAATTTGTTTGTGACAAACATTGACAGAAATTTTCAGTGCTCGCAAAAATTCATAGGTATGTGACTCCATGACGAATTTTTGCGAGCACTAGAAATTTTTGTTAATGTTTGCCACAACAAAATCTCAGACTTATTTATTTATTTTTTCAGTTTTACTGTTCACCAATCTCAAATGAGCTTGGGAGCAGAAAGACACTTTCGAAGCACTCATTCATTTTTTACCACTGAAATTTCGCTGGTAGTGCACCACTTATATTCAGTTATCTTCCCCAACATGTTTCTCAATATTAAAGCCGCTTACTTCTGATAATGCAAATAGTATTAAATAGGATGGATGGCATGCAGACTTCTTTTCAGCTAGCACCATACAAGTTGAATTACGAACTTAAGCCTTATTATTAATATTGCATATTCATTTTTATTCTATTAGTGATTCCTTGCCATGTTGAATGGAGGATGTCGATGTGGAAATGTGGAGGGCCTTAAGCCATGCTTAATGACCTAGATGCATTGATTTTTTCCCCATTGCAACACTTGCTACTAAATAAAATATAATGTACTCCCTCCCTCCGAAAAAGCTCGTCCCTCAAATAGATATATCTAGCATCAAATTAGTGCTAGATACAAACATTTGAAGGACAATTTGAGACAAGTTTTTTCGGATGAAGGGAGTAGATATTAAATCCTACTACCTCCGTCTTGGTGTATTGGTCCCCTTTATAATTTATGCCAAATTTTGACCAAATATTTAGCTGATAAAATATTAATGCATGTCAACAAAAATTATATCGTTGGATTCGTATTTGAACATAGTTTTCAATTATATAATTTTTTTGACATGCATGAACATCTTGTTAGTTAAATTTATGGTCAAAATTTGGCACAAAATACAACGGGAACCAATAAACCAGTAGGACTCATAGCTCTCGAAAACATTTCAAGTAAAGTTTACACAGAGTTATTTGTTCCATGTAACCAGTAGGACTCAATTTTGCTTTAGATGTATGCTTTTGGGTGGATGAACACTTGGTTAAGGAATCTTATGAGGTACTCCCTCTGTCCGACAATATAAGACGTCTCATATTGTGGCACGGGAGAAGTACTTTTTTAGTTCTTTTTTAAAATTTGGAGAGGTAAGAGCAGAGGAAAAGGCAAAAGCTGGTCCATGAAGTTGAATTTCAGTTCAGAGCCTACTACACGTTCGGTTGTTGCTCATTGAAGACAGAAGAGGGATTCGATTAATCTTCCTTCTCATGATCGAAAGATAAGAAATCCTTGTGGTGTTGATAGAAGGGGTTCACCTTAATAAAAAGGCTGCTGGACATGGTTAAGCAACTGTCCTTTCTTGATTCATCCAAAGACAGGGGAGGGCATTAAAATAAACAATCGGTGTGAAACAGTTGTACATGATTGATTACAATATGGTCAAGTTTTGTAAGTGTATGGCTGTGAGAAATGCATGTATGGTTTAATTCTCTAATTAATGTAGGTATTGTCAGAACTTCCGGTTCACTAATGTTGATCTATTCATTTTCCTTTTGTCCATTTTGCTCAATGAGCTGAATTGTTTAATTGACCGTTGGCTTTATCATATTAGTGGAACAATTTGTAAGTTGTGTTATACATTGTGAAAGAAGACGTTAACAGATTTGCAGAAGTGAGCTATGTTTTCATTTTAATTTATGTAACACATCTTATATATGAAGTTTAAATGTCCACTCTTTCATGTATTTTTATCATTTTTAAATATTCTGTTATGCTTGATCTCTACCATCTTCATCATCGAAGATCACAACATTTGTTCCGTTGCAACGCACGGACAACTTGCTAGTCAGGTACAATATCTGAAAGTTTCATGCTACATCAACACATACTTGATCAGCAAGGCTTGAGTGCTATTTAAAAAAAGGAAATACACAATTGTACTGAATCATGCAAAATTTGTGCTGGACAATATTAACTTATAACGAAAAGCATTGGAAGGAGTAGGTAAGAACAATACAAAAACAAATATGTATTAATGCAGAATTTTGATTGCAACACTTGCACACAAGAAATTGGACAACATTTATTAGATCACATCACATACGATATGATGGCTTGTTGCTATGAAGATCTGATGCGCAACAGTGATTCCACAAATGGCACCATATAGTGGGCAACAAGGAGTGAACCAATGGTGAATTTTCTACCGTTCCGGAGATCATACAACATGTCACGCATGTTGATTATTTCTTCAAGAGATTCATCATGGAGGTCACACCTGAGAAGGTAGCGCGCATCAATGGAGAGGAATATCTTGTCCGGGTCAGTTGACGCACATGCAAAGGCAAGAAGATTTCTTGGTATCGGCAGACTGACACGGCGGCATAGTGACCAAGTCAGATTTGGCCCATCTTCCGCTAACCAAATGGCAATCTCCCACGGAGTGGGAGAGTGGATATAGCATAACTTTCCACCTAGTGCAGATAGTGCATCATTCTTGCCTAGATGATCACTACATGGAGGGTTAGGGTGCACCGTAAATGTTTCATCAAGTAAACTAAATCGAAGGATGACATTCGAGATAACCTTGCCATGTGCCATGGACTTGAGAGCACTCCAAAAGAAGACCCCTGGGAGACAAATTGGAGTCCTGGCCTTGATAGGGTATGGTGGATCCACAGTGGCCTTCCATACCCAAGCTTCTTCTTTGCTATCACCACCGAATGTTAAGATCTCATGTCCACTGCTGTATTCTCTAGTGGTGCCTCCTTCCCCATCTATTTGCAGAGTATCTCTGTACGAGCGGATGAAGTGCCTCGCCACCTTGTAGGTACCACTCCAAGGATCAAAGCCAAAGGCGACCCTGTGCTCAAAGAGAACACTTGGGCTTCCAGGTGGCAACTCAACAAACTCTCTAGTGGCCGGGTTGCAGATGAAAATTTTCCCCATTATGCAAGGGATCAATATCAGGCCATCACAATGGAGAGGAATGCTGAACACAGGGATCCCATAGGGATGAAATTCCTTTCGGAAGATAAGCTCCGCACACTTGCTTTCCCCTGGCTGGAAGCTGGAGATACTGAGTAATCTAGAACACGCCTTCCGTCGGTCCTCCTGATACTTGCGTGGCACGAGGACCATGGTCGACCTTGTTCGCTTGGAAAGCTCCAGGTGCCAGCGCACGAAACTGATGCTGGTTAATGTGGTGCGCCATGACTTGCAGACGGTTTGGAAGCGCACAAGGGACTTCACAGGAAGAAGTACGAGTATCTGAAAGAAGATTATATCATCTGGGATGAAGCTGCTACTGCCGGAGGCTAAAGGTGCTGATTCCGGCGACATAGCCATCCGCCGGGGTCGTTTAGGAATCGGCGGCTTCATATCGTTGTTTCCGGTCAACATGAATTGGCCGTGCCCTGCGTATTCATAGGCATATATAGTGGTTCGATAAGAGTGCCTACTAATCCGACCCGACTCGGAATTTGTATCCAAAGGAACCTCCACTCCTAATAATGACAAAACAAACCACAAACGAGTCGAATAAGGACCAGGAAAAACAAATCATTTTGCTAAGCTATAATCGAATTTGAAAAAATGTATCCTATGAAAAGAATGATTGAAATTTATAAAACGAGAGCAGATGCAGATGCAGATCTACACCGGCCTAACTAATAGCAAAATCAATAGGAAAGGAGAACAGAAGGGAGGGTAACCTGGACGATAGCGCCGAAACGAACATCACGGTAGAACCCGTCGGCCGAAAATCGGGATTGAAGGAGGACAAGAGCTGGCCGGTCCCGTCATCCCTTATAATTTCACGTGCTTAGCCGCCGCCCCTGCGTTCTTGCTAACCCTAGCCACAGTTTTGGGATAGACCTTTTTTTTAGTCTAAACACGCTTTTTTATTACTCAAACAAGTTCATGGGGATACAAGATATGTTTGGAGGGTTTAACAGCCACACATGACGCCCAAAATCCAAACCGAAAGCATGCTTAGCGAGGCTATGTGCCTCAATATTGGTTGCTCTCCCTTCGAAGATGAAGGTGCAACTGTCAAAAGTAGCTGACGTTTCCACAATCTCCCTGGTAGTGCTCGCGTAGGCTCCCCCAGTGCCATTCTTGATGTCTTTCACAACCTCTTGGCAGTCGCTAGCGATAATGATGCGAGCAAGGCCCAGGTCTGCTGCCAGTGCAAGCGCCTCGCGGCATGCCAGTGCTTCTAGTGTCGCCGGGTCGGTTACGCCATTTATCCTCATAACCGAGGCTCCCAGAAACATGCCCGAATGGGTTCTGCACAAGGCACTAAAAGATCCAAAATTACCATCTCTGGATACAGCTCCATCAACCCGGATTTTGTCAATTCCTTCAGGGGGAGGGATCCACCTTGTCCTTGTAGGAACTACCGTCGGTGCCACAGCAGGCGCCTTCTTCGGTTTGCACTCATCCAGCTCCCGAACAAACTTCAAGATGAAGTGGTAAGTTGATAGAGGACTCTGGAAAATATTTTCATGTAGTGCCTGTCGCCGTGCAAACCAGAGTGCCCACAAAGTGGTGACTACCAAGATGAACTCTTCCGGAGATAGCATGTCCTGGATCGCAAACAACCAACGTGAGTGGGCCTGGAAGCACATGGGCCAAAAATTCTCTCTCAACAACGGCCCTCTTCGGCCTGTTGGGCCGCTGGGCAGCGTCGTTGCTGGTGGAGTGGCTGCCCAGTGGGTCCTGCATGTCGGGGTCGCTAACATCCCCCTCTCCTTGAGACGAGGCTTGCCCCCAAGCCTCAGAATGTGGGAATCTAGCCTTGATGCTGTCCTTGTCCTCCCAAGTGGTGCCGAGGGTGGCTGAGTTTCACCATCGGATCTTCACTTGCTCGCGCATGGCGTTGTTCTTCCGGCGCCAGCGAGTTTGTAGGATCTCCACTGGCACAGCAAGATCGTCAGCGCAGTGTGGTAATCAATTTTCGACAACCATACCTGGAAGGAGGGCCCGACGTAGGAGCGATACGTGAAACACTGGATGGACAGTGGCTTGAGGTGGCAGTTGAAGCTTATACGCTATGTCGTTGATATTTGTTGATGATGGTGAACGACCCGTAGTACTTGTAGCTCAGCTTGTGGTTAGCTCTCGGGGCGACTGAAGATTGAATATAGGGTTGCAGCCTGAGAAACACACTCTCCCCCACTGTGAAGGTTTGGAAGGATCGTTTCTTGTCAGCTTGATGCTTCACGATCTGTTGTGCTCTGTTCAGGTGCTGCTGCAGCAGGGCTTGAACTATTTCCTTCTCGTCCAGCCACGCTTGGAGCGCTGGAACAGAACAAGTGCTGTTGGCTGAAATCCCCCAGTGCCGAGGTTCATAGCCAAACATGGCTCTGAAGGGGGTCATTCCAATGGCTGAATGATGAGCGTTGTTGTACCAAAACTGAGCTAGAGGTGTCCAGAAACTCCAACTCCTGGGACAAGCTTGAGTGAAACAGCGGAGAAAAGTCTCGACGCACTGATTGACGCGCTTAGTTTGTCCGTCCGTCTTCGGATGGTTTGCTGTGCTGAGTCTGAGTTGAGTGCCGGCTGCGCGAAACAATTCCTGCCAAAAATGACTTGTGAACACCGGGTCCCTGTCAGAAACTATCGCTCCGGGCAACCCGTGAATCTTGT
The DNA here is from genome assembly GCF_002162155.2 of Triticum dicoccoides. Lineage (NCBI taxonomy): Eukaryota > Viridiplantae > Streptophyta > Magnoliopsida > Poales > Poaceae > Triticum > Triticum dicoccoides. The sequence continues at coordinate 264,009,104 of NC_041391.1, forward strand.
AAATCTGATTCATGTAAAGCTTGGCCACTGATGCTACTGTGTATGGGTGGGCCAACGGCAAAAAATATGCAAATTTCGTGCGCTTGTCTACTATCACCAGTAAGCAGTTGAACCTGCTGGATTGTGGTAACCCATCCACGAAATCCATGGAGATGAGGTCCCAAGGTTGTGCTGGAATAGGAAGGGGTAGCAGCAAATCTGGAGATGCTGCGCGATCAGGCTTGGCCTGCTGGCAGGTCTGACAGCAACGAACGTATTGGAGTACTTGTGCCTTCATTTTTGGCCACGCGAACAGCCGCCTGATGCGACGGTAGGTTACCGGGAACCCTGAATGACCTCCCAGAGGGCTGTCGTGGAAGGCAGATATAATTTTTTGTTGGATTTGTGTACTCTCTCCCAGCCAGATTCTGCCTCGGAATCGAAGAACTCCTTGTTGAAGAGAGAAGCGACCTTTGGGATCATCGCGTACTGACAGTTGTTCCAGCAGCCGTGACTCATGGTTGTTGGTGTTATAGCCGTTGATCACATCCTCGAGCCAAGCTGGTTGGCAAGAGGACACTGTAAAGAGAGTATCCTGTGTGTTGGATCTGGACAGAGCGTCAGCGCTTGTGTTTTCCACTCCTTTCTTGTAACGAATGCGATATCTTAGTCCCAAGAGCTTGGTGAAAGCCTTCTGTTGCCATGAAGTGGTCAGCCGTTGTTCTTCAAAATGAGTCAAACTTTTCTGATCCATGAGGATATCAAACTCAGCATGTTGCAGGTAAGGGCGCCACTGATCTACTGCGACAACAATTGCCAAGTACTCCTTCTCATACGTGGACAATCCTTGGTAGCGTGGGCTGAGTGCTTTGCTCATAAAGGCTATCGGATGCCCTTGTTGCTGCAGGATGGCCTCTATGCCACGATCACTAGCATCAGTTTTGATGATGAAACGTTGTTGAAAGTCGGGCAGCGCTAGAACAGGCGCTGAGATCAACTGCTGTTTGAGGACCTGAAAAGTTGTCTCAGTTGTGTCTGTCCAGACGAACGGAACCCCTTTCTTGAGCAGATTGAACAATGGTCTTGCAATGACTCCAAAATTCCTCACAAACCGCCGATAATACCCGGCAAGGCCCAAGAAGCTACACACCTCTTTCGTGCAGGTAGGTGCTGTCCAATTTGCCACTGCCGTGATCTTGGTCGGGTCAGTTGAAACCCCCTGTGAACTGATGACATGCCCGAGGTATGAAATTTGTTGTTGTCCAAAAACACATTTGCTCATCTTAGCTTTCCAACTGTCCTTCCGCAGAAGCCCCAAAACCTGACGCAAATGAATCACATGATCTTCGAGAGACATACTGAAGACTAAGATGTCGTCGAAGAAGGATACAACGCAGACACGGTTGACAGGTTTCAGTGTAGTGGTGACTGCCCCGATGAAAGTTGCTGGAGCACCCGCAAGGCCGAACAAAACCACTTTGAATTCGAAGTGACCTTGATGTGTTTGGAAAGCTGTCTTGTACTCTTCCCCTGGAGCCAACCAAATTGGGTGATAGCCTGCTCGCACTACTAGAAAACCTATTATTGACGACGATGACGAAAAACTTTCGGTCGTTAAAATCTGAGCAAGCCTCCCCCTGTGAAAATCACACCACCGAATTACCTTTAACTACCACTAGTAAGTATGCACGTGCAACGCACATCTAAAGTAATACACATTTTGTCAAACATCATAAATCGTAACTAAATATATGATAAATTCGTTTAAAATTTCAAATTTCACATGAAATGGATAGCATCTAATTCCTTACTCATACAAATAATCGGAATTACCAATCTTCATGAATCAACATGCATCTGGAATCCATATCACACATCCTCTATATATTTTTGATTTCCAGCGCATGAATAAAGTCAACCTTGTTGCCCCACTTTACTGTTACGGGGAATTGGAAGTTTGAAATCATTTCCGAAGCACAGAATTGTAGTGAAACCTTGTTGACCCTTCTCACTGGAGCATACCTAGTAGGAAGACAAGTTGTTTTGCAATGGCAAAATAAAGACAACAAATCAAGACTTCATTGAGTAACAAATCAAGACTTCATTAAACAAGAAACAATGTTAAGTCTGTATACATCCTCTCACACTCGATAACCTCTTGTTAAATCTATATTTTAATATCATATTATCCTTCCAGTCAAACAATTTCATAACCATGATGCGCATGATGATTCTGAAAATGGACTGGCTCAACCACAACAAAAAATAAAGGATTCATACAAAATGGAAGTGTTATAAAAATGTATAGTTAGGATATAAAAAATGAAATCGATATGAAAAATATTCATAGTCTAACACTTTAGGTGAGTTGCATCTAAAAATGCATTTCGTTAAAAGGGGGGAACTATTCGATTCAAGGGCGACCAAAACGAAACAAAGGTACAACCAGCAGATTTGCATGCAGTCATCTTTAAACTTCACTGTCCTTAACATATTCTTGTCCTTCCCAAAGAATCTAAATCAGTACATGACTCTTCCTAACATGTTAAGTAGCATTTGCTGCATAAAAAAGAGCAAGAATATTCTGATTTCATGTCAACAATGCGGCAATGCATTTTCTTTATCTACAACGCCATATTTGCAGTCAGGTATTCAGACATAGAATGCAAAGCTCCGATGCAAGTTACCATGAAATCTTCAGAATTGGATGCAAAACTCGTACTAAGCATGAACTAATAGGGAGGGCAATAGAGCAAGTACCATCAACTTATATCTTGACAGTTCTCCAACATCAACTTGTTTCTTTGCCTGTCCAAGCTCTATCCCGCTCGCCCTGCTCGCAAAGTTCAGAGAGCAGAGAGTTTCGCTTAGGTCATTCTCGTTTGGGCTAACTTGAATAAACATCAAAGTTTAGGAGTCTCCACCTGCAGTGCTTTACACACATTATCACCAAAACTAAAGAATAGCTTCAAACCATACCGGCACAAGGAGAAGAAAATTGCATACTTAGTGAGTCTTGCAGGAAGTGTGTTAACTTTGAATTCCTGCCAGTTTGAGACATAAATAAGTTAGTGAGATCATATATATAATCAGCAGTGCAAATTACAACCAACGTTTGAAAGTTGCAAACCTGAAGGGTATGTGCTGGCTCATAGTTGCAAGAGGGGTGAATAGCTCCCATGCGACGTCGTTGGTGTGAACTGTCTCTCATGCGACGTTGTTGGCTGTAATAGCTTGCATGCGACATCTTCGTTGGAAAAAATAGCTCCCATGCGACACACCATTTACGCGGCTAGTTGGCTGTCCGTTAGGCTGAGATTTGGTTAGGACACTGGGGGTTATGTGCTCTGACTGGTGGGGTCCACCTATGGCCACGTAGTCAAGAGTCAACCGTCCACGACTCGACCAGTGACTGTGTGACCGTGCTCGACTCGCCCGTGCTGGACTGGGCGAGCAGCGCCACCGTAAGCATCTTCTCCGGCAGTGGTTTCTTCTCCGGGGTGGTGGAGCGCATTTCTCGGCAGCGGCAGAGCTATTGCGAGGTGATCCCGAAACCCTAGTCCCACTCCCCAGAATTTTGAGGGATCTGTGGACTCATGCTGCCCTCTGTTTCTTGGCAATTTAGAATCGGGCTCCATTGGATCCGGTGGTTGTTTCTTCTCCGCGGCCCGGTGGTGGAGCGCCTATCCCTGCAGCGGCTATTGCGAGTGAGTATTTTCCAAACACTACTCTCATTCCACTGAATTTTGAATAAATCTGTGGCCTCATGCTGCCCCTATTGCTTGATTCGATAGGAGATGGAGCGAGGGCTAGATGAGATGGAGCGAGGAGACGGGCTGCCCCGAGGAGATAGTGCTTCAAATCGGTAATGCCACCCTCTTTTCTTGGCGATTTAGAATCGAACTCGATTTGGTAGTGACTGCCGCCGCTGCCTGCCATTGACAAAACAGGGGAGGTTCAGGTTCTGCCACCACATTCGCAATTATAGTGGAATTTTTTCCCTATAAAGCCAAGCTCAGTGATGGCAGTGTCCAAGACATTGATAGAGATACCACCGTGAGGTTGGATGTCGATTTTGCAGATGTTGATCCCCAGGAATTGGAGATCATGAAGGAGAAGGCCGTGGGCAATTTGGTGGAGAGAATTGGGGAGAGTATTGTTTGGGGTCCAGAACAAGAGGTATCTCTGCAACGTTTCGATAACTATAATGGTGAATATGTGAGAATTGAAGATGGAGAATCCATGGTTGCTGAAATTGATCAGCAAGGAGGATGGGCAAGCAAACAAGTAACATTTTATGCAGAGCTAATTGATCTGCAAACTCATTCCAGAGTTGGTTATGTGCCATCAAAGATGGCTGCACAGATGGAAGATGATGAGTGGGTTTCACAAAAGAAGATGTTGGCATTGTTGACTGAACCGACTATAGTAGCTGAAGATACTGGGATTGATGCAGATGGAGAGGAGGGAACCCATGGTGCTAGGAAGATTGTTGTTGACTGGAATGTAGTAGAGTTGAATGAAAAAACAGATTTGGTCATTACACCAATATCTGACATTGATATGGCCGAAATGTTTGGCATTCAAGTTGATGACAAAGATAAGGAGAAGGATGACAGTTCTTTGCCAGCTGAAGGTAACACAGGCCCTAGAAATGCAAATGAGGATGAAGAACACCTGATGAGAGAGGCTGCAGATGATGTGGATGATGCAGATGATAATGAGCTGGTTTGTTTGTATGACAAAGAGAACCCAGTTATTGAGGTGGGAAAGTTGTGGCCAAGCATGAAGGAGTTTAGGATGTCTTTCAGGACCTATGCAGTGAAAAAAGAGTTTGATGCCAAGACTATGTGGACTGATCTAAAGAAATTTTATGCTCGGTGCAAAGGTTATGATGGTGGTGGCAATCCTTGCAAATGGTACTTGTCTGCCAGACTACAACCTGATGGAAGTACAGTAAGGGTAAATCAAATACCACACCAGCATACATGTATGACCACTTCACAGAGAGTTTCAAAGATGACATCACAGCTTTGGGTTACAGAGAAGATTACTCCTATTTTAGCCAAGACTCCAAACACTACTGCAAAGAGGCTTAAAGTTGACTTGGAGAAGTTGTACCCCATCCAGCTGCAATATACCACAGTGTGGAAAGCAAAACAAAGGGCCATGAAATCATTGTATGGTGACTGGGCAAATACATTTAGGATGTTGTATAGTTTTAAAGCATAGGTGGAGAAGAGGTCACCTGGGAGTGTGGTGGAGATAGATACAGAGGTAACAGAGGATGGCAAGATTTTATTCAGCAAGTTTTTTATGTGTTTGAAGCCTTGCATAGATGGATTCAAAGCAGGTTGTCGTCCATATTTGAGCATAGACTCATCTTTTTTGAATGGAAAGTGGAATGGTCAGTTGGCTACATGCAATGCTCTAGATGGACACAACTGGATGTTCCCAATTGCAATAGGAATGTTTCAATCAGAGATAGAGGCATCATGGATATGGTTCATGCATGATGCAACTGAAAAGATGCATAGGGCCAGTTTCTCCTTTGGCCATCCACACAGATGCATGTAAAGGGTTGGAAAATGCACTAAAAAATGTTTTCCCCCATGCTGAGCAGAGGGAGTGCTTTGGACATATGTGGATGAATCTGATAAAAAAATTCAGAGGAGATGAATTTGGGCGCATGTGGCCAGCAGCAAGATCCTACACCAGACAGACACATTCCTATCACCTTGGTAAGATATTGGCATCATGTAGTGATAATGAATTTGCTTCATGGTTGAACACCCACCATTCTTTGTTGTCGTATAGATCAGGTTTTAATACTGCCATAAAATGTGATCATATCAATAACAACTTGGCAGAAAGTTTTAACAACAAAGTGAAGCATTTGAAAGACTTGCCTGTGCATGACATGGTGGACCAAATAAGGATCATGATCATGCGTTTGTGGGAGTTGAGAGGAAAAATTGCTAATATTTTGGAAGGGGACAAGCTTCCGGCAGTGGTACAACAGGTGGTCAACAAGAGTAGAAATCTTTCACATCTATCTGTTGAGAAATCTTCCTTGTGGGGTGCTGAAGTTAGAGATACAAAGAGTGGCAAGAGGCATGTGGTAAATACTGAGTTGCATGAGTGCACTTGCCAAGAGTGGCAACACACTGGAAAACCATGTGAGCATTCCATACTTTTTTTGGCATCTAAACCCAGGTTAAATATGCACCCATATTTGCATGAGTATTATTCAGTACAAAAATTCAAAGCTGCATATGCAAGTCCAATTCCTGCACTGACTGACCAATCTCAGTGGCCTGAGGTGGAAATAGAATTTACCTTGTGTCCCCCTATCACTAGAAGAAAGGCTGGGAGGCCTAAATAGAGCAGATTCAAAGCTTGGTTTGAGAAAGGTGGTTGTAGTAAGAAGGGGAAAAGGAAAAGGAAAAGAATGATAAGCCCAAAAGGGCTCAAAAAGGTAACAAAAATAGGTGCAAGTTGTGTGAGGTACTTGGGCACAGAATTGGTTCATCCAAGTGCATCTACACTCCTCAGAGGCCAAAGTATGTTTATGTTACTGTTTTTGCAAGTTTTTGATTTTGCTACTTGTTCTAGTATCTAACCAAGTCAAATGCTTTATTTTTTAGGAGGAAGCATGCAGAAAAAGCCCCACCGCTTGTTGTTGAACAATGCTGGCCAGTGAAAAAAGCAAGACTCAGTGGCTATAGAAGGAAGAGCACTAAGCAGATAATGTTTGGTGACAAAGATATGGAGCTAACTGAAACTGTTACTGCTGAACATGAGCTAAGTGTTTGTGTTTTGGACGATGTGATGCATACTGAATCTGTTTTGCAGACGCTAGGGCAATCTGAAACTGTTGCAGATGAAGCAACTGTTGTGCTGCCATTCGAATCTGCTTTGACAACTATGTTGCCATGTTTGGAGGTTGTGCTGCCAAGTGTTGAGTTGCAAACTGAAGTAGTTGAACAATGTGTGCCATCTACTCAATCTGCAGAAGTGCAAACTGAAGAAGTGAGACATGGTCAGGTGCAAAAGTTGAGGGGGCCTAGTGGAGTTTGCAAGGGGCCAAAAAGCAAGAGCATCAGCATCAACAAACTATGCGCCGTGGAACCAAACGGTGGAAAAAAGCAGAAGAAATCGAGTGGTAGAAAGAAGCAAAAGAAATAGAGTCGAAATCATTCAAATTTGATGTGAAAACTTAAGTTTGTTGTCATTTGATGTGAAAACTTATGTTCTTTCATGTGATAACTTATGTGCTATGATGTTGATTTGACTTGAAATAAAATTCAAATTTGAACCGATATTCAAATTTGAACCTATCTCCAATATTTTTTGAGTTCATTTGTTTGTTCTGTGATGTTGCATCGTTTTATGTACTACTATGCACTTTAGTTCATAAATCCAACCCTTTTTGTGAATTCCAACTCATAGTCACAGACAATGTTGTCCAAACAGGCTCCAAAGTAAGGGAAAACGGCCCCATTTCTAAGCAAGTTTTTTTCGACCTTCTCAAAATCACCCAAAAAAGATTTTCTTAGCTTATATTATACCTATATAGGATCAATACGAAGTCTCACCTTTTTTTGAATAAGTATTCATATTATTTAATTTATTTTTGAAAAAACACCCTTTAATACAAAGTTAGCTATAAAACAAGTTTAAAAATTTTAAATGCAAAAATAACTTCAGATCCTCCTTAGTCACTCTAAAATGAAGCTAAGGTGATGTTTTTGATTTTTTTGCATTTTCAAAACCTCAAACCCTCTTCTCACTCCTGTGAACTCCATGCAACCTCAGTCGAGATAGTCCAATTTGTGAAGGTTTTTTGAACCAAAGATCATTAGATCAAGTTTATCATTTTATATCATAACTATGTAACATAAAAAGGCTATATGCGCAGGTTTTTCATTTTTTAGATTTTTTTTAATTAGTTATACACATTTGAATGTTCGGTCAAACCTTTCAAAACCCCGTTGACTGCCTCCAAACCCCATGTAACCCTAGCGCCAAACGTCCATCGTCGATCTAACCCTAACGCCAAACTGCGGCCGTCGGATAGGCCTTCTAGAAGGATTCCATGGGGGCGATCCGTGGGCTCCAATCTGATTGGCCACCGTTTTTTCTCTCTGACGAACAGATAACGTTGAGCGGGGATCATCTAAGTGACCGTTGGGTCGAGCAGATCGGGCCCGGCAGAGCCTGGCGTGCGTGCGCACGGCCGTCGAGAGGGGGATGGGCTGCATGCGAGAGGGTCAATGACATGTGGGCCATCCCTGTCCCATGCATGCCATGCAACGTCGCAGCCTAGCTATTCTTTGCTCGTGAACACCTAGCCCGCCATTGCATGCACGCATCGACGCAGTAAAGCACGGCAGGGGTGCAGCGTATAGGTACGTCGCATCTAAGCTATTTTAACAAATGCATGTTTGAACGAGACGGACGCGTCGGTGGTGCAGATGTGGCGCAGCTCCTTTTTCAGTGTCACGCGCGGATGAACGGGCCTGTTTCCCACGTGGCGTCACTGCCGATGCAAGTGCACGAAACGATGCAACTCGCATGTGCTGCCCGTGCCTCTTTGGATGCTCTGGCCGCCGTTTTTTGAATTAATGCCCGCAATTACTTATGCCAGTGCGAACGGAGAAGAGAAAACGATCCAGAAGGCACCGTTTACACATTGACCACAGCTGCAACGCGGCTATAAAAGGGCACCATTTCCTCATCCTCTCACACTCATCTCTCAAGCCTCCTCCCCTTCTTCTTTTCGAGCCAAATCCACCACTCGAGCCACCATGCAGTTCAACGACCCTACCTACCGTTGCCCTCGCACCGTGCCGGAGAGGCAGTACCCGGCCGGAGTCGTCGTTGAGAATAGCCTGAGGGTGTGGGCCATCTCTAGGTGGAGGGGCCCTAGAGAGTTGGCTCGCTTCTTCCTCCAAGCCGGCTACCGCCACCTCCCTCCGGGCACTCCGCCCATGTTCCACCTTCACGAGCAGTACGATGGCAACGCCAACGGCCTCGTCATCGGCCTCCACGTCACCTTCACCAACCCCTACGACGCTCACCACCTCCTCGTCCAGGTGTTTTGGTGTGGATGCGAGTTTATCGCGTTCACGACCTACAACATCTTCACCAACTTCCACCACATCTTCCCTCACCCCAACGGCATGCACAGCCTCCCCTACCAGATGCCGGAGAACGACGAGTGAGGGGCACAAGGAGGAGGGGCCAAGGAGTGGCAAGGAGGAGGGGCCAAGGAGTTGTTCAAGTGCGAGTCTTCTATCTATCTAGTTTGTGTTTGTGTTGGTTCGGGTGTGTGTGTGCCCGTGTCTTCTATATATCTAGTTTTAATTATTTTACTTTCATGTTTTATGAACTATATGTAGTGGGGGATGCCCCTCTATATGTTCTATCTATCTATGCTACTAGGGTACCCGATGCCCCTCTATCTATCTATATGTTTTTTCGGTCCTAAAGTTTCTCCATTGCATTTTATTTATGTGGCCATGTGTACTAAAAAATGCACTAAAACATGATCCAATCATAGAAGTTGTTGTTAGCACGTGTCTAGTTAATTATCTTCCTTTTATGTTTTATGCACTATATGCAATAAAAATGGCGCTTCGTTGAAATAAACTAGAACCAAACAAATGCAACTTTTTTGGTTCACAAAGACTACAAGTTAGACTGCTAACTAGAACCAACCTTTTGTTTTAGCCGAAACAACATGGGACCCTACAATCGGACACGATAGCTTATGCATAAAAATAGCTCAAATAATTATCAGATGAGTTATCTAAAAAAAGGTGAAGGCAGGAAACTTAAAATTTGTAAAATAACCTAAAGCCGAAAAGATATATTGATGTCAATGACCGTGTGCACTTTTTTTTGCACTAGCTACACTTCTTTTATCAACGGGCCTGGGTATGTTCTATTCGGCCCGGGCCCTGCGTAACTTCTATATGGGCCTGGCCTTTTCGGGCAACTGTGGGACGATTTTTTTTCTTTTTCTCCCTCTACCACTGAAACTGAAACTGATGACTAACTGAAGAACTGAAAAAACAAAACAGAGTGAAGAAGACATGCCGAATTCGTACAGCGCAACACTTTTATTCAAATGTACATATTATTACGATTACAAATGATGCCCAATCTATTCACTTACGACTAATTGTCATCACATAAACAAATGCGAGACCAATTACACAAACATAAAAAAGTGCGGCCATCAGCCCCATCAAATTGCCCTGCTTCTGCAATTCGATGAGTTTCTTCATCTGCTTGTTCAGCTTCTTCAGCTTCTTCAGCTCTGCCGTCACTCCTGCATCCCCCACAGTAGCACCAATGGAAGGGCGGGCGCCCCCGATGGAATTGCCAGATCCAGGGGCCCCGGATCCAGATGCGCCCGATCCAAACTTGCCCAACTTCTCCGCCTCCAACGGTAAATCGAGCTCCCCTGATGCACCCTCCAGTTGAATCCGCTCTATGTACTCATCTAGCCACTCAAAATGGGTGCATTGCTTCAATTTCTGAAATAGGAAAGATGAACCCTAAATCCCAAATCCGATGGGGAAAAATGGGCAAATATGAAATTGGGAGACAAAAACCAAAATTGGCATATTGAGAAGTAAAATCTCACCTTTCTCTGCTCTGGTTTGCTCTCGCATTTCACGAATTCCTGCCCAAGGTTGCCATTCTTGTCGGTCGTTGTGACTAGCCGCTTCAGGGGTGCGATACGTGGGCATGTAGGGCATCTTGTCATGGGCACTGCGCCATAGCGCGGCCATGAGCGGCGGGAGGCTGAAGCGGAGCTCGACATTGCTAGGTCGCGGCCCGAAACGGCGTTGCTGCGCGTCGTCGCCGGAGAAAAAGAACAACAACGGTCGGGGAGGGGGAGGGGGGAGGATGGGCTCGGGTGCTGCACGGCTCGGGGCACGGATCGGTGTCCTCTTGTACCAATGCTGACCTGGATAAGTTAGTGGGTCCCACGCTGTGGGTCCCGCTCACCTGACCAATGCTGAGTTGGATAAGTTAGTGGGTCCCATGCTGTGGGTCCCGCTCACCTGATTCGAGTTTTAAACATGTGTCTTTGGATTAGGCAGCAGCGTCGCATGGGAGCTATTTTTTCCAACGAAGATGTCGCATGAGAGCGATTACAACCAACTACATCGCATGAGAGACAATTCACACCAACGACGTCGCATGGGAGCTATTCACCCGTTGCAAGAGCGGATATGGCTCTCCATTCATCAAGTTTTCTCCTTTGACTATCACATTCACACAATATAATGTATGGAAAATTAATGAGGACGGGATTTTATGGTCTGCAACTTAGTGCGAGTGAATAAAAATCTGGTGAACAACCAGTGTGACCGGCTGTTGTGCTCGTTAGCGTTTGTAGAACCAACAACTTTGGCTTTGCTTCCAGTTTGCAGGATGCCCCAGGCCTCATCCATATTAGTGCATCGTGCTTCAAGCAATCCCGGCACATGATGAACTCCCTCTGCAACTTGTCTTACTCCAGCCTGTATACCGAGAGCAGACATGAGAAGCATGTATTCAGAGAACAGATATGAGAAGTGTGTACTGGAAATTCAGAGAAGCGTACCTCACGGGGAAAGATGTCTCTTGATGGCTAGGGCCTCAATGCACTGCGTGTGGCGACAGCGACGGCGGGCGGCAACGACGACCCGCGCTCCAGGAGAGGCCAGCGGATGTAGGGGTGTGGGCGAGCACGTCCATGGGGCAGCAGCCGAGCGGTGGGCGGCGACGACCCACGCTCCAGGAGATGCCGGCAGTGACCGCATCCTTGAGCGGCAATCGAGTGGAGGAGCGGCGGACGGCGACGACGACCGCGTCCGTGGGGCAGTGGCGGCGATCCAATGGAGAGGCAAGCGTTGGAGACAGGCGGCGTTCATCCCGTGGAAAGCGAGCGTGGGCATTGGAGTTGGGGGGCCGTGGAGGTGCTATTAGAATCGGCCAAGGGGGCTACGGGTGAGATATGAGATGCCGCGGCGGCGGCGCTATATGCGGAGAGGATTGTGGATAGAGCGTGATGCACGGACGGAAAACACGAAGCGGGAGCGGGACAGGCTTTGACGAAGGACGCGGACGTACCTGCGGGATGGCAGAGTTTTCGTCCGCGCGGAAAAACTGCTAAACGCACTTTGAACGTGTGTTGATGTAATCTTGGCTGTTAGATCTAATTAAGTGATCTGATCGGAAGGCTCTAATTTCTCCGTGTTGTTTTGTGTAGTTTAGGCTGTGTGCACATAGGGATAAATATGTTTCCTTGTTTAATAGTAGTAGATAGTAGTAGAGACTAATTTGTGCGTCGCTAGCCAAACCATAAGGCTGGTCACAATGGGCAAGAACATAAGCTAGTAACTTACACACTTTCCTAGACTATGTTACTACCTCCATAGTGGGTAGGAACATCTATGTAGTGTCATGCAACGATGTATTTATTAGGTTATAGACTCATTGTTTCTTGGAGTGTGTGATGTTCCGGTAACTTAGCTAGTTACCACAAACACCTTTCTCTTCATTAAATATGTGCCACATAAGCAAAGTTGTATTGGAGTGTGTGATGTTACTCCTAAGTTCCTCCCCCATTGTGACGAGCCTAAGTGTGTGGTTGTTTTTTGTTCCGATCTCCTCTGGTGTCTATTTTAATTAACAAAAAAAATTGGCGCAAACTGTTAGGATTGCCCATAGGATAACCCTACCCAACGTAAAAATAGATCTGTTATGATCTTATCTCTACAATTCCTTTCCTCGAGCCATCTGCCCTGTTTTCCCCTTGTCCCGAATACCGATCCTGATCTATCTTCGTTCTGCGCAGGTGGTGGCGACTGGAGTCACGATGTCCGCCGCCAAACACTGCCACGAGCGGGCCTGCAGCAGGCAAGCGACGTCGCCCGTCGAGACGGGACTGGTTGTGGGAGAAGCTGCTGACGAGAGACGCGCCGTCAGCTGCCCACCGTGGCAGGACATACAGCAGGCCAGCGACGTCGTCGTCTGCCGGGAGCCCGCGACTTGTCTCCGGAGGAGCTACGCGGTTCGTTGGGGGATCGATCTGGCGAAGGAGAAGCTCGGGCCGCGTGGTTGCCGGAGCCATGGCGGGACGCATCATTATCTACAACCTCGTGGATTCACCCGAGTGAAAAGTGGGATCCTTTTCCAGGAGCCGAAGCTGCTGCGACGCCTGCTGTCTGCCGGCACCGGTGGTGCCATCTTCGTCAGACTTGGAGGATTTAGACCACCATCTTTGGATGCATTCGCGGCAGCACGGCCGCATTTCGTACAGAGTCTGCGAGGCTGTTTGGTTACTGCCCAAGTCCGCCCAGCCAAATCGCGGGCGCTGTGGGCGCGCCAAAATATCGGCGAGCAAATCGGCCGCCCGCGTCTCCCAACGATTTGGCGTAGAAACAGAGGGGGAAAGCTACAGCGGGCTTGGCGTGCCAAAATTTGGGTGCTCATCCAAACGAGATGTGAAGCCCTGGTCAACGCCAATATTTTGGCTGGGCAGACACGGGCTACGATCCAAACAACCCCTGCAAGGCCTTGGAGGAGGCTCAAATGCGTGGATGCTTGTGGCTGGGCGCACAATCCATGGCCAATTCTGAATTACACACGTGAGTTTTGCCTTTTTTGTTCTTGTTGGCCAATTGAAAATAGTCACAATCTCAGATTTCCATTTTATATTAGAGCTTGTACCTGTGTTGTTAAACCTGCAGGCTCATCAGCCAAGCCATCCTTTTGGGTTTTGGTAGACATAACGGAGTATATTCAGCCACACTGCCCGTAGCCAAAACAAGTACTCGAAGAAACAGTCAATGCTGTGGTGCAAGAAGTGTGAGAACTTCAGTTTCTTATAGCTGGTAGATCTCCACGTGATAGCTCTGGTGAAATCTAGCATGATCAAGTAAGTTGGTCTCATACATTGTTTCTCTCTGCTCTTATACTTTGTGCCAATTTATTTACACAGACTGACTTCAATAAATTACTCAACGTTTTTGTAGGACTGGTGGTACACAGTAATATAGGAGCATCAAGAGGCATTGTTATGGCCGATGAAGAATGATCCATTCAAACAACAATGGTGTCGCTCAATTGAAGATTAATAAATATAATGTTTTCTAGTCGTCTCGCTTTCCAGTTAGATATGAGCAAGTACGTGGTCATACAAGGAGTGCTTTATAATTCCAGAATTATATGTCAGAATTTTGTTAATTATACGATTTCTATTAATGAAAGCGGCTATGATCTTTTTCAATTCACATTATTTTGTTTTCATATTAATGTGGATGTTAATATTCAAATGTTGGATGGTGCATAATTTGATCGTTGAACGGAAAGTTATACTATATATAAGTGGTTCTGAAGAATATCAAAATGGTGAAGGGAGAGGTCGGCAGGTCGCTAAAACAATAAAGTGGTTGTTACTAATACGTTGGTCATCATTAGAACGGTATTAACAATGACAATTGTGGTCGTTATTTCCTCAGGATCGACGACGACACACCATCCCGTCGTTATAAGAATAACGACCACAAAAGGTATGTGGTCGTTATACTTTTAACGACGGAGCCTACTACGACCAGCATATTGTGGTCGTTATTGACCTTTAACGACCACATATATCATCGTTAAAAACCGTTTTCCTAGTAGTGTCGAAGGTCGAGCTTGGAGAACCAGGCTGCTCCGTGGAGTTCATCCAAAAGTTCTTCGATGACTGGAACTGGAAACTTGGCAACGACAGTGAGGGCATTGAGGTGACGATAGTCAATGCACAGACACCAGGTTCCATCCTTTTTCTTGACCAAAATGACTGGCGATGCAAAGGGGCTCGTGCTTCTCTGAATGATCCCTGATCTGAGCAACTCCTCCACCTGAGTCTCTATCTCTGTCTTATGTTCGGGCTTGTGACGGTATGGCCTGACATTTACTGGTTGTGCTCCTGGTATCAGCGGGATCCTGTGGTCACAAGATCGGCGTGGGGGGAGGCCGGTTGGTTCCTCAAAGACGTCTGGAAATTCATCCACAACTGCCTGAATGCACTCTAGAGTTTGGGTGGGGTTGCTGGGTTCCTGCACCACCACACAGAGGTGAATGATGTGCGACACTGCCCCTTTGCTGCAGAGCCCTTGCAGCTGAATGCTGTTGATGGTCTCGCAAGAAGTAGACGCGGCAGCGTGCCCAACCAGACGAAGAGAGCCTGCTGGCGATGAAATCTCCAGGAAATCCAACAAGCCCAAGAGGCCCAACCCGTGAGTCCATGGCCCAGAGTGGGTTCATTGAAGCCCAGGCGATCACTACGTGAGGGTGAACGCGAGGCAGCTCCAGCCATCCAGAGGATCAAGGACGAAACGGCGGCTACCACTTTTCCCCTTTCCCGAACCCTAGCCACTCTGTTCTTCCATTCGAGAGCTACGCTCCTGTAATCGAATTGTAGCGGCTACTACTTCAGAGAGCTATATAGATCAATCCACTACTCTGCTCCTATCATCTGGTATCAGAGACCAGCCACCACTTCTTCTCGCTTCGCTCTGGCGCATCTCATCGATACAAGGGGTTTGCGGCAAGCTCGAGAGGCCATGGATCCAAGCGTTTCCGCCTTCCTCACCCGCTTCGAGACCAAGATCGAGGCCGCAATCGACGGTCTCACCAAGGCGCAGCAGTCCACGGCGACGAAGATCGACGATCTGCTCTCCTGGCGTCCCGATCTCGAGCGCCGAGTGGCGGATCTGGGCGACGCTGTCACGGCGCTGCAGCAAGCGCAAACGCCACCCCAAGACCGAGTCGACGCGGATCAGGTGCCCCAAGGAGCTGGTGCACCAATCAAACCAGAAGGGCCCGATGGCCACGGCGACTTTCAGATTCTACGGGGGCCATCGGCGGCGTTCCTCCTGATGCTGCTGCCGCTCCCGGCTAACGGCACGAGCTCCCATCCTGTTACACCACCCCTGCCGTCCCCGTTTTCCCACGCCAACCAGATGCTCTCTGGCTTAGGCCAGGCACACCCATCTATCACATTCCCGCAGTTTCCCGGTGAAAATCCCAACATGTGGAAAACTCTATGTGAGCAGTATTTCACCATGTTCGGGATTACTCCTTCTTTCTGGGTTCCTATGGTGGCTCTCAACTTCTTAGGACCAGCAGCAATCTGGCTGCAGTCCATCCAGCGCCGCTTGGGCGAGTTCGACTGGAACTCGTTCACGGTGTTGCTATGTACTCGGTTCGGCCGTGATCGGCACCAAACACCCATACGTCAGTTTTACTCCATTCGTCAAACGACCACAGTAGCAGATTACATTGAGCGATTTGAAGCAATTATTAATCATTTGAATTCATATTCTGAATCCATAAATCCTTACTATTTCCTTACCCGTTTTGTCGAGGGACTGAGGCAAGACATCAGGGCAGTTGTCATGGTGCAGCGGCCGCCCGATCTGGATACGGCGTGTGCGCTTGCACAACTGCAAGAGGAAGTGGCGGAAGGGGCTCGCGGGCACACATCAAGGCCACCGGAACCAGGCCTACGGCCAGCAATACCCTTGCCGCTGCCACCACCTCCGGCGCGCCACACGCCACTTGTGGTCGCCACCGATCGGCGCGGGACGGAAGCCACACGCACTGATTCAACCAAAATCAAGGCGCTAAGGGACTACCGTCAAGCCCGCGGTCTCTGTTTCAAGTGCGGCGAGAAATGGGGACACGATCGTGTGTGCCCCACATCCGTGCAACTGCACGTAGTCGAGGAGCTACTCGACATGATCGGCCTCGACAACTTCCTCGACTCCCAAGTGCAGCAAGGCGAGGGCTCTAACGACGCAGTTATGGCAATCTCTATGTCTGCTGTCACAGGAGGGGTCTCTGCCAAAGCCTTCCAGCTCCGCGCATGGATCCAAGGGCGTGAGGTGCTTCTTCTGGTTGATTCAGGCAGTTCCAATTCTTTTGTCGACGCGCAACTTGCATCCCAGCTCTCGGGTGTACAGCCCCTTCCCAAACCAGGTCGAGTCATAGTGGCGGACGGGGGCGAGATGGTCTGCTCCAACTTTATCCCACATTTGCGGGTGGTATTCACAAAGGCACGAGTTCTTCACTGATCTGAAGGTGCTGTCGTTGGGAACTTATGATGCAATTCTGGGCATGGACTGGCTCGAGGAGCATAGCCCTATGGTCGTTGATTGGCGTGCACGTTTCCTGGAGATTCCATCGCCAGCAGGCTCTCTTCGTCTGGTTGGGCATGATGCCGCGTCTACTTCCTGCGAGACCATCAACATCATTCAGCTGCAAGGGCTCTGCAGCAAAGGGGCAGTGTCGCACATCATTCACCTGTCTGTGGTGGTGCAGGAGCCAGCAACCCCACCCAAACTCTAGAGTGCATTCAGGCAGTTGTGGATGAATTTCCAGACGTCTTTGAGGAACCAACCGGCCTTCCCCCATGCCGATCTTGTGACCACTGGATCCCGCTGATACCAGGAGCACAACCAGTAAATGTCAGGCCATACCGTCACAAGCCCGAACATAAGACAGAGATAGAGACTCAGGTGGAGGAGTTGCTCAGATCGGGGATCATTCAGAGAAGCAAGAGCCCCTTTGCATCGCCAGTCATTTTGGTCAAGAAAAAGGATGGAACCTGGCGCGTGTGCATTGACTATCGTCACCTCAATGCCCTCACTGTCGTTGCCAAGTTTCCAGTTCCAGTCATCGAAGAACTTTTGGATGAACTCCATGGAGCAGCCTGGTTCTCCAAGATCGACCTTCGAGCAGGCTATCACCAAATTCGGTTGGCTCCAGGGGAAGAATACAAGACAGCTTTCCAAACACATCAAGGTCACTTCGAATTCAAAGTGGTTTCGTTCGGCCTTGCGGGTGCTCCAGCAACTTTCATCGGGGCAGTCACCACTACACTGAAACATGTCAACTGTGTCTGCGTCGTATCCTTCTTCGACGACATCTTAGTCTTCAGTGTGTCTCTCGAATATCATGTGATTCATTTGCGTCAGGTTTTGGGGCTTCTGCGGAAGGACAGTTGGAAAGCTAAGATGAGCAAATGTGTTTTTGGACAACAACAAATTTCATACCTCGGGCATGTCATCAGTTCACAGGGGGTTTCAACTGACCCGACCAAGATCACAGCAGTGGCAAATTGGACAGCACCTACCTGCACCAAAGAGGTGTGTAGCTTCTTGGGCCTTGCCGGGTATTATCGGCGGTTTGTGAGGAATTTTGGATTCATTGCAAGATCATTGTTCAATCTGCTCAAGAAAGGGGTTCCGTTCGTCTGGACAGACACAACTGAGACAACTTTTCAGGTCCTCAAACAGCAGTTGATCTCAGCGCCTGTTCTAGCGCTGCCCGACTTTCAACAACGTTTCATCATCGAAACTGATGCTAGTGATCGTGGCATAGGGGCCATCCTACAGCAACAAGGGCATCCGATAGCCTTTATGAGCAAAGCACTCAGCCCACGCTACCAAGGATTGTCCACGTATGAGAAGGAGTACTTGGCAATTGTTGTCGCAGTAGATCAGTGGCGCCCTTACCTGCAACATGCTGAGTTTGATGTCCTCACGGATCAGAAAAGTTTGACTCATTTGGAAGAACAACGACTGACCACTCCATGGCAACAGAAGGCTTTCACCAAGCTCTTGGGACTAAGATATCGCATTCGTTACAAGAAAGGAGTGGAAAACACAGGCACTAACGCTCTGTCCAGATCCAACACACAGGATACTCTCTTTACAGTGTCCTCTTGCCAACCAGCTTGGCTCGAGGATGTGATCAACAACTATAACAATAACAACCATGCGTCACGGCTGCTGGAACAACTGTCAGTACGCGATGATCCCAAAGGTCACTTCTCTCTTCAGCAAGGAGTTCTTCGATTCCGAGGTAGAATCTGGCTGGTAGGGAGTACACAAATCCAACAAAAAATTATATCGGCCTTCCACGACAGCCCTCCGGGAGGTCATTCAGGGTTCCTGGTAACCTACCGTCGCATCAGGCGGCTGTTCGCGTGGCCAAAAATGAAGGCACAAGTACTCCAATACGTTCGTTGCTGTCAGACCTGCCAGCAGGCCAAGCCTGATCTCGCAGCATCTCCAGGTTTGCTGCTACCCCTACCTATTCCAGCACAACCTTGGGACATCATCTCCATGGATTTCGTGGATGGGTTACCACAATCCAGCAGGTTCAACTGCTTACTGGTGATAGTAGACAAGCGCACGAAATTTGCATATTTTTTGCCGTTGGCCCACCCATACACAGCAGCATCAGTGGCCAAGCTTTACATGAATCAGATTTACAAGATTCACGGGTTGCCCGGAGCGATAGTTTCTGACAGGGACCCGGTGTTCACAAGTCATTTTTGGCAGGAATTGTTTCGCGCAGCCGGCACTCAACTCAGACTCAGCACAGCAAACCATCCGTAGACGGACGGACAAACTGAGCGCGCCAATCAGTGCGTCGAGACCTTCCTCCGCTGTTTCACTCAAGCTTGTCCCAGGAGGTCGAGTTTCTGGACACCTCTAGCTCAGTTTTGGTACAACAACGCTCATCATTCAGCCATTGGAATGACCCCCTTCAGAGCCATGTTTGGCTATGAACCTCGGCACTGGGGGATTTCGGCCAACAGCACTTGTTTCGTTCCAGCGCTCCAAGCGTGGCTGGACGAGAAGGAAACAGTTCAAGCCCTGCTGCAGCAGCACCTGAACAGAGCACAACAGATCATGAAGCATCAAGCTGACAAGAAATGATCCTTCCGAACCTTCACAGCGGGGGAGAGTGTGTTTCTCAGGCTGCAACCCTATATTCAATCTTCAGTCGCCCCGAGAGCTAACCAGAAGCTGAGCTACAAGTACTA
This sequence comes from Triticum dicoccoides, assembly GCF_002162155.2. Classification (NCBI taxonomy): domain Eukaryota; kingdom Viridiplantae; phylum Streptophyta; class Magnoliopsida; order Poales; family Poaceae; genus Triticum; species Triticum dicoccoides. The sequence goes on from NC_041391.1 coordinate 264,028,974, forward strand.
CGGGCTGTTCACCATCATCGACAAGATCAACGACGTAGCGTATAAGCTTCAACTGCCACCTCAAGCTACTGTCCATCCAGTGTTTCACGTATCGCTCCTACGCCGGGCCCTCCTTCCAGGTATGGTTGTCGAAAATCAATTACCACACTGCGCTGACGATCTTGCTGTGCCAGTGGAGATCCTACAAACTCGCTGGCGCCGGAAGAACAACGCCATGCGCGAGCAAGTGAAGATCCGATGGTCAAACTCAGCCACCCTCGGCACCACTTGGGAGGACAAGGACAGCATCAAGGCTAGATTCCCACATTCTGAGGCTTGGGGGCAAGCCTCGTCTCAAGGAGAGGGGGATGTTAGCGATCCCGACATGCAGGACCCACTGGGCAGCCACTCCACCAGCAACGACGCTACCCAGCGGCCCAACAGGCCCAAGAGGCCCAACCCGCGAGTCCACGGCCCAGAGTGGGTTCACTGAAGCCCAGGCGATCACTACTTGAGGGTGAACGCGAGGCAGCTCCAGCCATCCAAAGGATCAAGGACGAAACGACGGCTACCACTTTTCCCCTTTCCCGAACCCTAGCCACTCTGTTCTTCCATTCGAGAGCTACACTCCTGTAATCGAATTGTATCTGCTACTACTTCAGAGAGCTATATAGATCGATCCACTACTCTGCTCCTATCGTTACCACGTTTCCGAAAGTGACCTCCTATATGCCGCATTTTGCTGCCACTCAAAAAAAAATATGCCGCATTTTGCGGCCAGGTCGCGCAATGCACAGGGGGCACGCGATGCTCTAGCCACTGCGCCAGGCTAGCTACTCTGAAAGAATAGCAGCGGCAGAGCAGTTTAAATAAACTGCCGCAGCAGCGAAAAATAAAAACCAATTCAGCCCATTCCATAAATTAAAATTTGTGGGCAAGGGATCGAACTCGAGTACTCTGGATAGGGAATCGTGTCAATGGCCACTGTACTATCTAATATTTAGTGACTATAAAGGCAGCCTGGAGTATATGAACTATAACCCCTTGCACATAAAAGTTATTTTAAAATTTGAAACGTAATTTTTTAAAAAGACACTCTTTTTGAAACGCAAACATTGCTAGGGGACTTAATTTTTTTAAACAAACCGGAACAAAAAATTGAATACATGAATATATTTAAATTATGAACTACTTTTCATAAACACAAAACATATTTTGAAAACAATATTTTTTTGGAAAACAGAACATTTTTAAAATAAAACTATTTTAGAAAAAGTCGAGCATTTTTTTAATTTGGCAATGGATTTTGAAAACATGACTCTTTTTTAAGTTTGTGAAAAACAAATCAAAACTGCAGTATTTTTGGAATATGTGAACAATTCTCGGAAACAGGAACAATTTTTTGAATTAGTGAAACAATTAAACATGCAGACAATTTCTTGAATTTGTGAACATTTTTTGAATATGTGAAAAAAAATATGAAAAGGAAGAAATTTGAATTTCCAAAAGATTTTTCGAAAACATGAACATTTTTTAAAGCATGAACGATTTTTGAATCTTGAGAACAAATTTGGAAGCGCGAACTATTTTTTAAAGCACGAACATTTTTGAATCTTAGAACAAATTTTGAAAAGGAGAATAATTTTGAAAATCCCAAACAAATTTGGAAGCGCGAACAATTTTTTTAAAGCACAAACATTTTTTGAATCTTGAGAACAAATTTTGAAATCGAGAACAATTTTGAAAAATCCTGAACAAATTTGGAAGTGTGAACATTATTTTTAAAGCATTAACATTTTTTGACTTGAGAACAAATTTTGAAAGGAGAACAATTTTTAAAAATCCCGAACAAATTTGGAAGCGTGAACGTTTTTTGAATATGTTAACAAAAAATTAAAATCCAGTACATTTGCTGAATTTCAAAAGTTTTAAACTTTTTTGTGTGACGAGGACAATTTTTGAATTTTGAGAATATTTTTTCAAAAACTGAACATTTTTTGGGAACACGAACAAAATTTCAAATTATCGTTAAAAAAAGAAGAAGAAATAAAAAATCCTAAACATTTTGTAAAACTGCGAACATGTTCTGAAAAGAAAAATAAACATGAAAAAGAAAAGGAAACAAAAGACGAAAAACGAAAAAAATGAAAAAGAAACAGAAAACAAAAAAAAAGAAACAGAAAAGTGATTTTTTTTAAAAAAACCAATAAAATGAAAAATTCCTGGTTTGTGGAAGCTTCTAAAAGGTTCACAAAATCGGGATGGACAGTTCTTAAGCTATGTACGTAAGTGGGCCGGCCCAAAGCATCACACATCGCTAGGTCGCTCACCATGTGCGTAGCACCGGCAATTTGCCGCGATGAGCTGTCAATAGGATTTTCCCTTGGGGAAGGGCTCACCATGTACCTGCGACTAGGGATGACAACGAAGCGAAAACGGACGGAACTTAGTGCTATCATATTTGTTTTCACATTCTTTTGCAGAAGCGGAAACGAATACAGAAACCTCAGAAATGAATACTGAAACAGATACTACCGGAAACGGACACGGAGCAAATACAAAGTGGATACGGAAATAGAAATAGGCATTGATCGGAACTTAAGAACCCCTTGAATCATAGAGAAATACATAAAAAAACAAACAAATTTTAATGAGTTGTTAACATGGCTAGAAAACAATATCATTATCTTAGCAACTTAGCGTAGTATTGTAGTAGTACCGGACAATTGCGTATAGGTTCAAGCTGAGTACATGTGTGTAGTAGAAGTTGGGCCTCAGATCCATTTTACTAACTGTGTCATTGTGTTCTCTTTGATGGTTCGGCTACAAATCAGCTATATGTCTATAGTAAAAACAGAAATTCCGTATTCACGAAAACGGAAAGTTCCGTTTCTATGCATGTTCCACCGAAAAACACCGTTCCGTTTTTGTTTCCGTTTCTGCATAAAAATTTCCATTTCCACTTCCGTTTTGCAAATTTCTGTTTTCGTTTTCATATTTCCTCTCCGTTTCCATTTTTTGTCCAGAAAAACGAAAAGTTTCCACTCCATTTTCATCCTACCTGCGACCCAGGTCAGCTGGCGGGGCAGGCCAGGGGAGCTCCTATGCGACACATTCTACGTCAAAGTGTCGGCCGTTCGCACAGGGGGGTTTCATTTGTGGGCTTACTGGGTCATTCGCGCGCTAGTTTCTCTGCTTCAGTTGGTTTCGCGCGCGTTTCTCTGGTTTGCTCGTTCTTTCAAAACTGTTTCTGTTGTTTCACACGCGCGTTTCTCTGGTTTGCTCTTTGTTTGAAAGTTGTTTCTCTAGTTTGCTCGTTCTTTGAAAACTGCTTATGTTGTTTCTCTCTGTTTTTACTGTTTGTCAAAGGAAGAACAGTTCCAATAAAAGAGAAAACCGCTTCTGCTGTTTCTCTCTGTTTTTTCTGTTTGTCAAAGGAAGAACAGTTCCAATGAAAGAGAAAACTGCTTCTGCTGTTTCTCTCTGTTTTTACTGTTTGTCAAAGGAAGAACAGTTCCAATAAAAGAGAAAACTAATGACAATCTTGTTTCTATTTGTGAAACTTGACAAACAGTAGTAAAAGAAGAGTTCCAAAAGTCCAAGAAAGAATCAGTATAGGAGCAGAAAAATAAACATACAAAAAAACTATATGGAAATAAGAATATAAATATTTGAGCTTCTTTACAAACTTATTCTGCAGATTTAAACCTTCTTTACAATTGAACGTAATGCAAGAAAATATCACTCGAGAACCATGTTAAACAAATAGCAGATTAGTTTTCTCATGGTGCTGTTCCTTTGAGTTGAAAAAAATCTTGCATTGGGACCCTTGAGAATAAAAAAGGGAAATATGTTTCCCAAAGAAATCAGTTGCTCATTTACAAAACTGTTTCAGTTGTTTTTGGACATTGTTTACATCTGAAGGTCTTGCAAAGAAATTATCACTACACCAGCAAGAGAAAAAAGGATAGCTCTATCGTTAAGGAAACATTTTTCCCATGGAAGTATTCCTTTGAGTTGAATCTTGCAGTGCAACTTCCCATGAAGGTGGCAGAATTAATGAGACCCTTGAGAATAGAAAGAAGAAATATGTTAATTGGAAATACAAGTGTAGAACATTTCATCATTGGGATTCTTTTGGGTGAACGATGTCACACTAACTAATAAGAATAATGAGACCCTTGAGAATAGAATGAATAAACATGTTAATTGGAAATGCAGGCGCAAAACATTTGACCAATAGGTTTCTTAGGGTGAACCCTGTTACACTAACTAACATGAACTCCTGATTTCAGAAGTTACCTGAGGTTACTGTCATATGCAGAACGAGTAAAGATTGGCCTTCATAGCTTCACTTGAATATGTGGAAACCCTATTGAAACATATACGAGATTAGAAGAAAATAATTTCATTGTTTGGTATGGAAGAATAGGCTCTACAAAAATAACATCTCTTTTCTGCCATTGGGAGACAAATAAATAGAGAACTTATATGTCTCTGCAGGAAAGAAGTTACTAACGAGAGTTGAATTTCATTGTCCTTGGAAGTTACAATCTCAAAAAGGAAATTTTGACGTAGAGCATGTAAATCATCCTACAGTATTTTAGAAAAAGTGTTGTTTAATTCCTGATATGTTCCAATTAATGACCAAAAAAGGAAACATATGTCTATGACTTACATTAGAGAAACCCTCCAAACCGAGACCTTTGTACTTGCTAACATACTGAAGAAGGAAAATTCCTGAGTCATACCTGTGAAAGTAAAATAACAGCACAGTTAGTTCCATACTTAGGATGGAAATATTGTGAAGTTAAAATACTTTTAATCTGCTTTTTTAGGAGAAAGAACCAAAAAGTTGCTGGTGGCTGGTACAAATCTTGTAAAAGGGGAGAGTTCCATGGAAAACCCACCTGAAATTGAACTTGGGAGCTGGTACAAATCTTGATTCAAAATTTCCTATGTTGAAAGAACTAGAATTTCCATATGTAGCAGCAAACAAAACCTTGAAGTTGTAGATAACAACACTAATTGTTGGTAGAAATGTATCACCACTGTAGTACAGATTCATGATATCAAAAAATTTGGCTCTGAAGTTAGCAATGATTAAAATCCATTGTTTTTCATTGAATACGGGCATGTTGACCTAGGGAATTGTGGAAAGTTACAATCTGTTAGTGTAACCTCTTTAAAGAAGAAAAATCTATAAGAGCAGCTTGTACAAAAGAACTTGTCCTACCAAGGAAGCATTCAATAAACTAAAGCCAACATTACTTTCCTGTAAGATTAGTTGGTTTGCAGGATCTGAATGATTTAGCATTGGGTTCATTAGCTTCTCATGCATGTTTGTTTCCTAGAAAATGATTGATAGTTAAGAAAAGGAAATATCGATGATGTGAAAACAAAAACCGAAGAAAAGAATTCAAAATATAGGTTGACCATGTCGTCAATGCTAAATATTTTGCTGTTTCGTAGGAGGCCTTTTCTTCCTCGGTCCAGCTGGTCTTTGTTCTTTAGTTCTGAAAAACAGCCAACAACCCGAGGGTTTATCCAACCACCAGGCTTGAATGATAGAGTTATAGTTTTCTGATCCACCCAAACTCCTTCAATCTCAAATATCCTTTGGTTGTTCATGGCAGAAGAACATCATGAAGAAAAGGAAAAAATAAATCATGAGGAAAATAGTCTGGATAGCATATAAAAACTGTTTATGTTTGAATTATGTAGAACATATTGATACATCTCCAACGTATCTAAAATTTATGAAGCATTCCTGCTATTTTATTATCTGTTTTGAATGATTATGAGCTTTATTATACATTTTTATATTACTTTTGGGACTAACCTACTAACTAGAGGCCCAGCCCATATTGCTGTTTTATTGCCTGTTTCAGTATTTCGAAGAAAAGGAATATCAAACGAAGTCCAAACGGAATGAAACCTTCGGCAACGTGATTTTTGGAACGAACGTGATCCAGGAAACTTGGAGTGCAAGTCGGGGAAGCATCGAGGAAGCCATAAGATAGGGGGGCGCGCCCAACCCTCCTGGGCGCGTCCTCCACTCTTGTGGGCCCCTCGAGGCTCCCCCGACCGACTTCTTTCGCCTATATAAGTCCACATACCCTAAAACCATCGAATATCAAGATAGATCGGGAGTTCCACCCCCGCGAGCCTCTGTAGCCACCAAAAACCTCTTGGGAGCCCGTTCCGGCACCCTGCCGGAGGGGAACCCTTCACCGATGGCCATCTTCATCATCGCGGCGCTATCCATGACAAGGAGGGAGTAGTTCACCCTCGGGGCTGAGGGTATGTACCAGTAGCTATGTGTTTGATCTCTCTCTCTCTCTCTCGTGTTCTCTCTATGGCACGATCTTGATGTATCGCGAGCTTTGCTATTATAGTTGGATCTTATGATGTTTCTTCCTCCCCTCTACTCTCTTGTGATGAATTGAGTTTTCCTCTTGAAGTTATCTTATCGGATTGAGTCTTTAATGATTTGAGAACACTTGATGTATGTCTTGCCGTGCGTATCTGTGGTGACAATGGGATATCACGTGATCCACTTGATGTATGTTTTGGTGATCAACTTGCGGGTTCCGCCCATGAACCTATGCATAAGGGTTGGCACACGTTTTCGTCTTGACTCTCCGGTAGAAACTTTGGGACACTCTTTGAAGTACTTTGTGTTGGTTGAATAGATGAATCTGAGATTGTGTGATGCATATCGTATAATCATGCCCACGGATACTTGAGGTGGCAATGGAGTATCTAGGTGACATTAGGGTTTTGGTTGATTTGTGTCTTAAGGTGTTATTCTAGTACGAACTCTTGAATAGATTGATCCGAAAGAATTGTTGGAAATATGCCCCTAGAGGCAATAATAAAATGGTTATTAATATATTTCCTTGTTCATGATAATTGTCTATTGTTCATGCTATAATTGTATTAACTGGAAACCGTAATACATGTGTGAATACATAGACCACAACATGTCCCTAGTGAGCCTCTAGTTGACTAGCTCGTTGATCAATAAATGGTTATGGTTTCCTGACCATGGACATTGGATGTCATTGATAACGGGATCACATCATTAGGAGAATGATGTGATGGACAAGACCCAATCCTAAGCATAGCACAAGATCGTGTAGTTCGTTTGCTAAAAGATTTTCTAATGTCAAGTATCATTTCCTTAGACCATGAGATTGTGCAACTCCCGGATACCGTAGGAATGCTTTGGGTGTGCCAAACGTCACAACGTAACTGGGTGGCTATAAAGGTGCACTACGGGTATCTCCGAAAGTGTCTGTTGGGTTGGCACGAATCGAGACTGGGATTTGTCACTCCGTGTGACGGAGAGGTATCTCTGGGCCCACTCGGTAATGCATCATCATAATGAGCTCAATGTGACTAAGTAGTTAGTCATGGGATCATGCATTACGGAACGAGTAAAGTGACTTGCCGATAACGAGATTGAACGAGGTATTGGGATACCGATGATCGAATCTCGGGCAAGTAACGTACCGATTGACAAAGGGAATTGGATACGGGATTGCTTGAATCCTTGACATCGTGGTTCATCCGATGAGATCATCGTGGAACATGTGGGAGCCAACATGGGTATCCAGATCCTGCTGTTGGTTATTGGCCAGAGAGCTGTCTCGTTCATGTCTGCATGATTGCCGAACTCGTAGGGTCTACACACTTAAGGTTCGGTGACGCTAGAATTGTTATGGGAATTAGCGTGCAGTTATCGAATGTTGTTTGGAGTCCCGGGTGAGATCCCGGACATCACGAGGAGTTCTGGAATGGTCCGGAGGTAAAGATTTATATATGGGAAGTCCTATTTTGGCCACCGGAAAATGTTCGGGATTTTTCGATATTATACCGGGAAGGTTCTAGAAGGTTCCGGAGTGGGGCCCACCTGCATGGGGGGACCCACATGAACGTGGGTAGTGGGGGCAAGGCCCCACACCCCTGGTCAAGGCGCACCAAGATCCCCCCTTAGAAGGAATAAGATCATATCCCGAAGGGATAAGATCAAGATACCTAAAAAGGGGGATAACAATCGGTGGGGAAGGAAATGATGGGATTTCTTTCCTCCCACCTTTGCCAACGCCCCAATGGACTTGGAGGGCAAGAAACCAGCCCCCTCCACCCCTATATATAGTGGGGAGGCGCATGGGAGCTTCACCCTTCCCTTGGCGCAGCCCTCTCCCTCCCCAACACCTCCTGCTCCGTAGTAGTGCTTGGCGAAGCTCTGCCGGAGAACTGCAAGCTCCACCACCACGCCGTCGTGCTGCCGGAGCTCTCCCTCAACTTCTCCTCTCCCCTTGCTGGATCAAGAAGGAGGAGACATCCCCGGGCTGTACGTGTGTTGAACGCGGAGGCACCGTTGTTCGGTGCTTAGATCGGATTCGGCCGCGATCTGAATCGCTTAGTGAACGACTCCACCGACCGCGTCCTTGCAACGCTTCCGCATCACGATCTTCAAGGGTATGAAGATGCACTCCCCTCTCTCTCGTTGCTAGTATCTCCATAGATTGATCTTGGTGATGCGTAGAAAATTTTGAATTTCTGCTACGTTCCCCAACAGTGGCATCATGAGCTAGGTCTATTGCGTAGATTCTTTGCACGAGTAGAACACAAATTGTTGTGGGTGTCGATTTTGTCAATTTACTTGCCGTTACTAGTCTTATCTTGATTCGGTGGCATCGTGGGATGAAGCGGCCCGGACCGACCTTACACGTACGCTTACGTGAGATAGGTTCCACCGACTGACATGCACTAGTTGTTGGGGAACGTACTTATTTCAAAAAAATTCCTACGCACACGTAAGATCATGGTGATACATAGCAACGAGGGGGGAGAGTGTTGTCTACGTACCCTCGTAGACCGAAGCGGAAGCGTTGACGCAACGTAGAGGAAGTAGTCGTACGTCTTCCCGGTCCAACCGATCCAAGCACCGTTACTCCGGCACCTCCGAGTTCTTGACACACGTACAGCTCGATGATGCACCCCGGGCTCCGATCCAGCAAAGCTTCGGGGAGGAGTTCCGTCAGCACGACAGCGTGGTGACGATCTTGATGTTCAACTGTCGCAGGGCTTCGCCTAAGCACCGCTACAATATGACTGAGGTGTAATATCGTGGAGGGGGGCACCGCACACGGCTAAGGAACAATCACGGAGATCAACTTGTGTGTCCTAGGGTGCCCCCTGCCCCCGTATATAAAGGAGCAAGGGGGGAGGCCGGCCGGCCCCTTGGGGCGCGCCAAGGAGGAGGAATCCTCCTCCTAGTAGGAGTAGGATTCCTCATTTCCTACTCCTACTAGGAGGGGGAAGGAAGGGGGAGAGAGGGGGAAGGAAAGGGG
>NC_041391.1:264038542-264105553 GCF_002162155.2 Triticum dicoccoides
CTGAAATCACCCGGAACAATTCCGGTGTCCGAATATAGTCGTCCAATATATCAATCTTTATGTCTTGACCATTTTGAGACTCCTTGTCATGTCCGTGATCACATCCGGGACTCCGAACAACCTTCAGTACATCAAAATACATAAACTCATAAAGAAACTATCATCGTAACTTTAAGCGTGCGGACCCTACGGTTCGAGAACAATGTAGACATGACCGAGACACGTCTCCGGTCAATAACCAATAGCGGGACCTGGATGCCCATATTGGTTCCTACATATTCTACGAAGATCTTTATCGGTCAGACCGCATAACAACATACGTTGTTCCCTTTGTCATCGGTATGTTACTTGCCCGAGATTCGATCGTCGGTATCCAATACCTAGTTCAATATCGTTATCGGCAAGTCTCTTTACTCGTTCTGTAATGCATCATCTCGCAACTAACTCATTAGTTGCAATGCTTGCAAGGCTTAAGTGATGTGCATTACCGAGAGGGCCTAGAGATACCTCTCCGACATTCGGAGTGACAAATCCTAATCTCGAAATACGCCAACCCAACAAGTACCTTTGGAGACACCTGTAGAGCACCTTTATAATCACCCAGTTACGTTGTGACATTTGGTAGCACACAAAGTGTTCCTCCGGTAAACGGGAGTTGCATAATCTCATAGTCATAGGAACATGTATAAGTCATGAAGAAAGCAATAGCAACATACTAAACGATCGGGTGCTAAGCTAACAGAATGGGTCATGTCAATCAGATCATTCAACTAATGATGTGATCCCGTTAATCAAATAACAACTCTTTGTCTATGGTTAGGAAACATAACCATCTTTGATTAACAAGCTAGTCAAGTAGAGGCATACTAGTGACACTCTGTTTCTCTATATATTCACACATGTATTATGTTTCCGGTTAATACAATTCTAGCATGAATAATAAACATTTATCATGATATAAGGAAATAAATAATAACTTTATTATTGCCTCTAGGGCATATTTCATTCAGTCTCCCACTTGCACTAGAGTCAATAATCTAGATTACACAGTAATGATTCTAACACCCATGGAGTCTTGGTGCTGATCATGTTTTTGTTGGAAATATGCCCTAGAGGCAATAATAAAAGCATTATTATTATATTTCCTTGTTCATGATAATTGTCTTTATTCATGCTATAATTGTGTTATCCGGAAATCGTAATACATGTGTGAGTAACAGACACCAACATGTCCCTAGTGAGCCTCTAGTTGACTAGCTCGTTGATCAACAGATAGTCATGGTTTCCTGACTATGGACACTGGATGTCATTGATAACGAGATCACATCATTAGGAGAATGATGTGATGGACGAGACCCAATCCTAAACATAGCACAAGATCGTATAGTTCGTTTGCTAGAGTTTTTGAATGTCAAAGTATCTTTTCCTTAGACCATGAGATCGTGTAACTCCCGGATACCGTAGGAGTGCTTTGGGTATGCCAAACGTCACAACGTAACTGGGTGACTATAAAGGTAGACTACGGGTATCTCCGAAAGTGTCTGTTGGGTGACATGGATCAAGACTGGGATTTGTCACTCCGTATGACGGAGAGGTATCACTGGGCCCACTCGGTAATGCATCATCATAATGAGCTCAGAGTGACCAAGTGTCTGGTCACGGGATCATGCATTACGGTACGAGTAAAGTGACTTGCCGGTAACGAGATTGAATGAGGTATTGGGATACCGACGATCGAATCTCGGGCAAGTAACATATCGATAGACAAAGGGAATAGCGTACGGGGTTGATTGAATCCTTGACATCGTGGTTCATCCGATGAGATCATCGTGGAGCATGTGGGAGCCAACATGGGTATCCAGATCCCGCTGTTGGTTATTGACCGGAGAGTCGTCTCGGTCATGTCTGCTTGTCTCCCGAACCCGTAGGGTCTACACACTTAAGGTTCGGTTACGCTAGGGTTGTGGGGATATGTATATGCAGTAACCCGAATGTTGTTCGGAGTCCCGGATGAGATCCCGGACGTCACGAGGAGTTCCGAAATGGTCCGGAGGTAAAGATTTATATATGGGAAGTCCTGTTTCGGGCATCGGGACAAGTTTCGCGGTTATCGGTATTGTACCGGGACCACCGGAAGGGTCCCGGGGGTCCACCGGGTGGGTCCACCTGTCCCGGGGGGCCACATGGGCTGTAGGGGGTGCGCCTTGGCCTAATGGGCCAAGGGCACCAGCCCCACATAGGCCCATGCGCCTAGGGTTTGAAGGGGGGAAGAGTCCTAGGAGGGGAAGGCACCTCCTAGGTGCCTTGGGGGGGAGGGAAACCCCCCTTGGCCGCCGCACCCCCTAGGAGATTGGATCTCCTAGGGCCGGCCACCCCCCCTTGGCCCTCCTATATATAGTGGGGGAGAGGAGGGACTTCATACCTGAACGCCTTGGCCTTTGGTTGCCTCCTTCTCCCTCCCCAACACCTCCTCCTCCTCCATAGTGCTTAGCGAAGCTCTGCCGGAGTACTGCAGCTCCATCAACACCACGCCGTCGTGCTGCTGCTGGTGCCATCTCCCTCAACCTCTCCTCCCTCCCTTGCTGGATCAAGAAGGAGGAGACGTGGCTGTTCCGTACGTGTGTTGAACGCGGAGGTGCCGTCCGTTCGGCGCTGGTCATCGGTGATTTGGATCACGTCGAGTACGACTACATCATCACCGTTCTTTGAACGCTTCCGCTCGCGATCTACAAGGTACGTAGATGCATCCAATGACTCGTTGCTAGATGAACTCCTAGATGATCTTGGTGAAACGAGTAGGAAAATTTTTGTTTTCTGCAACGTTCCCCAACAGTGGTATCAGAGCTAGGTCTATGCGTAGTTTTTCTTGCGCGAGTAGAACACAATTTGTTGTGGGCGTAGATTTGTTAACTTTCTTGCCTTTACTAGTCCTTTCTTGCTTCAGCGGTATTGTGGGATGAAGCGGCCCGGACCAACCTTACACGTACGCTTACGTGAGACCGGTTCCACCGACTAACATGCACTAGTTGCATAAGGTGGCTGGCGGGTGTCTGTCTCTCCCACTTTAGTTGGAGCGGAATCGATGAACAGGGTCCTTATGAAGGGTAAATAGAAGTTGACAAATCATGTTGTGGCTTTAACGTAGGTAAGAAAACGTTCTTGCTAGAACCCTAATTCAGCCACGTAAAACTTGCAACAACAATTAGAGGACGTCTAACTTGTTTTTGCAGCAAGTGGTTTGTGATATGATATGGCCAAAGTTGTGATGAATGATGAATGATCTATATGTGATGTATGAGATGTTCATGCTATTGTAATAGGATTCACGACTTGCATGTCGATGAGTATGACAACCGGCAGGAGCCATAGGAGTTGTCTTTATTCTTTTATATGACCTGCGTGTCATCAAGAAACACCATGTAAATTACTTTACTTTATTGCTAAATGCGTTAGCCATAGTAGTAGAAGTAATAGTTGGCTAGCAACTTCATGGAGACACGATGATGGAGATCATGATGATGGAGATCATGGTGTCAAGCCGGTGACAAGATGATCATGGAGCCCCAAGATGGAGATCAAAGGAGCTATGTGATAATGGCCATATCATGTCACGTTTATTATTTGATTGCATGTGATGTTTATCATGTTTTGCATCTTGTTTACTTAGAACGACGGTAGTAAATAAGATGATCCCTCAAAATAATTTCAAGAAGTGTTCCCCCTAACTGTGCACCGTTGCGACAGTTCGCTGTTTCAAAACACCACGTGATGATCGGGTGTTTTATTCAGACGTTCACATACAACGGGTGTAAGACAGATTTACACATGCAAACACTTAGGTTGACTTGACGAGCCTAGCATGTACAGACATGGCCTCGGAACACAGAAGACCGAAAGGTCGAGCATGAGTCGTATAGAAGATACGATCAACATGTAGATGTTCACCGATGTTGACTAGTCCGTCTCACGTGATGATCGGACACGGTCTAGTTTAACTCGGATCATGTAATACTTAGATGACTAGAGGGATGTCTAATCTAAGTGGGAGTTCACTAATAATTTGATTAGTTGAACTTAATTATCATGAACTTAGTCTAAAATCTTTACAATATGTCTTGTAGATCAAATGGCCAACGTAGTCCTCAACTTCAACGCGTTCCTAGAGAAAACCAAGCTGAAAGACGATGGCAGCAACTATACGGACTGGGTCCGGAACCTGAGGATCATCCTCATAGCTGCCAAGAAAGATTATGTCCTACAAGCACCGCTTGGTGACGCACCCGTTCTCCCTGCAGAACAAGATGTTATGAACGCTTGGCAGGCACGTTTCGATGACTACTCCCTCGTTCAGTGCGGCATGCTTTACAGCCTAGAGCCGGGGCTCCAAAAGCGTTTTGAGAGACATGGAGCATATGAGATGTTCGAAGAGCTGAAAATGGTTTTCCAAGCTCATGCCCGGGTCGAGAGATATGAAGTCTCCGACAAATTCTTCAGCTGTAAGATGGAGGAAAACGGTTCTGTCAGTGAGCACATACTCACTATGTCTGGGTTGCATAACCGCTTGACTCAGCTGGGAGTTAATCTCCCGGATGATGCGGTCATTGACAGAATCCTCCAGTCGCTTCCACCAAGCTACAAGAGCTTTGTGATGAACTTCAATATGCAGGGGATGGAAAAGACCATTCCTGAAGTATTTGCTATGCTGAAATCAGCAGAGGTAGAAGTCAGGAAGGAACATCAAGTGTTGATGGTCAATAAAACCACTAAGTTCAAGAAAGGCAAGGGTAAAAAGAACTTCAAGAAGGACGGCAAGGAGGTTGCCGCGCCCGGCAAGCAAGCTGCCGGGAAGAAGCCAAAGAATGGACCCAAGCCCGAGACTGAGTGCTTTTATTGCAAGGGAAGCGGTCACTGGAAGCGGAACTGCCCTAAGTACTTAGCGGATAAGAAGGCCGGCAAAACAAAAGGTATATGTGATATACATGTAATTGATGTGTACCTTACTAGTGCCCGTAGTAGCTCCTGGGTATTTTATACCGGTGCAGTTGCTCACATTTGTAACTCAAAGCAGGGGCTGCGGAATAAACGGAAACTGGCAAAGGACGAGGTGACGATGCGCGTCAGGAATGGTTCCAAGGTCAATGTGATCGCCGTCGGCACGCTACCTCTGCATCTCCCTTCGGGATTAGTTTTAAACCTTAATAATTGTTATTTAGTGCCAGCTTTGAGCATGAACATTGTATCGGGATCTCGTTTAATTCAAGATGGCTACTCTTTTAAATCTGAGAATAATGGTTGTTCCATTTTTATGAGAGATATGTTTTATGGTCATGCTCCTATGGTGAATGGTTTATTCTTTATGAATCTCGAACGTGATGCTACACATGTTCATAATGTGAGTACCAAAAGAAGTAAGGTTGATAATGATAGTCCCACATACTTGTGGCACTGCCGCCTTGGTCACATAGGTGTCAAACGCATGAAGAAGCTCCATGCTGATGGACTTTTAGAGTCTCTTGATTATGAATCATTTGACACGTGCGAACCATGCCTTATGGGTAAAATGACCAAGACTCCATTCTCAGGAACAATGGAGCGAGCAACCAACTTATTGGAAATCATACATACTGATGTGTGCGGTCCAATGAGTGTTGAGGCTCGCGGTGGCTATCGTTATGTTCTCACCCTCACTGATGATTTAAGTAGGTATGGGTATATCTACTTAATGAAACACAAGTCTGAAACCTTTGAAAAGTTCAAGGAATTTCAGAGTGAGGTTGAAAATCAACGTGACAGGAAAATCAAGTTTCTACGATCAGATCGTGGAGGAGAATACTTGAGTCACGAGTTTGGCACACACTTAAGAAAATGTGGAATAGTTTCACAACTCACGCCGCCTGGAACACCTCAGCGTAATGGTGTGTCCGAACATCGTAATCGCACTCTGTTAGATATGGTGCGATCTATGATGTCTCTTACCGATTTACCGCTTTCTTTTTGGGGCTATGCTTTAGAGACTGCCACATTCACTTTAAATAGGGCTCCATCGAAATCCGTTGAGACGACACCGTATGAATTATGGTTTGGGAAGAAACCTAAGCTGTCGTTTCTAAAAGTTTGGGGATGCGATGCTTATGTCAAGAAACTTCAACCTGAAAAGCTCGAACCCAAATCGGAAAAATGCGTCTTCATAGGGTACCCAAAAGAAACTATTGGGTACTCCTTCTACCTCAGATCCGAAGGCAAGATCTTTGTTGCCAAGAATGGGTCCTTTCTGGAGAAAGAGTTTCTCTCGAAAGAAGTAAGTGGGAGGAAAGTAGAGCTTGATGAAGTATTACCTCTTGAACCAGAAAATGGCGCAACTCAAGAAAATGTTCCTGAGGTGCCTGCACCGACTAGAAAGGAAGTTAATGACAATGATCAAGATACTTCTGATCAAGCCCCTACTGAAATTCGAAGGTCCACAAGGACACGTTCCGCACCAGAGTGGTACGGCAACCCTGTCTTGGAAATCATGCTGTTAGACAACGGTGAACCTTCGAACTATGAAGAAGCGATGGCGGGCCCGGATTCCGACAAATGGCTAGAAGCCATGAAATCCGAGATAGGATCCACGTATGAAAACAAAGTATGGACTTTGACTGACTTGCCCATTGAGCGGCGAGCCATAGAAAATAAATGGATCTTTAAGAGGAAGACAGACGCGGATGGTAATGTGACCATCTATAAAGCTCGGCTTGTCGCTAAGGGTTATCAACAAGTTCAAGGGGTTGACTACGATGAGACTTTCTCACCGGTAGCGAAGCTGAAGTCCGTCCGAATCATGTTAGCAATTGCCGCATTCTATGATTACGAAATATGGCAAATGGACGTCAAAACGGCATTCCTTAATGGTTTCCTTAAGGAAGAATTGTATATGATGCAGCCGGAAGGTTTTGTCGATCCTAAGAATGCTGACAAAGTGTGCAAGCTCCAACGCTCGATTTATGGGCTGGTGCAAGCATCTCGGAGTTGGAACATTCGCTTTGATGAGATGATCAAAGCGTTTGGGTTTACACAGACTTATGGAGAAGCCTGCGTTTACAAGAAAGTGAGTGGGAGCTCTGTAGCATTTCTCATATTATATGTAGATGACATACTATTGATGGGAAATGATATAGAACTCTTGGACAGCATCAAGGCCTACTTGAATAAAAGTTTTTCAATGAAGGACCTTGGAGAAGCTGCTTATATATTAGGCATCAAAATCTATAGAGATAGATCGAGACGCCTCATAGGTCTTTCACAAAGCACATACCTTGATAAGATATTGAAGAAGTTCAATATGGATCAATCCAAGAAGGGGTTCTTGCCTGTGTTACAAGGTATGAAATTGAGCTCAGCTCAATGTCCGACCACGGCAGAAGATATAGAAGAGATGAGCGTCATCCCCTATGCCTCAGCCATAGGTTCTATTATGTATGCCATGCTGTGTACCAGACCTGATGTTAACCTTGCCGTTAGTTTGGTAGGAAGGTACCAAAGTAATCCCGGCAAGGAACACTGGACAGCGGTCAAAAATATCCTGAAGTACCTGAAAAGGACTAAGGAAATGTTTCTCGTTTATGGAGGTGACGAAGAGCTCGTCGTAAAGGGTTACGTCGACGCTAGCTTCGACATAGATCTGGATGACTCTAAGTCACAAACCGGATACATGTATATTTTGAATGGTGGGGCAGTAAGCTGGTGCAGTTGCAAGCAAAGCGTCGTGGCGGGATCTACATGTGAAGCGGAGTACATGGCAGCCTCGGAGGCAGCACATGAAGCAATATGGGTGAAGGAGTTCATCACCGACCTAGGAGTCATACCCAATGCGTCGGGGCCGATCAAGCTCTTCTGTGACAACACTGGAGCTATTGCACTTGCCAAGGAGCCCAGGTTTCACAAGAAGACAAGGCACATCAAGCGTCGCTTCAACTCCATTCGTGAAAATGTTCAAGATGGAGACATAGAGATTTGTAAAGTACATACGGACCTGAATCTAGCAGATCCGATGACTAAACCTCTCCCTAGAGCAAAACATGATCAACACCAGAATTCCATGGGTGTTCGATTCATCACAATGTAACTAGATTATTGACTCTAGTGCAAGTGGGAGACTGTTGGAAATATGCCCTAGAGGCAATAATAAAAGCATTATTATTATATTTCCTTGTTCATGATAATTGTCTTTATTCATGCTATAATTGTGTTATCCAGAAATCGTAATACATGTGTGAGTAACAGACACCAGCATGTCCCTAGTGAGCCTCTAGTTGACTAGCTCGTTGATCAACAGATAGTCATGGTTTCCTGACTATGGACACTGGATGTCATTGATAACGAGATCACATCATTAGGAGAATGATGTGATGGACGAGACCCAATCCTAAACATAGCACAAGATCGTATAGTTCGTTTGCTAGAGTTTTTGAATGTCAAAGTATCTTTTCCTTAGACCATGAGATCGTGTAACTCCCGGATACCGTAGGAGTGCTTTGGGTATGCCAAACGTCACAACGTAACTGGGTGACTATAAAGGTAGACTACGGGTATCTCCGAAAGTGTCTGTTGGGTGACATGGATCAAGACTGGGATTTGTCACTCCGTATGACGGAGAGGTATCACTGGGCCCACTCGGTAATGCATCATCATAATGAGCTCAGAGTGACCAAGTGTCTGGTCACGGGATCATGCATTACGGTATGAGTAAAGTGACTTGCCGGTAACGAGATTGAACGAGGTATTGGGATACCGACGATCGAATCTCGGGCAAGTAACATATCGATAGACAAAGGGAATAGCGTACGGGGTTGATTGAATCCTCGACATCGTGGTTCATCCGATGAGATCATCGTGGAGCATGTGGGAGCCAACATGGGTATCCAGATCCCGATGTTGGTTATTGACCGGAGAGTCGTCTCGGTCATGTCTGCTTGTCTCCCGAACCCGTAGGGTCTACACACTTAAGGTTCGGTTACGCTAGGGTTGTGGGGATATGTATATGCAGTAACCCGAATGTTGTTCGGAGTCCCGGATGAGATCCCGGACGTCACGAGGAGTTCCGGAATGGTCCGGAGGTAAAGATTTATATATGGGAAGTCCTGTTTCGGGCATCGGGACAAGTTTCGGGGTTATCGGTATTGTACCGGGACCACCGGAAGGGTCCCGGGGGTCCACCGGGTGGGTCCACCTGTCTCGGGGGGCCACATGGGCTGTAGGGGGTGCGCCTTGGCCTAATGGGCCAAGGGCACCAGCCCCACATAGGCCCATGCGCCTAGGGTTTGAAGGGGGGAAGAGTCCTAGGAGGGGAAGGCACCTCCTAGGTGCCTTGGGGGGGAGGGAAACCCCCCTTGGCCGCCGCACCCCCTAGGAGATTGGATCTCCTATGGCCGGCCACCCCCCTTGGCCCTCCTATATATAGTGGGGGAGAGGAGGGACTTCATACCTGAACGCCTTGGCCTTTGGTTGCCTCCTTCTCCCTCCCCAACACCTCCTCCTCCTCCATAGTGCTTAGCGAAGCTCTACCGGAGTACTGCAGCTCCATCAACACCACGCCGTCGTGCTGCTGCTGGTGCCATCTCCCTCAACCTCTCCTCCCTCCTTTGCTGGATCAAGAAGGAGGAGACGTGGCTGTTCCGTACGTGTGTTGAACGCGGAGGTGCCGTCCGTTCGGCGCTGGTCATCGGTGATTTGGATCACGTCGAGTACGACTACATCATCACCGTTCTTTGAACGCTTCCGCTCGCGATCTACAAGGTACGTAGATGCATCCAATGACTCGTTGCTAGATGAACTCCTAGATGATCTTGGTGAAACGAGTAGGAAATTTTTTGTTTTCTGCAACGTTCCCCAACAGTTTTGCTCGTGGAAGAGGCTTAGTCAACGGGTCTGCAACATTCAGATCCGCATGTATCTTGCAAATCTCTATGTCTCCCACCTGGACTAGATTCCGGATGGAATTGAAGCGTCTCTTGATGTGCTTGGTTCTCTTGTGAAATCTGGATTCCTTCGCTAAGGTAATCGCTCCAGTATTGTCACAAAAGATTTTCATTGGACCCGATGCACTAGGTATGACACCTAGATCGGATATGAACTCCTTCATCCAGACTCCTTCATTAGCTGCTTCCCGCTTCACACGTAGATCCCGCCACGACGCTTTGTTTTGAACTGCACCAACTGACAGCTCCACCGTTTAATGTAAACACGTATCTGGTTTGCGATTTAGAATCGTCCGGATCAGTGTCAAAGCTTGCATCAACGTAACCATTTACGATGAGCTCTTTGTCACCTCCATATACGAGAAACATATCCTTAGTCCTTTTCAGGTACTTCAGGATGTTCTTGACCGTTGTCCAGTGATCCACTCCTGGATTACTTAGGTAGCTCCCTGCTAAACTTATAGCAAGGCACACATCAGGTCTGGTACACAGCATTGCATACATGATAGAGCCTATGGCTGAAGCATAGGGAACATCTTTCATTTTCTCTCTATCTTTTGAAGTGGTCGGGCATTGAGTCTTACTCAACTTCACACCTTGCAATACAGGCAAGAACCCTTTTTTTGGTTGATCCATTTTGAACTTCTTCAAAACTTTGTCAAGGTATGTGCTTTGTGAAAGTCCAATTAAACGTTTTGATCTATCTCTATAGATCTTAATGCCTAATATGTAAGCAGCTTCATCGAGGTCTTTCATTGAAAAACTTTTATTCAAGTATCCCTTTATGCTATCCAGAAATTCTATATCATTTCCAATCAATAATATGTCATCCACATATAATATTAGAAATGCTACAGAGCTCCCACTCACTTTCTTATAAATACAGGCTTCTCCAAAAGTCTGTATAAACCCAAATGCTTTGATCACACTATCAAAGCGTTTATTCCAACTCCGAGAGGCTTGCACCAGTCCATAAATGGATCGCTGGAGCTTGCACACTTTGTTAGCTCCCTTTGGATCGATAAAACCTTCTGGTTGCATCATATACAACTCTTCCTCCAGAAACCCATTCAGGAATGCAGTTTTTACATCCATTTTCCAAATTTCATAATCATAAAATGCGGCAATTGCTAACATGATTCGGACAGACTTAAGCATCGCTACGGGTGAGAAGGTCTCATCGTAGTCAATCCCTTGAACTTGTCGAAAACCTTTTGCAACAAGTCGAGCTTTGTAGACAGTAACATTACCGTCAGCGTCAGTCTTCTTCTTGAAGATTCATTTATTCTCCATTGCTTGCCGACCATCGGGCAAGTCAACCAAAGTCCATACTTTGTTCTCATACATGGATCCCATCTCAGATTTCATGGCTTCAAGCCATTTTGCGGAATCTGGGCTCACCATCGCTTCTTCATAGTTCGTAGGTTCATCATGATCTAGTAGCATGACTTCCAGAATAGGATTAACGTACCACTCAGGTGCGGATCTTACTCTGTTTGACCTACGAGGTTCTGTAGTAACTTGATCTGAAGTTCTATGATCATCATCATCAACTTCCTCACTAGTTGGTTTTGATGTCACAGAAACCGGTTCCTGTGATGTACTATTTTCCAACAAGGGAGCAGGTACAGTTACCTCATCAAGTTCCACTTTCCTCCCACTCACTTCTTTCGAGAGAAACTCCTTCTCTAGAAAGGATCCATTCTTAGCAACGAATGTCTTGCCTTCGGATCTGTGATAGAAGGTGTACCCAACTGTCTCTTTTGGGTATCGTATGAAGACACATTTCTCTGATTTGGGTTCGAGCTTATCAGGTTGAAGCTTTTTCACATAAGCATCACAACCCCAAACTTTAAGAAACGACAACTTTGGTTTCTTGCCAAACCATAGTTCATAAGGTGTCGTCTCAACGGATTTTGATGGTGCCCTATTTAATGTGAATGTGGCCGTCTCTAAAGCATAACCCCAAAATGATAGCAGTAAATCTGTAAGAGACATCATAGATCGCACCATATCAAGTAAAGTATGATTTCGACGTTCGGACACACCATTACGCTATGGTGTTCCGGGTGGCGTGAGTTGCGAAACTATTCCGCATTGTTTCAAGTGTAGACCAAACTCGTAACTCAAATATTCTCCTCCACGATCAGATCGTAGAAACTTTATTTTCTTATTACGATGATTTTCAACTTCACTCTGAAATTCTTTGAACTTTTCAAATGTTTCAGACTTATGCTTCATTAAGTAGATATACCCATATCTGCTTAAATCATCTGTGAAGGTGAGAAAATAACGATATCCGCCACGAGCCTCAACATTCATTGGACCACATACATCTGTATGTATGATTTCCAACAAATCTGTTGCTCTCTCCATAGTACCGGAGAACGGTGTTTTAGTCATCTTGCCCATGAGGCACGGTTCGCAAGTACCAAGTGATTCTAATCAAGTGGTTCCAAAAGTCCATAAGTATGGAGTTTCTTCATGCGCTTTACACCGATATGACCTAAACGACAGTGCCACAAATAAGTTGCACTATCATTATCAACTCTGCATCTTTTGGCTTCAACATTATGAATATGTGTATCACTACTATCGAGATTCATCAAAAATAGACCATTCTTCAAGGGTGCATGACCATAAAAAATATTACTCATATAAATAGAACAACCATTATTCTCTGATTTAAATGAATAACTGTCTCGCATCAAACAAGATCCAGATATAATGTTCATGCTCAATGCTGGCACCAAATAACAATTATTTAGGTCTAATACTAATCTCGAATGTCGGGGATATACCCCGCGGTGTAAACCGGCCAGAAGTTTAACCCGGCCGGACTGGACGACTCACTGGTAACCCGCCCGGAGCTTGGCGGTTCACGGGATACCCGCCCGGTCTTGGAGGTTCATTAGTAACCCGGTGGGCGGGTCAGATGGATGACGAGGCCCATGGCCTAGAAGGCCGGTTCACGTTTAATGGTGGGCCGGTTTATGAGGAAAGCGTAAGGACTATTCTCTTACAAAGGAAGCAAGACTAGGACTCCACTTGTAATAGAGTAATCCTAATCCAAATAGGACTAGTCATGTAAACCGCCCCTTCAACATATATAAGGAGGGGCAGGGCTCCCTAAAGAGGGGACAAGCTAGAAGCTACAAGAAAACAATAATCTAGGACTAGGCACAATTAGAGGAGAGCCGGTTTACGGCGAGTCCCTCGTGATGATAATGAGACCTAGACTCAAACAGCATGTAGGGTTTTTACCGGAGGATGTTTCCCGGGGCCCGAAGCTGTCTAAATCCCGGTCTTGTGTTGCGTCTATCGATTCCGTTCAACCCCTCTCAAGCTACCACATAGATGCGTTGGCCTCGCGACTAAGTCCTGACGCTAAGGACATCTGACGTGACAAATCCACGACAGTTGGCGCCCACCGTGGGGCCTGCGCACCGGTGATGTTGAGTTCTTGGAGGGATCTCTTTCAGGAATCAAGAAGCTCATGATTCACCAGATGAAGAAAAGCCGGAGAAGAGATTGCATAGGATAACCCGGCATGAAACAGCCTTACGGCAGGGTCAAAAAGTTCATCGTTTAAGATCAGAATCATGGTTCCGGAGTTGGCAGATTCAAAATTGGAGATGAAAATTAGGGATGTGCGCCGTACGCCACTACGAAGTCGCCAAAGTTGATTTGATGCCTTCGCTGTCCGAGTATAGGTTTTGGAAAAATTGCTAAGCCGTGTCAAAGAGGAAAACAGTACGAGGATCGTAATCAAGGTAAAGCAGCACGCGTGGGGAATCATCACAACAGTTGTTTTACATGGATTAAAATCGAGTATTTAAGGAAGGAATCCGGTGCTAAAGCATCCAGCGCCCTAGTACTACTACATGGCCAGCACGGAGATCGAGAATTAATTGCTACTCCATGTAATATCTAGATGGGCACGTACGTCGGACAAAACGACAAGAGGAGGACTCGGTCAATCTCATCATTGCCGTTCGCAACTTGGACTCAAACAGGTGCGGTGCGTTTAAAAAAAAGGAGAAGAAAAAGGGGGCCACGACGGAAGGGGGAGGTGGATGTGGGTCAACCAGATTGACCATGACCCGGATTATACTGCCGTATCCACTCAACCGAGCCACCGACCCGGAAGTGGATTGGATTTGGGTTCTTTCACGGCCACGCCTGCGAGTTGCTCCGCCACTCCGGGCAGCTGTGGTCCCGCGCTGAGTAAGCCGGACCAGCTCTCCGCTCCTCCGTTGCCGTCCCGTGCCGAGTCGCCGACCGGTTCCTCTGCTCCTCCGCTGCTGTCCCGGGCCGAGTCACCGACCGGCTCCTCCGCTTCTCCGCTACTGACCCACGCTGAGTCGCCCGGCCCTCTGCGTTCCGCCGCCGGCTCGCCTCGCACTAACGCGGCCCCGTCCGCGCTGGCTGCAACCCGCGCCCGATTCAGACTCATCCTCGCCCGTCCTCTGCTCCGGTTGTAGCCCGCCTCGCTGGAGCCTCCGTCGCCATCCGCTCGCCTAGCCGGCTACGGTCCTGCCTTGCGATGGGTCGGGCTGAACCGACGCAGCCTCCGCGCAACACCGTCTCCGCACGCTCGGCCGCTGCCGCGCGGCCTCCCCGTTACCTGACTGACTCCCGCCCCTGCAGGAATCACCACAGAACCGGTCCGATTTGAACCGGCTCCAGCCGCCGCTGTGACTTCAAATCGCCGGATCACCCCCGTCTCCGCAGCACTAAACCGCCGTTGTTCTTTGCCGGGTTGTCTGCGGGCCGCTTTGCCACGGCCGCGTCGCCGCTCGGCCGCTGTGGGTGGTGTGAATCGCCGCAGACGCCGTCTCGCCGTTTTGCTTCCGTGTTGCTACGCCACTAAACCGGTCACCACCGCAGTGGTCAGACCGCTGGAGAGCCGCCCACTTTCAACTCGTCGACTGTTGTCAAGTCACACGGTCGGCCCGTTTCTGCTGTAAGGCTGCTGTCGTACTCAACTCCGTGGCCTCGTCAAACCTGCCGTGCCCGAGCGCCCATGTGCATGCAAAGAGCAATCCAGGGGGCCGTTGGAAGCACTCGTATTCCAAATGCTAGCCTGTGTTTTGACCACAGCAATTGGTTTTCAAGTATCCCATACGAGAGATCAAAGTACTATTTTATAAAGCGGACAAAGACAATGAATCCAACTACCTGTCGTTAAATGTGGAGCCCGAGCACTATTTCGTCTGGAGAAAACCAAGGAGTCGTCAGTTTTTCATCTGCTGTCAAATAAACCAGCTGAAGCCTAAGTCTCATGCGTCCTTGATGGAGTTTGGGCCAGCGTTCACCCTGCAGGCACACGACTGAAGCCTGCTGGAAAAAAAAAGAGGCAAACGTGACCCGGAGGGTCCATCTGAATTGACCGGTGCAGTGTTTTAAGCCGTCACGGCGGTTGCGATGAACGGATCATTCATCATCCAAAGCCGTTTTGCCATCTACAAACTTCAGGGAGATTGTTAAACTGCGAAGGCAATCATCGGCCTACTCTATATCAATAATGCCGCGGCCGACTCTCTTGTCTATGCTGACTTATAACCCCGCGGTGGATATTAACTGGCCTAACATATCAGGTGAAGTCCATCCATTATATTTTTATATTAGATATCGCTTTCTTTAAAAAGAGCAATTACTCCGGCTTGCAAAATTATCTAATGCAGGACCTTAAACCGCCATATTGGTGCAAAATTTAAAAGGCCATCAGGAAATTTCCGGCTCACAGTGGTGCTTCCGGTTTATAATCCGGTTTCAGAGGAAACTATCTCTTGCAAAGCTCTGACGCTCTCAATATCCGGTTTAATGTCCGGTTCAAGAAGGATTTATCTCTTGCAATAAGTTAAAAAGGTGCCAAAGAGAACCTGCTGCCATGATGCGCGGTTCAAACATGGGTATCCTGCCTTATTGGCCTAACATATTATTGATCACATGGGGGCTTCTGCTTCATAAAGCGGGGTCTCTGTCTTTCTCATCATGCGAGGTTACACGGAGTGGTTCTGCCTAAAGCGGCCTCCGGTTTACCCCTTGACATTTGTTTTTATATATCACTGGGGGCTTTGGTCGTGTCCGAACCAACGAATACCCTTTGATAGGCGACAGCCACCAGATCATTTGGGGACTGGGTCAAGTTTGAACCAGTAATGCCTCTTGGTCGGCCTAAGGCCACAATATCACTGGGGGCTTTGGTCATGTCCGAACCAACGAATACCCTTTGATAGGCGACAGCCACCAGATCATTTGGGGACTGGGTCAAGTTTGAACCAGTAATGCCTCTTGGTCGGCCTAAGGCCACAAAATCACTTGGGGGCATGGTCGGGCCCGAGCCATTGCTACACCTCTTGATTTGGCATATATGCCACGAGTCATTTGGGGACCTGCCTGACTTGAATCATTGTCACCCCTATTGGGGGCCTTGATCCTGTCCGACCATGGTAATGCCATCTGAACAGCTCAATATAGCACATTTTTGCAAATGGTTTTTATCATTACTTTTGCTTCCATGTTGTTTTCATGGTTTGTTCGTTTCTTTGCTTTTGTTGGATTTCTCTTATGTCAACAAGCATATTTTTTCCGGTTCAACTATCAATTACAAATTGACGGAACACGGTCAAGTCCTAATCTGGGGGCCATCTGCCGGGTTTGATTTTCTATTACCATCCTATTATGGAGTAAACCAGTGTTTATCAACCCGGCTTGACCATCAATTACAAATTATCAGTACATGATCAAGTTATAATCCGGAGACTATCAGCCCGGTCTGGTTTGACTATGAGTCGCCAGTATTATATATGGTTAAACCGGTGTTTATCACAACCCGGTACGGTTTATCATCAATCGGCATAGTATGAAAGGAGTTATCATTACTCAAGATTGGGGTTATCACTCTTACTACAAAAAGCTGGTAAGACCAGCAATGCGATTCAATATCACAGGTATGATGTATTTCATATTTGATTATTCTTAAAGTGCAACCTTGGTTATAAACCCAGGTTATTTGTTGGGCATTATGACCCGTCCGGCGGTAAACCGCCAGGACACTTTAAACTTGTTGTATGCAGAGACAGGTTGAATAAAGCATGATGATAAGTTATCCGGTGTTTATTAAACCGGCCTGGCTTTGGACTATACGTCGCCAGTATATATTTGGATTGCGCTATTGGAATCAGGCGCTTATAAATCATTGGGTATATTATTCAAATAGCCAAACATGGCTGGATTTCTATTATGATTATCAATGACCAGTATTATGATCAAGGTTTTCAAAGTCGCTTTAGCGCAATGGCTATCATATTATCAATGGGTATGGTTTATTTTACAATTGAAGGAATAGTCCCAAGTTGCTGCAGGCTTACAATCCGGCACTTGGGGGCTACATTATTTAGGTTGAGATTACATCAAATATGCAAGTCTCATGTCGCTGCAAGCATGCATCATGACCCTTGGGGGCTAATGCAAAGTAATTTTCTGCTCATATTATTGAAGACCCGACTCATCACATTATAATGAGTCGGCCCTTGGGGGCTACCAATTGCTCCTGTCAACAATTGAAGGTACAAAGCTTTTTATTCATTATATTGAAGGGTCCACTGCTCAGTTGGTAAAAGCACAAGGCTCTTAACTTTGTGGACGTGGATTCAAGTCCCATGATGGGGGCTACACATCATTGCTCAAATCTACATGATTATACCTACAAAAGTCCCTGCTCATTATTGCGTAATGACCCGGCCCTTGGGGGCTACACTGGTTGAAGTTTTTATGAGTATAAGACAATTACAAAGTCCCAGGTTGCTGCAAGCATGACAACCCGACACTTGGGGGCTACATAATATGGAGTATTCAGTTTTTACTAGTCACTGGGATGAACAACATGGATTTCTTCTTAAGTGGCAGTATTTATATTGAAGCAAGTCTTAAGCCATCACTTTATTCTGCTTAAGACTTGGGGGCTACAGGTATTATATTATTATCGAAGAACTATTTTCAAATTCTCTGTTTTGAGCAAACTGGATTAACCCGGCGTCACCAATCATTATGACCCTGTGTCTGTAACCCGGCGTCATCAATAATCATGAACCGGCATTTGCAACAATCATGAACCGGTGTTGGCAACAATCATGACCCGGAATTATCAGTTTTTATAACCAGACAATGGTGGTAATCATAAACCGGCAAGTTTTACATCTTCAAGCCGGCCGGATATCAGTTGAATATTTCAGAGACTAATATTTTTGTCAAGTCAAAGCATTGAAGGCCGATTCAAATGGATTCTTTATTTACAAATATCTTCTGCAAGCAAATTGATTATGAAGATGGTTATTAACTTGGAAGGAAGAAATGACAAGGATTTAAGGATGATCAAGTGCCGGTCTACAAGAATATTTAAACCGGAGCACAATCCGACAAATTTGTTCTTGTTGCAGATCAGTTTAACATGGATGAATCCAAATTAAACTGGGGGCTAATGTCGGGGATATACCCCGCGGTGTAAACCGGCCGGAAGTTTAACCCGGCCGGACTGGACGACTCACTGGTAACCGCCCGGAGCTTGGCGGTTCACGGGATACCCGCCCGGTCTTGGAGGTTCATTAGTAACCCGGTGGGCGGGTCAGATGGATGACGAGGCCCATGGCCTAGAAGGCCGGTTCACGTTTAATGGTGGGCCGGTTTATGAGGAAAGCGTAAGGACTATTCTCCTACAAAGGAAGCAAGACTAGGACTCCACTTGTAATAGAGTAATCCTAATCCAAATAGGACTAGTCATGTAAACCGCCCCTTCAACATATATAAGGAGGGGCGGGGCTCCCTAAAGAGGGGACAAGCTAGAAGCTACAAGAAAACAATAATCTAGGACTAGGCACAATTAGAGGAGAGCCGGTTTACGGCGAATCCCTCGTGTTGATAATGAGACCTAGACTCAAACAACATGTAGGGTTTTTACCGGAGGATGTTTCCCGGGGCCCGAAGCTGTCTAAATCCCGGTCTTGTGTTGCGTCTCTCGATTTTGTTCAACCCCTCTCAAGCTACCACATAGATGCGTTGGCCTCGCGACTAAGTCCTGACGCTAAGGACATCTGACGTGACAAATCCACGACACCGAAGGTAGATGTAGAGGTAGCGTGCCGACCGCGATCACATCGACTTTGGAACCATTTCCCACGCGCATCGTCACCTCGTCCTTTGCTAGTGTTCGCTTAATCCGTAGTCCCTATTTCGAGTTGCAAATATTAGCAATAGAACCAATATCAAATAACCAGGTGCTACTGCGAGCTCTAGTAAGGTACACATCAATAACATGTATATCACATATACCTTTGTTCACCTTGCCATCCTTCTTATCCGCCAAATACTTGGGGCAGTTCCGCTTCCAGTGACCAGTCTGCTTGCAGTAGAAGCACTCAGTTTCAGGCTTAGGTCCAGACTTGGGTTTCTTCTCTTGAGCAGCAACTTGCTTGCTGTTCTTCTTGAAGTTCCCCTTCTTCTTCCCTTTGCCCTTTTTCTTGAAACTAGTGGTCTTGTTGACCATCAACACCTGATGCTCCTTCTTGATTTCTACCTCCGCAGCCTTTAGCATTGCGAAGAGCTCGAGAATTGTCTTGTCCATCCCTTGCATATTATAGTTCATCACGAAGCTATTGTAGCTTGGTGGAAGTGATTGGAGAATTCTGTCAATGACGCTATCATCCAGAAGAGTAACTCCCAGTTGAATAAAGTGATTACAATACCTAGACATCTTGAGTATATGCTCACTGACAGAACTATTCTCCTCCATCTTGCAGCTATAGAACTTATTGGAGACTTCATATCTCTCAATCCGGGCATTCTTCTGGAATATTAACTTCAACTCCTGGAACATCTCATATGCTCCATGACGTTCAAAACATCGTTGAAGTCCCGGTTCTAAGCCGTAAAGCATGGCACATTGAACTATCAAGTAGTCATCAGCTTTGCTCTGCCATACGTTCTTAACGTCGTCAGTTGCATCAGCAGCAGGCCTGGCACCCAGCGGTGCTTCTAGGATGTAACTTTTCTGTGCAGCAATGAGGATAATCCTCAAGTTATGGACCCAGTCCGCATAGTTGCTACCATCATCTTTCAACTTTGCTTTCTCAAGGAACGCATTAAAATTCAACGGAACAACAGCACGGGCCATCTATCTACAATCAACATAGACAAGCAAGATACTATCAGGTACTAAGTTCATGATAAATTTAAGTTCAATTAATCATATTACTTAAGAACTCCCACTTAGATAGACATCCCTCTAATCCTCTAAGTGATCACGTGATCCAAATTCAACTAAACCATAACCGATCATCATGTGAAATGGATTAGTTTTCAATGGTGAACATCTCATGTTGATCATATCTACTATATGATTCACGCTCGACCTTTCGGCCTCCGTGTTCCGAGGCCATATCTGCATATGCTAGGCTCGTCAAGTTTAACCCGAGTATTCTGCGTGTGCAAAACTGGCTTGCACCCGTTGTAGATGGACGTAGAGCTTATCACACCCGATCATCACGTGGTGTCTGGGCACGACGAACTTTGGCAACGGTGCATACTCAGGGAGAACACTTCTTGATAATTAGTGAGGGATCATCTTAAAATGCTACCGTCAATCAAAGCAAGATAAGATGCATAAAAGATAAACATCACATGCAATCAATATAAGTGATATGATATGGCCATCATCATCTTGTGCTTGTGATCTCCATTTCTGAAGCACCGTTATGATCACCATCGTCACCGGCACGACACCTTGATCTCCATCGTAGCATCATTGTCGTCTCGCCAATCTTATGCTTCTACGACTATCGCTACCGCTTAGTGATAAAGTAAAGCACTATAGGGCGATTGCATTGCATACAATAAAGCGACAACCATATGGCTCCTGCCAGTTGCCGATAACTCGGTTACAAAACATGATCATCTCATACAATAAAATTTAGCATCATGTCTTGACCATATCACATCACAACATGCCCTGCAAAAACAAGTTAGACGTCCTCTACTTTGTTGTTGCAAGTTTTACGTGGCTGCTACGGGCTTAAGCAAGAACCAATCTCACCTACGCATCAAAACCACAACGATAGTTTGTCAAGTTGGTGTTGTTTTAACCTTCGCAAGGACTGGGCGTAGCCACACTCGGTTCAACTAAAGTTGGAGAAACTAACACCCGCCAGCCACTTGTGTGCAAAGCACGATGGTAGAACCAGTCTCGCGTAAGCGTACGCGTAATGTCGGTCCGGGCCACTTCATCCAACAATACCGCCGAACCAAAGTATGACATGCTGGTAAGCAGTATGACTTATATCGCCCACAACTCACTTGTGTTCTACTCGTGCATATAACATCAAACCATAAAACCTAGGCTCTGATACCACTGTTGGGGAACGTAGTAATTTCAAAAAAATTCCTACGCACACGCAAGATCATGGTGATGCATAGCAACGAGAGGGGAGAGTGTTGTCTACGTACCCTCGTAGACCGAAGCGGAAGCATTGACGCAACATAGAGAAAGTAGTCGTACGTCTTCCCGGTCCAACCGATCCAAGCACCGTTACTTCGGCACCTCCGAGTTCTTGACACACGTACAACTCGATGATGCACCCCGGGCTCCGATCCAGCAAAGCTTCGGGGAGGAGTTCCGTCAGCACGACGGTGTGGTGACGATCTTGATGTTCAACTGTCGCAGGGCTTCGCCTAAGCACCGCTACAATATGACCGAGGTGTAATATCGTGGAGGGGGGCACCGCACACGGCTAAGGAACGATCACGAAGATCAACTTGTGTGTCCTAGGGTGCCCCCTGCCCCCATATATAAAGGAGCAAGGGGGGAGGCCGGCCGGCCCCTTGGGGCGCGCCAAGGAGGAGGAATCCTCCTCCTAGTAGGAGTAGGATTCCTCCTTTCCTACTCCTACTAGGAGGGGGAAGGAAGGGGAGAGGGGGGAAGGAAAGGGGGTGCCGCCCCCTCTCCTAGTCCAATTCGGACAAGAGGGAGAGGGGGCGCGCGGCCCACCCTGGCCGCCCCTCTCTCTTCCCACCAAGGCCCATGTGGCCCATTAACTCTCCCGGGGGGTTCCGGTACCCCCCCCCCCGGCACTCCGGTTTTCTCCGAAATCACCCGGAACAATTCCGGTGTCCGAATATAGTCGTCCAATATATCAATCTTTATGTCTTGACCATTTCGAGACTCCTCGTCATGTCCGTGATCACATCCAGGACTCCAAACAACCTTCGGTACATCAAAATACATAAACTCATAAAGAAACTATCATCGTAACTTTAAGCGTGCGGACCCTACGGTTCGAGAACAATGTAGACATGACCGAGACACGTCTCCGGTCAATAACCAATAGCGGGACCTGGATGCCCATATTGGTTCCTACATATTCTACGAAGATCTTTATCGGTCAGACCGCATAACAACATACGTTGTTCCCTTTGTCATCGGTATGTTACTTGCCCGAGATTCGATCGTCGGTATCCAATACCTAGTTCAATCTCGTTATCGGCAAGTCTCTTTACTCGTTCCGTAATGCATCATCTCACAACTAACTCATTAGTTGCAATGCTTGCAAGGCTTAAGTGATGTGCATTACCGAGAGGGCCCAGAGATACCTCTCTGACATTCGGAGTGACAAATCCTAATCTCGAAATACGCCAACCCAACAAGTACCTTTGGAGACACCTGTAGAGCACCTTTATAATCACCCAGTTACGTTGTGACGTTTGGTAGCACACAAAGTGTTCCTCCGATAAACGGGAGTTGCATAATCTCATAGTCATAGGAACATGTATAAGTCATGAAGAAAGCAATAGCAACATACTAAACGATCGGGTGCTAAGCTAATGGAATGGGTCATGTCAATCAGATCATTCAACTAATGATGTGATCTCGTTGATCAAATAACAACTCTTTGTCTATGGTTAGGAAACATAACCATCTTTGATTAACAAGCTAGTCAAGTAGAGGCATACTAGTGACACTCTGTTTGTCTATATATTCACACATGTATTATGTTTCCGGTTAATAAAATTCTAGCATGAATAATAAACATTTATCATGATATAAGGAAATAAATAATAACTTTATTATTGCCTCTAGGGCATATTTCCTTCAGTAGTTGCATAAGGTGGCTAGCGGGTGTCTGTCTCTCCCACTTTAGTCGGATCGGATTCGATGAAAAGGGTCCTTATGAAGGGTAAATAGCAATTTGCATATCACGTTGTGGTTTTGGCGTAGGTAATAGACGTTCTTGCTAGAAACCTATAGCAGCCACGTAAAAACTTGCAACAACAATTAGAGGACGTCTAACTTGTTCTTGCAGCATATGTCGTGTGATGTGATATGGCCAAAAGGATGTGATGAATGATACATATGTGATGTATGAGATTGATCATGTTCTTGTAATAGTAATCACGACTTGCATGTCGATGAGTATGACAACCGGCAGGAGCCATAGGAGTTGTCGTAATTTATTGTATGACCCGCGTGTCATTGAATAACACCATGTAATTACTTTACTTTATTGCTAAACCGTTAGCCATAGTAGTAGAAGTAATAGTTGGCGAGACAACTTCATGAAGACTCGATGATGGAGATCATGATTATGGAGATCATGGTGTCATGCTGGTGACGATGATGATCATGGCGCCCCGAAGATGGAGATCAAAAGGAGCAAAATGATATTGGCCATATCATGTCACTATTTGATTGCATGTGATGTTTATTAAGTTTTTACATCTTATTTGCTTAGAACGATGGTAGCATAAACAAGATGATCCCTCGCTAAAATTTCAAAAAAGTGTTTCCCCTAACTGTGCACCATTGCGAAGGTTCGTTATTTCGAAGCACCACGTGATGATCGGGTGTGATAGATTCTAATGTTCGAATACAACGGGTGTAAGCCAGATTTACACAAGAAAAACACTTAGGTTCACTTGACGAGCCTAGCATGTACAGACATGGCCTCGGAACACAAGAGACCGAAAGGTCGAACATGAGTCGTATAGCAGATACGATCAACATGGAGATGTTCACCGATGATGACTAGTCCGTCTCACGTGATGATCGGACACGACCTAGTTGACTCGGATCATGTATCACTTAGATGACTAGAGGGATGTCTATCTGAGTGGGAGTTCATTAGATGAACTTAATTATCATGAACATAGTCAAAGGGACTTTGCAAATTATGTCGTAGCTTGCGCTTTAGTTCTACTGTTTAAGATATGTTCCTAGAGAAAATTTTAGTTGAAAGTTGATAGTAGCAATTATGCGGACTGGGTCCGTATACTGAGGATTGTCCTCATTGCTGCAAAGAAGGCTTATGTCCTTAATGCACCGCTCGGTGTGCTGAACCTTGAGCGTCGTCTGTGGATGTTGCGAACATCTGACATACACATTTTGATGACTACATGATAGTTCAGTGCGTAATGTTAAACAATTTAGAATTGAGGCAGCGAAGACATTTTTTGAAATGTCGCAGAACATATGAGATGTTCCAAGAGCTGAAATTAGGATTTCAGGCTCGTGCCCACGTCAAGAGGTATGAGACCTCCGACAAGTTTCTTAACCTGCAAACTAAGGGAGAAAAGCTCAATCATTGAGCATGTGCTCAGATTGTCTGAGTACTACAATCACTTGAATCGAGTGGGAGTTAATCTTCCAGATGAGATAGTGATGGTTCTCCATAGTCACTGCCACCAAGCTATTAGAGCTTCGTGATGAACTATAACATATCAGGGATAGACATGATGAACCTTGAGCAATTCACGATGTTTGACACCACGAAAGTAGAAATCGAGTAGGAGCATCAATTGTTGATGGTTAGTAAAACTACTAGTTTC
This sequence comes from Triticum dicoccoides, assembly GCF_002162155.2. Classification (NCBI taxonomy): domain Eukaryota; kingdom Viridiplantae; phylum Streptophyta; class Magnoliopsida; order Poales; family Poaceae; genus Triticum; species Triticum dicoccoides. The sequence goes on from NC_041391.1 coordinate 264,063,376, forward strand.
AAGAAGGGCAAGGGCAAGAAGGGATACTTCATGAGACGACAAATCAGTTGCTGCTCTAGTGAAGAAACCCAGGGTTGAACCCAAACCCGAGACTAAGTGCTTCTGTAATGAGGGAACGGTCACTGCAGTAGAACTACCCTAGATACTTGGTAGATGAGAAGGCTGGCAAGGTTGACAGAAGTATATTGGATATACATTGTATTAAATGTGTACTTTACTAGTACTCCTAGTAGCACCAGGGTATTAAGATACCGGTTCGGTTGCTAAGTGTTAGTAACTCGAAATAAAAGAGCTACAGAATAAACGGAGACTAGCTAAAGGTGAGATGACGATGTGTGTTGGAAGTGTTTCCAAGGTTGATGTGATCAAGCATCGCATGCTCCCTCTACCATCGAGATTGGTGTTAAACCTAAATAATTGTTATTTGGTGTTTGCGTTGAGCATAAACATGATTGGATTATGTTTATCGCAATACGGTTATTCATTTAAGGAGAATAATGGTTACTCTGTTTATTTGAATAATACCTTCAACGGTCTTGCACCTAAAATGAATGGTTTATTGAATCTCGATCGTATTGATACACATGTTCGTGCCAAACGATATAAGATAGTAATGATAGTACCACATACTCGTGGCACTGCCACTTAAGTCATATTGGTATAAAACGCATGAAGAAGCTCCATATTGATGGATCTTTGGACTCACTCGTTTTTGAAAAAATTGAGACATGCGAACCACCTCTATTGGTATATACGCATGAAGAAACTCCATGCAGATGGATCATTTGGACTCACTTGTTTTTGAATCACTTGAGACATGCAAATCATACCACATGGGCAAGATGACTGAAAGGCCTCGTTTTCAGTGAGATGGAACAAGAGAGCAACTTGTTGGAAGTAATACATTTGATGTGTGCAATCCAATGAGTGTTGAGGCACGCAGTGAATATCGTTATGCTCTTACTTCATAGATGATTTGAGTAGATTCTTAGTATATTTACTTGATGAAACACAAATCTGAATTATTGAAAGGTTCAAGTAATTTCAGAGTGAAGTTGAAGATCGTCGTGACAAGAGGATAAAATGTCTATGATATGATCATAGAGATAAATATCTGAGTTACAAGTTTGGCACACAATTAAGACATTGTGGAAATTGTTTCACAACTAATACCACCTGGAACACCATAGTGTGATGGTGTGTCCGAACATCGTAACTACACCCTATTGGATATGGTGCATACCATGATGTCTCTTATCGAATTAACACTATCGTTTATGGGTTAGGCATTAGACACAACCGCATTCACTTTAATAGGGCACCACACAATTCCATTAAGATGACACCGTATGAGCTATGGTTTAGAGAAACCTAAGCTGTCATTTCTTATAAAGTTTGGAGTTGCGACGCTTATGTGAAAAAGTTTCAGGCTGATAAGCTTGAACCCAAAGTGGATAAATGCATCTTCATAGGACACCCAAAAATAGTTTGGTATACCTCCTGTCTCAGATCCGGAAGCAAAAGGGATTGTTTCTAGAATCAGATCCTTTCTCGAGGAAAAGTTATTTCTCTCGAAAGAATTGAGCGGGAGGATGGTGGAGACTTGAGGAGTTTATTGAACCGTCACTTCAACTAGTGTGTAGCAGGGCACAGGAAGTTGTTCTTGTGGCGCCTGCACCAGTTGAAGTGGAAGCTGATGATAGTGATCATGAAACTTTGGATCAAGTCACTACCAAACCTCGTAGATCCACAAGGACACGTACTGCTTCAGAGTGGTGTGGTAATTCTGTCTTGAAGGTCATGTTGCTAGACAACAATGAACCTACGAGCTATGGAGAAGCGATGGTGGGCCCGGATTCCGAAGAATGGCCCGAGGCCATAAAATCTGAGAGAGGATCCATGTATGAAACCAAAGTATAGACTTTGGAAGAACTACTTGATGGTCGTAAGGCTGTTGGGTACAGATGGATTTTAAAAGGAAGACGGACAATGATGGTAAGTATCACCATTAAGAAAGCTCGACTTGTCATTAAGATGTTTTCCGACAAGTTCAAGGAGTTGACTATGATGAGACTTTCTCACTCGTAGCGATGCTAAGAGTCTGTTGAAATTATATTAGCAGTTCCTGTATTATTTATGAAATCTTGCAGATAGGATGTCAAAACATTGTTTCCTCAATGATTTTCTTGAGGAAAGGTTGTATGTGATACAACCAGAAGGTTTTGTCAATCCTAAAAGATGCTAACAAGTATGCAAAGCTCCAGCAATCCTTCTAAGGACTGGAGTAAGCATCTCGGAGTTGGAATATATGCTTTGATGAGATGATCAAAGATTTTGGGTTTATACGAAGTTTATTGGAAACTTGTATTTCCAAAGAAGTGAGTGGGAGCACTATAGCATTTCTGATGAGTATATGTTGTTGACATATTGTTGATTGGAAATGATGTAGAATTTCTGGAAATCATATAGGGTTATTTGAAAAGTGTTTTTCAATGGAAAACCTAGATTAAGATACTTGAACATTGAGCATCAAGATCTATAAGGATAGATTAAAAATCGCGTGATAGTACTTTCAAATGAATACGCACCGTGACAAGATTTTGAAGGAGTTCAAAATAGATCGGCAAAGAAGGAGTTCTTGGCTGTGTTATAAGGTGTGAGTATTGAGTAAGACTCAAGACCTGACCACGGCTGAAGAGAGAGAAAGGACGAAGGTCGTCCCCTATGCTTTAGACGTAGGCTCTACAGTATGCTATGCTGTGTACTGCACCTGAAGTGTGCCTTGCCATGAGTCAGTCAAGGGGTACAAGAGTGATCCAGAAATGGATCACAGGACAGCGGTAGTTATCCTTAGTGACTAGTGGACTAAGGAATTTTTCTTGATTATGGAGGTGGTAAAATAGTTCGTCGTATAGGGTTACGTCGATGCAAACTTTGACACTAATCTGGATGACTCTGAATAGTAAACCGGATTCATATAGTAGAACTTATTTGGAATAGTTTCAAAATAGTGCGTGGTAGCTGCATCTACAAGATGACGTAGAGATTTGTAAAGCACACATGGATCTGAAATGTTTAGATCCATTGACTAACAACCTCTCTCACAAGCGAGATATGATAAAACCCCATGGGTGTTGGATTCATTATGATCACATAGTGATGTGAACTAGATTATTGACTCTAGTGCAAGTGGGAGACTGTTGGAAATATGCCCTAGAGGCAATAATAAAATGGTTATTATTATATTTTCTTGTTCATGATAATTTTCTATTGTTCATGCTATAATTGTATTAACTGGAAACCGTAATACATGTGTGAATACATAGACCACAACATGTCCCTAGTGAGCCTCTAGTTGACTAGCTCGTTGATCAATAGATGGTTATGGTTTCCTGACCATGGATATTGGATGTCATTGATAACGGGATCACATCATTAGGAGAATGATGTGATGGACAAGACCCAATCCTAAGCATAGCACAAGATCGTGTAGTTCGTTTGCTAAAAGCTTTTCTAATGTCAAGTATCATTTCCTTAGACCATGAGATTGTGCAACTCCCGGATACCGTAGGAATTCTTTGGGCGTGCCAAACGTCACAACGTAACTGGGTGGCTATAAAGGTGCACTACGAGTATCTCCAAAAGTGTCTATTGGGTTGGCACAAATCGAGACTGGGATTTGTCACTCCGTGTGACGGAGAGGTATCTCTGGGCCCACTCGGTAATGCATCATCATAATGAGCTCAATGTTACTAAGCAGTTAGTCATGGGATCATGCATTACAGAACGAGTAAAGTGACTTGCCGGTAACGATATTGAACGAGGTATTGGGATACCGACGATCGAATCTCGGGCAAGTAACATACCGATTGACAAAGGGAATTGTATACGGGATTGCTTGAATCCTTGACATCATGGTTCATCCGATGAGATCATCGTGGAACATGTGGGATCCAACATGGGTATCCAGATCCCGCTGTTGGTTATTGGCCAGAGAGCTGTCTCGGTCATGTCTGCATGATTCCCGAACCCGTAGGGTCTACACACTTAAGGTTCGGTGACGCTAGAGTTGTTATGGGAATTAGTGTGCAGTTACCAAATGTTGTTCGGAGTCCCAGATGAGATCCCGGACATCACGAGGAGTTCTGGAATGGTTCGGAGGTAAAGATTTATATACGGGAAGTCCTATTTTGGTCACCGGAAAATGTTCGGGATTTTTCGGTATTGTACCGGGATGGTTTTAGAAGGTTCCGGAGTGGGGCCCACCTGCATGGGGGGACCCACATGAACGTGGGTAGTGGGGGCAAGGCCCCACACTCCTGGTCAAGGCGCACCAAGACTCCCCCTTAGAAGGAATAAGATCATATCCCGAAGGGATAAGATCAAGATCCCTAAAAAAGGGGGATAACAATCGGTGGGGAAGGAAATGATGGGATTTCTTTTCTCCCATCTTTGCCAATGCCCCAATTGACTTGGAGGGCAAGAAACCATCCCCCTCCACCCCTATATACAGTGTGGAGGCGCATGGGAGATTCACCCTTCCCCTGGCGCAGCCCTCACCCTCCCCAACACCTCCTCCTCCTCCGTAGTGCTTGGCGAAGCTCTGCCGGAGAACTGCAAGCTCCACCACCACGCCGTCGTGCTGCCGGAGCTCTCCCTCAACTTCTCCTCTCCCCTTGCTAGATCAAGAAGGAGGAGACGTCCCCGGGCTGTACGTGTGTTGAACACGGAGGCACCATTGTCCGGTGCTTAGATTGGATTCGGCCGCGATCTGAATCGCTTAGTGAACGACTCCACCGACCGCATTCTTGCAACGCTTCCGCATCACGATCTTCAAGGGTATGAAGATGCACTCCCCTCTTTCTCATTGCTTGTATATCAATTGATTGATCTTGGTGATGCATAGAAAATTTTGAATTTCTGCTACGTTCCCCAACAAGAATAACTTTGAGGTGGTTTCGTACCCTACCATAATCTCTTCGTTTGTTCTGCGCTATTAGTGGCTTTGGAGTGACTCTTTGTTGCATGTTGAGGGATTGTTATATGATCTATATATGTTTTTATTGTTAAGAGAACTTGCACTAGCGAAAGTATGAACCCTATGCCTTGTTTCCTACCATTGCAATACCGTTTACGCTCACTTTTATCATTAGTTACCTTGCTGTTTTTGTATTTTCATATTACAAAACCTTTATCTACCATCCATATTGCACTTGTATCACTATCTCTTCACCGAACTAGTGCACCTATACAATTTACCATTGTATTGGGTGTGTTGGGGACACAAGAGACTCTTTGTTATTTGGTTGCAGGGTTGCTTGAGAGGGACCATCTTCATCCTACGTCTCCCATGGATTGATAAACCTTAGGTCATCCACTTGAGGGAAATTTGCTATTGTCCTACAAACCTCTGCACTTGGAGGCCCAACAACGTCTACAAGAAGAAGGTTTTGTAGTAGACATCAAGCTCTTTTCTGGCGTCGTTGCCGGGGAGGCTAGGTAAGCGGCACTCACGCCCCGTCAACTAAGCTCTTTTATGGCGCCGTTACCGGGGAGGTGAGTGCTTGAAGGTATATCTTTAGATCTTGCAATCGAATCTTTTTGTTTCTTGTTTTATCACTAGTTTAGTTTATAAAAGAAAACTACAAAAAATGGAGTTAAGTTTGTCTCATACGCTTCGTATTTTTAATATCTTTCGTGAATATGATGGAAAGGAAAATTGTGCTCAATTGCTAGAAGAAGAATGCATTAAAATGTTTGGTACTAGATCTTTGTATGATGAGCATGATTGCAATGTTGTTAGTATGAATTCCTTGAATATCCATGATGCTAATGTTATGCAAAGCCACGAGCTTGGGGAAGCTATGTTTGATGAATATGATATTTTTAGTCCCCCAAGTTTTGATGAGAATATTTATTATGATGAAAGCATGCCTCCTATTTATGATGATTATATTGATGAAAGTGGGTTTGGAAGAGTGTCAACTTTAGGAAGTAGTGATCCCACTATTTTGGAGGATGTTGAATCTTATTGTGATGAACATGAAAGTGGATTTGGAAGAGTGTCAACTTTATTTAGTGATGAATCCACTATTTCGGAAGAGGTTCCAATTGATTAAGAGAACAAAGTTGCTATCTATGATGATTATTGTGATGACTTGTATGCTATTAGGAATAATGATAACCATGAAACTTGTCATCATGATTTTAGTTTTCAATTCGATTATGCCTCACATGATAATTATTTTGTTGAGTTTGCTCCCACTACTATTCATGAGAAGAAATTTGCTTATGTGGAGAGTAGTAAATTTTCTATGCTAGTAGATCATGAAAAGAATGCTTTAGGTGCTGGTTATATTGTTGAATTCATTCATAATGCTACTGAAAATTATTATGAGGCAGGAATATATGCTTGTAGGAATTGCAATAATGTCAAGTTTCCTCTGTATGTGTTGAAAATCTTGAAGCTATGCTTGTTTCACCTTCCTATGCTAGTTGATTATTGTTCCCATAAGTTATTTGCTCACAAAATCCCTATGCATAGGAAGTGGGTTAGGCTTAAATGCGCTAGTCATATGCTTCATGATGCTCCCGTTATGTTTCAATTTTTATCTTTTATGTGAGCATCATTGTCATCATCATGCCTAGCTAGAAAGGCATTAAAAAAAGCGCTTGTTGGGAGACAACCCAAAATTTATCCTTACTGTTTTTGTGTGTCCACATGATTATGCTACTGTAGTAATCATGTTTTATATCTTTTGTTTCAATAAAGTGCCAAGTAAAACCTTTAGGATAGTTTTCGGTGATAGTTGTGTTGATCCTGCTGAGAATCAGAAACTTTTGCACCCAGTAATATAGTTTTCTTAATTCACAGAAACGTGGTTCTGATCTGATTCTTTTTGCTATAGATTGGTAAAAAAATTGCTTAGGACTTCCTAATTTGGTAGTATTTTTTGAGTTCCATAAGTATATGTTTGATACAGATTACTACAGATTGATCTGTTTTTGACAGATTCTGTTTTTTATGTGTTGTTTGCTTATTTTAATGAATCTATGAGTAGTAACCATAGAGAAATTAGAATACATTAGATATTACACCAATATGAATTTAGAATGAGTTCATTACAGTACCTAAGTGGTGGTTTTATTTTCTTATACTAACGGAGCTTACGAGTTTTCTGTTGTGTTTTGTGTTGTGAAGTTTTCAAGTTTTGGGTAAAGATTCGATGGACTATGGAATAAGGAGTGGAAAGAGCCTAATCTTGGGGATACCCAAGGCACCCCAAGGCAATATTCAAGGATGGCCAAGAGCCTAAGATTGGGGATGCCCCGGAAGGCATCCCCTCTTTCGTCTTCGTTCATCGGTAACTTTACTTGGAGCTATATTTTTATTCACCACATGATATGTGTTTTGCTTGGAGCGTCATTTTCTTTTGTTAGTATTTGCTTGCTGTTATTTAGAATAATGTTTTGCATCTTTATTTTCAATAAAAAATGTCAAGGATAGCCTTTACCATGCTTATTTTGCTAGTAAACATGTTGCTGTTTGAAAACAGAAAGTTTACCGCTGTTGCAAAAATTCCCTAGAAAAGTCAGAGAATGATATAATGATGAAACATTTTGCATAATGAGATCTGATAAATTTACTACAGTGCGAATTTTCTCTCATAGTTTTTGGAATTAGTGAATTATTGATACTCTTGCATTCTTTACAGACATACTGTTTTGGCAGATTGCTGTTATGGTTGCATTGTTTGCATATGTTTGCTTGTTTAATGATTCTATTTGAGGATAAGAGTATTAAATATGCAGAGGCATTTAGTATGAAATGTTGAATAATAATTTTAGTGATTTATTACAGTGGAAAATGATAAGGTTTTGCATTGGTTTATACTAACCTATCTCACGAGTTCTTGTTGAGTTTGTTGTGGATGAAGCTTTTGATGAAAAGAGAAACCATGATATGAGAGGAATTAAGGAGACACAAAAGTTCAAGCTTGGGGATGCCCAAGGCACCCCAAGATAATATTTCAAGAAGTCTCAAGCATCTAAGCTTGGGGATGCCCCGTTAGGCATCCCACCTTTCTTCTTCAACAACTATCGGTTAGTATCGGTTGAGCCTAAGTTTTTGCTTCTTCACATGAGTTGTGCTATCCTTGATATGTCATTTTATTTTGTTTTGCTTGCTTCTTAATTATAATACCAAGATCTGAAATTCTTAAATGATAAAGAGTCTTCACATAGCTACATAATTATTTAGCTACTCATTGATCTTCACTTATATCTTTTTGCAGTAGTTTGTCATTTACTCATGTGCTTCACTTATATCCTATGAGTAAATTGTTGAATGAGTTGGTTGTCATAAATGTGAAATTTTATATGTTTCATTTTCTTATCCCATGGGGAGTAATGACTTCACATCTAAGAAGTAGATGTTGTAAATTTATTGAAGGTTAGCAAGCATCGTATTGGTCATTTGAACAATTCATGAAAGAATATTGAAGGAAGAGAGATTTCAGATATAAATATACTATCCTAGACATCTTTTATAATTGTGAGCACTCATTAAGTATGACATGCTAAAGAGTTGATGTCGGACAAGGAAGACAACGTAATGGGTTATGTTTTCTCACATCTCAGTTAAAGTATATTGTCATGGATCATTCAAACATGTTGAGCTTGCCTTTCTCCCTCATGCTAGCCAAATTCCATGCACCAAGTAGAGATACTACTTGTGCTTCCAAATATCCTTAAACCCATTTTTTGCCATTAGAGTCCACCATACCTACCTATGGATTGAGTAAGATCCTTCAAGTAAGTTGTCATTGGTGCAAAATTGCTCTCTAAATATGTATGATCTTTTGGTGTGAAGAAAATAGCTTTATACGATCTTGTTATGGAAGCAATAAAAGCGACGGACTGCATAATAAAGGTCCATATATGATACGTCTCCAACGTATCTATAATTTTTGATTGCTCCATGCTACTTTATCTACTGTTTTGGGCAATATTGGGCTTTATTATCCAGTTTTATATTATTTTTGGGACTAACCTATTAACCGGAGGCCCAGCCCAGGTTTGCTGTTTTATGCCTATTTTAGTGTTTCGAGGAAAAGGAATATCAGACGAAGTCAAAACGGAACGAAATCAACTGGAGAAGTTATTTTTGGAAGGAAAGCCACCCGATGGACTTGGAGTGCACGTCAGGAGATATGGGAGGTGCTCACGAGGGTGGGGGCGCGCCCCCTGCCTCGTGGGGCCGCCGTAGCTCCACCGACGTACTCCTTTCACCCATATATACCTACGTACCCTAAAACTTCCAGAACAGAAGATAGATCAGGAGTTCCGCCGCCGCAAGCCTCTGTATCCACCAAAAACCTATCGGGAGCCCTTTCCAGTGCCCTGCCGGAGGGGGATCCCATCACCGGTGGCCATCTTCATCATCCCGGTGCTATCCATGATGAGGAGGGAGTAGTTCACCCTCGGGGCTGAGGGTATGTACCAGTAGCTATATGTTTTGATCTCTCTCTCTCGTGTTCTCTCTCGTGTTCCCTCTATGGCATGATCTTGATGTATCCCGAGCTTTGCTATTGTAGTTGGATCTTATGATGTTTCTCCCCCTCTACTCTCTTGTGATGAATTGAGTTTCCCCTTTGAAGTTATCTTATCGGATTGAGTCTTTTATGAGAACACTTGATGTGTGTCTTGCCGTGATTATCTGTGGTGACAATGGGATATCATGTGCCACTTGATGTATGTTTTGGTGATCAACTTGCGGGTTTCGTGACATTGGGAATCTATGCATAGGGGTTGGCACACATTCTTGACTCTCCGGTAGAAACTTTGGGGCACTCTTTGAAGTACTTTTATGTTGGTTGGATGAATCTGAGATTGTGTGATGCATATCGTATAATCATGCCCATGGATACTTGAGGTGACAATGGAGTATCTAGGTGACATTAGGGTTTTGGTTGATTTGTATCTTAAGGTGTTATTCTAGTACGAACTCTTTTATAGATCGATCCGAAAGAATAGCTTTGAGGTGGTTTCGTACCCTACCATAATCTCTACGTTTGTTCTCCGCTATTAGTGGCTTTGAAGAGACTCTTTGTTGCATGTTCAGGGCTTGTTATATGATCTATCTATGTTATTATTGTTGAGAGAACTTGCACTAGTGAAAGTATGAACCCTAGGCCTTGTTTCCTACCATTGCAATACCGTTTACGCTCACTTTTATCATTAGTTACCTTGCTGTTTTTATTATTTCAGATTACAAAAACCTATATCTACTATCTATTTTGCACTTGTATCACCATCTCTTCGCCGAACTAGTGCACCTATACAATTTACCATTGTATTGGGTGTGTTGGGGACAGAAGAGACTCTTTGTTATTTGGTTGCAGGGTTGCTTGAGAGAGACCATCTTCATCCTATGCCTCCCACGGATTGATAAACCTTAGGTCATCCACTTGAGGGAAATTTGCTACTGTCCTACAAACCTGTGCACTTGCAGGCCCAACAACGTCTACAAGAAGAAGGTTGTGTAGTAGACATCAAGCTCTTTTCTGGCGCCGTTGCCGGGGAGGCTAGGTAAGTGAAGGTATATCTTTAGATCTTGCAATCGAATCTTTTTGTTTCTTGTTTTAGCACTAGTTTAGTTTATAAAAGAAAACTACAAAAAAATGGAATTGAGTTTGTCTCATACGCTTCACCTTTTTAATATCTTTCGTGAGCATGATGGAAAAGAAAATTGTGCCAAAGTGTTAGAAGAAGAATGCATTAAAATATTTGGCACTAAATATTTGAATGATGAGCATGATTGCAATGTTGTTAGTACGAATTCTTTGAATATCCATGATGCTAATGATGATTGCACTAGTTATGATGAAAGTGCCTCCTAAAACATGTCAATTTTTGTGGAGTGCATTGGGTTTGTAAGTACACACCAAATAGGGAAGATAGATATTGCAAGAGGCATAAGTACTTAGAAACCAAATTGTTGCAAGAAGAACTAGATGAATGTGCTGAAAATTTATCTTTTCTTAGCCCTACTTGTGAACTTTGCAATGAACGTGATCATTTTAGTACCCAATGCAAATTGTTTCATGAGCGTATCGTGTCCAAAAATTGTGATGACTTGATTTCCCTTGCACATCATAATGAACTTAGTCTGCTCTTGGGTTATGGAGAAATTAAACGTAGAATTAAGGATATTCCAAAATTTGCCCTTGATAAAGTTCTTCATTTTGATCTAGAGAAAATTTATAATTGTGCGGTGAATTGAATTGAAAATCCTTATATTGCCAATTACATAAGGAAAAGAAAACAAATAGAAGATGAAGAAAATGCTAATGAAAGGGAAGAGACTTCCCAATATCCTCCTATTATTTCTTATGATGAATCAGGTAACGAGGAGGAGCCTTCTATTCAACCAATCTCATTAATAAGGAGCTCCAAAAAGAAGATTGAACCCACACATGATGTGGTGAAGAAGAAGAAAATAAAAAGTAAGAGAGGTAAAAAGGTATCTCTCCCAAATAAAGTTGCTCCTATTATTGCTGTGCCTCATAAAAATGAAGATGATACACTTGATGATGATCTCATTATGCCTATTGCTTGTTGTGATGATTATGATTGGGAAGATAATGATACTTCTTATGATCTTGAAAATCTTTTTGGCACTTGCTTGGAAGAATATAATAATTGCTATACTATCGGTGCTATCTATACTATTAATGATGAGAGTGATTATGCTTATGATATGAAAAGGCCCAAGCTTGGGGAAGCTATGTTTGATGAGGATGACATATTTGAGAATATATTTTCTATAATTAATGTTTGTCCCAAGCTTGGGGAAGCTACGTTTAATAATGATAATATTTTTAGCCTCTCAAGTTTTGATATGCAAAGTTGTTATGATGATAGCATGCCTTCTACCTATGATGATTATATTGATGGAAGTGGGTTTGGAAGAGTGTCAACTTTAGGAAGTAGTGATCCCACAATATTGGAGGATGTTGAATCTTATAATATTTATGAAAGTGGATTTGGAGAGGTCATGACTTTATTTAGTGATGTATCCACTATTTTGGAAGAGGTTTCAATCGATTATGATGAGTACAAAGTTGCTAATTATGATGATTATTGTGATAAAACTTATGCTATAAAGAGTAGTGATGATTGTATTTATAAAACTTGTCATGATTTTGAGTGCCCTTTCTCTGAACATTACTCCTTTAATGTGGAAAAAATCTATTGTATTCAAGTCTCTTATGATAGTCCCACTATTCCGAATAAGAAGAATTTTGCTTATGTGGTGAGTAATAAAATTTCTATGCTAGTAGATCATGAAAAGAATGTTTTAGGTGCTGGTTATATTGTTGAATTCATTCATGATGCTACTGAAAATTATTATGATGGAGGAACATATGCTTGTAGGAATTGCAATAATATCAAGTTTCCTCTCTATGTGCTTAAAGTTTTGAAGTTATGCTTGTTTTGCCTTCCTATGCAAGTTGATTATTGTTCCCATAAGTTGTTTGCTCACAAAATACCTGTGCATAGGAAGTGGGTTAGACTTAAATGTGCTAGTCATATGCTTCATGATGCTCCCATTATGTTTCAATTCTTATCTTTTATGTGAGCATCATTGTCATCATCATGCCTAGCTAAAAGGCATTAAAGAACAGCGCTTGTTGGGAGACAACCCAATATTTAACTTTACTGTTTTTGTGTGTCCACATGATTGTGCTACTGTAGTAATCATGTTTTATAGGTTTTGTTTCAATAAAGTGCCAAGTAAGACCTTTAGGATAGCTTACGGTAATAGTTGTGTTGATCCTGCTGAAAATCAGAAACTTTTGCACCCAGTAAATTAGTTTTGTTAATTCACAGAAACATGCTTATGATCTGATTCTTTTTGCTATGGATTGGTAAACAAATTTCTTAGGACTTCCTAATTTGGTAGGATTTTTGGAGTTCCATAAGTATACGTTTGATACAGATTACTACAGACTGTTCTGTTTTTGACAGATTCCGTTTTCCATGTGTTGTTTGCTTATTTTGATGAATCTATGAGTAGTATCGGAGGGTATGAACCATAGATAAGTTGGAGTACAGTAGATATTACACCTATATGAATTTAGAATGAGTTCATTACAGTACCTAAGTGGTGGTTTTATTTTCTTATACTAACGGAGCTTACGCGTTTTCTGTTGAGTTTTGTGTTGTGAAGTTTTCAAGTTTTGGGTAAGGATTCGATGGACTATGGAATAAGGAGTGGCAAGAGCCTAAGCTTGGGAATGCCCAAGGAACCCCAAGATAATATTCAAGGACAACCAAGAGCCTAAGCTTGGGGATGCCCCGGATGGCATCCCCTCTTTCGTCTTCATTCATCGGTAACTTTACTTGGAGCTATACTTTTATTCGCCACATGATATGTGTTTTTCTTGGAGCGTCATTTCCTTTTGTTAGTTTTTGCTTGTTGTTAGTTAGAATAATGTTTTCCATCTTTAGTTTCAATAAATAAGTCAAGGATAGCCTTTGCCATGCTTATTTTGCTAGTATACATGTTGCTGTTTGAAAACAGAAAGTTTACTGCTGTTGCAAAAATTCCCTAAAAAAGTTAAGAGAGTGGTATAATGTTGAATCTTTTTTAATATTGAGCTTTGATAAATTTATTACAGTGGGAATTTTATTTCATAATTTTTGGAGTTAGGGAAGTATGATGACTCTTGCATTCTTTACAGACTGTACTGTTTTGGCAGATTGCTGTTATGTTTGCATTGTTTGCATATGTTTGCTTGTTTAATGATTCTATTTGAGGATAGGAGTATTAAATATGCAGAGGCATTTAGTATTCAATGTTGAATAATAATTTTAGTGATTTATTACAGTAGAAAATGATAAGGTTTTGCATTGGTTTATACTAACCTATCTCACGAGTCTTGTTGAGTTTGGTGTGGATGAAGCTTTTGATAAAAAGAGAAACCATGGTATGAGAGGAATTAAGGAGACACAAAAGCTCAAGCTTGGGGATGCCCAAGGCACCCCAAGATAATATTTCAAGAAGTCTCAAGCATCTAAGCTTGGGGATGCCCCGGTAGGCATCCCACCTTTCTTCTTCAACAACTATCGGTTAGTATCGGTTGAGCCTAAGTTTTTGCTTCTTCACATGAGTTGTGCTATCCTTGCAATGTAGTTTTCTTTAGCTTTGCTTGCTGTTTGAATAAAGTATCAAGATATGAAATTCTTTAATGAGAGAGCCATATATGAATTGGAATTTGTTAGAATACTCTATGTGCTGCACTTATATCTTTTGAGCTTGATAGTTTTGCTCATAGTGCTTCACTTATATCTTTTGAGCGTGATAATTGTTGCTCTAGTACTTCACTTAGATCTTTTAGAGCACGGTGGTGCAAGAAACTATTTATCTCTCATGCTTCACTTTTATTATTTTGAGAGTTGTTAATAGCATGGCAATTTGCTTAATGTTAATATACTTGGTATTCAAGATATGTGAAACTTTCTTTTGAGTGAATTGAATACTAAGATAAGTTTGATGCTTGATAATTGTTTTGAGATATGGAGGTGATAATATCAAAGTCGTGCTTGTTGAGTAATTGTGAATTTGAGAAATGCTTGTGTTGAAGTTTCAAGTCCCGTACCATGCACATATGGTTAAAGTTGTGTAACAAATTTGAAACATGAAGTGTACCTGGCTTGTGCATCCTTATGAGTGGCGGTCAGGGACGAGCGATGGTCTTTTCCTACCAATCTACCCCCCTGAGAGCATGCGCGCAGTACTTGATTTTTGATGACTTCTAAATTTTTGCAATAAGTATATGAGTTCTTTTGACTAATGTTGAGTCCATGGATTATACGCACTCTCACCTTTCCGTCTTTGCTAGCCTCTTCGGTACCGTGCATTGCCCTTTCTCACCTTGAGAGTTGGTGCAAACTTCTCCGGTGCATCCAAACCCCGTGATACGATATGCTCTATCACACATAAACCTTCTTATATCTTCCTCAAAACAGCCACCATACCTACCTATCATGGCATTTCTGTAGCCATTCCGAGATATATTGCCATGCAACTTCCATCATCATCATCATCATGACATGCATTACTTTTGTCATATTGCCATTGCATGATCATGTAGTTGATATCGTATTTGTGGCAAATCCACCATGCACTATTCTTCATACATGTCACTCTTGATTCATTGCACCATCCCGGTACACCGCCGGAGGCATTCATATAGAGTCATATCTTGTTCTAAGTTTCGAGTTGTAATCCTTATGTTGTAATCAATAGAAGTGTGATGATCATCATTATTAGAGCATTGCCCAAAAAGAAAAGAAAAAGAAGAAAGGCAAAAAAAAGGCCAAAATAAAAAAAAGAAAGGCCCCCAAACAAGAAAATAAATAAAAAGGGCAATGCTACTATCTCTTTTTCCACACTTGTGCTTCAAATAGCACCTTGTTCTTCATGTAGTGAGTCTCATATATTGTGCTTCAAAGTAGCACCTTGTTCTTCATATAGCGAGTCTCATAAGTTATCTTTTTATACTAGTGGGAATTTTTCATTATAGAACTTGGCTTGTATATTCCTACGATGGGCTTCCTCAAATGCCCTAGGTCTTCATGAGCAAGCGAGTTGGATGCACACCCACTAGTTTTCTTTTGTTGAGCATTCATAGCTCTAGTGCATCCGTTGCATGGCAATCCCTACTCCTCATGTTGACATCAATTGATGGGCATCTCCATAGTCCGTTGATTATCCTCGTCAATGTGAGACTTTCTCCTTTTTTGTCTTCTCCACACAATCCCCATCATCATATTCTATTCCACCCATAGTGCTATATCCATGGCTCACGCTCATGTATTGCGTGAAGGTTGAAAAAGTTTGAGATTATTTAAGTATGAAACAATTGATTGGCTTGTCATCGGGGGTATAGAAGTTGGGAACATCTTTGTGTGACGAAAATGAAGCATAGCCTAACTATATGATTTTGTAGGGATGAACTTTCTTTTGCCATGTTATCTTGAGAAGACATGATTGCTTTGATTAGTATGCTTGAAGTATTATTATTTTTTATGTCAATATGAACTTTTGTCTTGAATCTTTTAGATCTGAATATTCATATCACAATTAAGAAGATTTACATTGAAATTAAGCCAAAGTATCACTCCGCATCAAAATTTCTTTTTTATCATTTACCTACTCGAGGACGAGCAGGAATTAAGCTTGGGGATGCTTGATACGTCTCCAACGTATCTATAATTTTTGATTGCTCCATGCTACCTTATCTACTGTTTTGGGCAATATTGGGCTTTATTATCCACTTTTATATTATTTTTGGGACTAACCTATTAACCGGAGGCCCAACCCAGATTTGCTGTTTTATGCCTATTTCAGTGTTTTGAGGAAAAGGAATATCAGACGAAGTCAAAACGGAACGAAATCAACTGGAGAAGTTATTTTTGGAAGGAAAGCCACCCGATGGACTTGGAGTGCACGTCAGGAGATACGGGAGGTGCTCACGAGGGTGGAGGGCTCGCCCACCCCCCCTCCCGGCGCGCCCCCCCTGCCTCGTGGGGCCCCTGTAGCTCCACCGACGTACTCCTTTCACCCATATATACCTACACACCCTAAAACATCCAGAACAGAAGATAGATCGGGAGTTCCGCCGCCGCAAGCCTCTGTAGCCACCAAAAACCTCTCGGGAGCCCTTTCCGGCGCCCTGTTGGAGGGGGATCCCATCACCGGTGGCCATCTTCATCATCCCGGCGCTATCCATGATGAGGAGGGAGTAGTTCACCCTCGGGGCTGAGGGTATGTACCAGTAGCTATGTGTTTTGATCTCTCTCTCTCGTGTTCCCTCTATGGCACGATCTTGATGTATCCTGAGCTTTGCTATTGTAGTTGGATCTTATGATGTTTCTCCCCCTCTACTCTCTTGTGATGAATTGAGTTTCCCCTTTGAAGTTATCTTATCGGATTGAGTCTTTTATGAGAACACTTGATGTATGTCTTGCCGTGATTATCTATGGTGACAATGGGATATCATGTGACACTTGATGTATGTTTTGGTGATCAACTTGTGGGTTTTGTGACATTGGGAACCTATGCATAGGGGTTGGCACACGTTCTTGACTCTCCGGTAGAAACTTTGGGGCACTCTTTGAAGTACTTTTATGTTGGTTGGATGAATCTGAGATTGTGTGATGCATATCGTATAATCATGCCCACGGATACTTGAGGTGACAATGGAGTATCTAGGTGACATTAGGGTTTTGGTTGATTTGTATCTTAAGGTGTTATTCTAGTACGAACTCTTTTATAGATTGATCCGAAAGAATAGCTTTGAGGTGGTTTCGTACCCTACCATAATCTCTATGTTTGTTCTCCGCTATTAGTGGCATTGGAGTGACTCTTTGTTGCATGTTGAGGGCTTGTTATATGATCTATCTATGTTATTATTGTTGAGAGAACTTGCACTAGTGAAAGTATAAACCCTAGGCTTTGTTTCCTACCATTGCAATACCGTTTACGCTCACTTTTATCATTAGTTACCTTGCTGTTTTTATTATTTCAGATTACAAAAACCTATATCTACTATCTATTTTGCACTTGTATCACCATCTCTTCGCCGAACTAGTGCACCTATACAATTTACCATTGTATTGGGTGTGTTGGGGACACAAGAGACTCTTTGTTATTTGGTTGCAGGGTTGCTTGAGAGAGACCATCTTCATCCTACGCCTCCCATGGATTGATAAACCTTAGGTCATCCACTTGAGGGAAATTTGCTACTGTCCTACAAACCTGTGCACTTGCAGGCGCAACAACGTCTACAAGAATAAGGTTGTCTAGTAGACATCAATATACAAGTGGCAATATAAAGTGACGTTCATTCGCATTAAGATTTTGTGCATCCAACCCTAAAAGCGCATGACAACCTCTGCTTCCCTCTGCGAAGGGCCTATCTTTTACTTTATGTCTTTTACTTTATGCAAGAGTCAAGGTGATCTTCACCTTTCCCTTTTTCATTTTATCCTTTGGCAAGCACCTCGTGTTGGAAAGATCCTGATATATATATCCAATTGGATGTAAGTTAGCATGAACTATTATTGTTGACATCACCCAAAGGTGAATACGTTGGGAGGCAACACTATAAGCCCCTATCTTTCTCAGTGTCCGATTGAAACTCCATAACCATTAGTATTGCGTGAGTGTTAGCAATTGTAGAGGACTATATGATAGTTGAGTATGTGGAGTTTGCTATTCCTGAAAATAATATGAATTGTAATTGTTTGATGACTGAGTATGAAGTTTGCTAGTTTTCAAGAAAGTTTATGGTCTATGCTTTAATATATGAATTGCTTGTTACTTGTTCGTGAGAAGTTTTATGAGATGAACTACTGTTATGACTTATAATCATGCTAGAAAAGGTGCTTGAAATTATCATTGATCAAATTTGTGCACCTGCTAGCATTCACACTTCATAAATTCTTTCTTTTATCATTTACCTACTCGAGGACGAGCAGGAATTAAGCTTGGGGATGCTGATACGTCTCCAACATATCTATAATTTATGAAGCCAAAGATGAAAAGAATTTGAAAGCGACCTTGGAGAAGGCATGTGACTGATGAAAATTCATTCTTACGTCAAACTCCGAAAAGAATTTGAGAATGGCTCCGGAATAATTAGAAGAGTCAGGTAAGATCCTGGGAAAAGACCTGTGGGTTAGGGCCCACTCACAAGAAAACACCATTGGAAATGTTTTTAAAGAGAGATTGCACCGGTTGAATTAAATGGCTTGAATGAGATAAGAGCCTCAAAATAACTTGAACGGATTGAGAATGTAAACACGAATCTTGTGAGATATCTTCAACACTCTGGAACAAATGAATAGCAAGAGGTGAGTGAATGAGAGGTGCACCGGCATGAGAAAGCATTTGACACGAGGAAAGGAATATGATCAACACTGAAATCTTGAATTGGATCCACCGGAGAAGCAAAAAAAGAACGGAGGATGATGAACTTGAAGCTCGTGAGCATCTTCATGGGAAATCACCGGATAATAACTTTGAAAGAAAAGAATGAAGAGACTTCACATGAATAAATGGATACTTGATTAAACTAAATGAGTCCTTGAAGAAAAGGGGTGGGAGGGTGGGGAAAAACAAAGACAACTTGGGATGAATGAAACAAACACCGTTGAGAAAACTTAGAATTGATCTTGCGGATGGGGAGAATGATGGGATCATCTCGAAGAGAAGCGCACCGGTTGGAAAAGGATTAACATGACAACCTCAATGATAAAAAAAAGGATTAGTATTCACCTAGGATTATGAGAACACCGCTTAGGGAAGGTATGGATTCAACATTTGACTTCGAAGCAACTCGAATACCACAAATAAAACAAAACAAAGGATTTGGCTTGCAGAATAAGCCGGAACAAATACATATGATAGAGATTTACCCAAACCCATATCATGCATCTGTCGGAAAGATATTCTAGGAGCTACTTGAATTCCCACCTACAAACTCCCGAAACTTTCTGGTTATGCAATCTGGTGTTGGGGATACAGGGGAAGCAATATATCTCACCCAAACTAACAATCCCTACATCCAAGCTGTATCCATCCGTCAACACATAACCAAGAAAACTCCGGAAATCGTGTACCTCAACCTTCGAAAAGCATCCGTTATACGAGTTATGGCAATACTCCCGAACTCCCCAGTACTGGATGACGTCGAGGTTATCTCACCAACAACTGCATAAAAGAGATTTTCGATGTCAGCAAAACTCAGGTATTCCAGAACTGTAACGATAAAATTATGACGACAACACCTCGGAGCTCAACTCCCCGGGACACTGCCACAACCCCTAAATGTCAGGAGGCACCAAGAACAATGTTCTCGTCATAAGAACATCGGAACGATCCCAAGATACCTGCGTGATCCTAAAATTTTTTTTAGTGAAATTTGAGGAGAGGAAAGACAAAACATCTACGTCAGGAGTCCTCACCAGAGCGACGAAGGGGGCTGAGGAGTAAAAAGAATCCTACTCTCCGATATATATAATCCTAAGACTCAAAATAGTTTTTTTCTAGACTCAACAACGGCCAACAAACAAGGGGGCTCCTATGGTCGGTCGAGGCTCTGATTACCAACTTGTCACGCCCAAGATGCGACCCTATCCTAAAGGAACTCAAAGGTCCCACAAAGGATAGAAGCGCATCTTGAAGACGCTTTTGCAAGGTGGATATCATTACATCAACATTACATAATAGATGGGGATACATACAGAAGGCATACAATGCCACACGAATACAACATCATCTTACATAAGAGCACCATCCGACTACGGATGAAACACAAACAGAAACTCAAACGACATCCACCCTGCTAGCCCAGGCTGCCGACCTGGAACCTATCCCCTGATCGAAGAAGCAGAAGAAGAACTCCAAACAAGCAAACATCGCTCTCGCGTCATGATCATCGCATAACATGTACCTGCAACTGTTGTTGTAGTAATCGGTGAGCCATGAGGACTCAGCAATCCCATTACCATGGGTATCAAGACTAGCAAAGCTTAATGGGAAAGGAAGGGGTAAAGTGGTGAGGTTGCAGCAGCGGCTAAGCAAGTATGGTGGCCAACATATGCAAATAAGAGCGAGAAGAGAGCAAATGGAACGGTCGTGAAGCTAGCAATGATCAAGAGGTGATCCTGAAGTCCTACTTACGGCAAACATAACCCAAAGACCATGTTCACTTCCCAGACTCCGCCGAGAAGAGACCATCACAGCTACACACGCGGTTGATGCGTTTTAATTCGGATCAGGTGTCAAGTTATCTACAACCGGACATTAACAAATTCCCATCTGCCACATAACCGCGGGCACGGCTCTCGAAAGTTTATACCCTGCAGGGGTGTCCCAAGTTAGCCCATGACAAGCTCTCGCGATCAACGAAGGAATAGACCTTCTCCCAGGAAGACCCAATCAGTCTCAGAATCCCGGTTTACAAGACATTTCGACAATGGTAAAACAAGACCAGCAAAGCCGCCCGATGCACCGACAATCCCGATAGGAGCTGCACATATCTCGTTCTCAGGGCAACATCGGATAGGTCAGCCTACGAGTAAAACCAGCGCTCGAGTTGCCCCGAGGTGGCCCCGCAGTCTGCCCGGTTCAGACCAGCACTTAGACAAGCACTGGCCCGGGGGGCTAAAATAAAGATGACCCTTGGGTTGGCCGACCCAAGGGAAGGGTATAGGTGGTGGTGAGGCAAATGGTAAAACCAAGGTTGGGCCTTGCTGGACAAGTTTTATTCAAAGCGAACTGTCAGGGGGGTCCCATAAATCACCCGACCGCATTAGGAACGCAAAATCCGGGAACATAACACCGTTATGACGGAAACTAGGGCGGCAAGAGTGGAACAAAACACCAGGCATAAGGCCGAGCCTTCCACCCTTTACCAAATATATAGATGCATTAATAATATAAGAGATATTGTGATATCCCAACATAACCCTGTTCATCATGGAGCAATCTTCAACTTCACCTGCAACTAACAGCGCTATAAGAGGGGCTAGCAAAGCGGTAACATAGCCAAACAACGGTTTGCTAGGAGGGGTGACAAGGTTAGAGGCTGACATGGCAATTTGGGAGGCTTGAGCAACAAGAGATAGGTAGCTCAGCAAAGCGATAGAACGAAGCAAACTAGCATAACAATGATAGTAGTGAGATCCAGGGTGACGGTCATCTTGCCTGAAATCCCGCTAGGAAGAAGAACGAGTCCATGAAGAAGATGACGGGAGTAGTCGAACGAATCCTCACAATCGCAACATTACCGGAACTAAGAAGCAACACCGGAAAGAAACAAACAACATGGTAAATGCACAAGCATAAACATGGCATGATGCACAAACAAGTATGATGCATGTCCGGTTTAAAGAGGCATGGCATGGCAAAGTGCAACAAACAACACTACAAATTAAGTGGAGCTCAATATGCAACGAGTTGCATATTGACGAAACACCACATCAATTATTTAGTTCTCTCTTGTTTATGCACCCAACAATATTAAATGTTGTTAAACATGGCAAGGGGTGAAGCATAAGAAAACTACCTATCTAGGCAAGTTTAAATGAGGCCGGAACAACAAACAATGATTCCGGAAAATCCCCATGTGCATATTTTAGATTCGGTACTGTTCTGCCCTAAACCACATTTTAGAGTTGTTAAACATGCAAGATGAGTGCACCATGTTAAACTAGGCATTTTTCCACCCCATTTACATATAAAGAACATTTAAAACCGAGCTACGGTTAATTAGTTATGAATTAAATCATTTTAGCATGGCATTTGAGCAAATGTAATCAAACAGCATTTTAAACATATTTAACATGGATGAAAGTAGCATATTATGAAAGTGCATGAAAAACTGAGCAAGTTACATATATGACATGTTTAAATCCGATGCACGGTTATTTAGTTGTGAGTAGTTTAAAATCATGGCATTTCTGTAATTATGCATGCACATGATATTTAGCAAATTCGTCCAGGAAAGAAAAAAACATCCACGGGCTGAAACTGGTGCACTGCTGGGCTGAACAGGAGGGGCTGTGGGGAGCTCACCCATGGGCTGAGGCCCAGATCGATGGAGAGGCCAAGGCAGCCCGGCTGGCTTGGGTTGGGCCTTGGAGGATTGGCTGGAGGCGATCGAGGCCTCATGGTCCACGCGTGCGCGGTCAACACACGCGGTCGAGCGTTCGTTCCCGAGCGGTTGCTCGATGCAGCGTGAAGCTGAGGCAACGACGGCAGCAGGGCTCGCGGGCAGGGCTTCGGCGGCGCTGCTGGCGAACTGGGGACGCCGGGACCCGAAGCAGAGGAGAGGGCGCAGCTCTAGCGGTGGGGCTCGCCGGCGACGACGAGGCCTGGCGGTGCAAGCGCGGGGAGGCGAGGGCGGCTGCTCGAGCAGAGGAGGGGTCAACGCGCGCAGTGCGCCTCCTTGTTTGATGCAGGGGAAGAATGGCGACGGCGAGAGAGGAACCGGGCGGAGGCATCCCGATCCGGCGGCGGGGAGGCAGCAGCAGCGGGTGTGGACGGGGAGGCCACGGCTTGCGGCGTGCAGAGCTCCGGTGCTCGCACCATGGCGTCGAACGGGAGGCCGCAAGCGCAAGGGGAGGCTTGGAGCACCAGATCCGAAGCAGGGGAACGGGAGGAGGCCAGGTTCGTCGTTGGAGGCGGCATTCGACGATTTGGCTGCAGAGGGGAGCTTCACGGGGCGCCATGGTTGCTCCTGTCCAACAAAGAAGACAGGGAGAGCGGGGAAGATTAGAGAGAGAGAGGGGCACTGAGCGAGAGAGAGAGAGAGAGACGCACGGGAAGGAAGGGAGAGACAGGGAGAAGAAGGAGACGGTCCTGGGGTCACCGATGTGTGGCTCCGACAAGGGGAAGGAGGTCCCGCGAGGCAGCAAGGAGATGAGGAGGCCGGTGCCTCACGGGCTGCGCGGGGATGAGCCGTCGGGGTTGCTGTTGCTGCGGGCTCGAGGAGAAACAGAGGAGGAGAGGAGTCTGGTTGTGGTTGGTGGATCGGGAGGGGATGGATCCCGAGGGGGATTTGGTGAGTGGGTGGCGGCGGCTAGGGGGACAAATGTCCTAGGATTTAGGGTTTGGTCTAAGAATGGACAAGGAGGTTTATATATAGGAAAGGGGAGAAGAGTTTGGATCATCCGATCGAAATTGGATGGTTCGGAATAAAGGGTTTAGGGAGTCCAAAAGAGAAAACAGAGATGTTTTATAGATGTTAGGGGATGATCCGGATCCAACGGTGACGACAGCTCGGGTCGGGTTCGGGGCAGTTTTCGGATGCGCGAGAGGGGGTCTGCACTGTGCAAAGAGGGGTCAAACAGTCGGGCAACAAAAGAACGGTTGGTCTCGAAAGGGACAACGGAGGCAACGAGGAGAAGCGGGAACTATAAACGGATGCAAGCTTTATGAAAACATGCGGATGCAATATGCATGATGTTATGAGATGAGATGCATGACAAAAACAAAATGCAAAACAATAGACAAAAACCCAACCACGGAGGAAAAATCATATCGCATCTCCGGAAAAGGCAAGAGTTGGAGTTACGAATATGGAAAGTTGTATCCGGGGCGTTACAGCACTCCACCACTACGAGAGGATCTCGACCCGAAATCTAGGATGGCACGGAGGGAACCGGAAGAGGAAGAGAAGAGGTAAAACTAAGTTGCTTCTTTGACGAATGAGTGAAGCCATGAACCTTGAGATGTTGAGCAATTTAAAAGAAAGAGTACAACAGAGATGAACGAGATTGCAAACAATCTGTTAGAAAAGAGGAACAAGGAGTATTATGAGAACTTGAAGGTTGAAAGACATGGAAAAAAATAGAGCTTCACGAATGAAAAGAATATGACCACCTCGGTATAATGAGATAGCCAAGGAACAAGAATGACAGAATTTGGACAACACTCCGGTAGAAAAGAGAAGAAAAGAGATGAAAAGATATTGAAGAGATGACACAACACTCCGGTTAAATGGATAAGCATGAAAAGAACACGATGCTCACAATTCGAGATGATGAGTGGAAAGAACAACATCACAATGTCTTCGGAAGAAAGAATAGAAGATAAATCATTGGAATAAAAGAATGGAGAAGAAAATGCCAACTTCTGTCACAAATGAGCTTGGAAAGCATCCTTGCAAAGAAGAATCGAACGGAGTTGTTGGAAAATCAACAACGAGAAGCACAAGCTTGTTGTGGGCTTATGGCAAAACATCTCAAGACTATGAGGTGACAACCAGCCACTAATGGAAACCATTGATTTGATTGAGAGCACCAAAGAGATGAACACTTCTTCACCCAAGAGGATAAAGAGAAAGCTTGGGTCATTGATAAGCACCACAATAGCAACATTCCTTAGGGAAGGCTTTAGGTGAAACATGACACAAGATGACTCCAACTAAGAGATTGGTGGATTTAAAATATCTCATTCTTGACAACATGTGAATCATGAAACACGAACTCAAATTGTCAAGAATGACATAACACCACCTCAAATGATAAGGTAGAACGAATTGCACTTCGAAATGCAAGAAGAAGAATACTTGAACTCCTCAAAACAAGACATGTGTTGAACACCATGTTTATTTTAGAGTATAGCTTGGCGGATCATAACTTCAAGAGAAATCTTGAAGAACAATTAAAGAATGAAAAGAATCCTTGACGAACCACCATGTAGAGCCTCCATGAAAAACTCCAATAATAAAAGGATGATAGAAAGAAAGAGAAGTTGAAAACACCAGGTGAAGCCTTGCAATGATTTAGATGGAGCTTCGCGATGATATAACCGAGAGAACTTGGAACTCCAGAAAAAAAGGATTAGTATTCACCTAGGATTATGAGAACACCGCTTAGGGAAGGTATGGATTCAACATTTGACTTTGAAGCAACTCGAATACCACAAATAAAACAAAACAAAGGATTTGGCCTGCAGAATAAGCCGGAACAAATACATATGATAGAGATTTACCCAAACCCATATCATGCATCTGTCGGAAAGATATTCTAGGAGCTACTTGAATTCCCACCTATAAACTCCCGAAACTTTCTGGTTATGCAATCTGGTGTTGGGGATACAGGGGAAGCAATATATCTCACCCAAACTAACAATCCCTACATCCAAGCTGTATCCATCCGTCAACACATAACCAAGAAAACTTCGGAAATCGTGTACCTCAACCTTCGAAAAGCATCCGTTATACGAGTTATGGCAATACTCCCGAACTCCCCAGTACTGGGTGACGTCGAGGTTATCTCACCAACAACTGCATAAAAGAGATTTTCAATGTCGGCAAAACTCAGGTATTCCAGAACTGTAACGATAAAATTATGACGACAACACCTCGGAGCTCAACTCCCTGGGACACTGCCACAACCCCTAAATGTCAGGAGGCACCAAGAACAATGTTCTCGTCATAAGAACATTGGAACGATCCCAAGATACCCGCGTGATCCTAAATTTTTTTTAGTGAAATTTGAGGAGAGGAAAGACAAAACATCTACGTCAGGAGTCCTCACCAGAGCGACGAAGGGGGCTGAGGAGTAAAAAGAATCCTACTCTTCGATATATATAATCCTAAGACTCAAAATAGTTTTTTTCTAGACTCAACAACGGCCAACAAACAAGGGGGCTCCTATGGTCGGTCGAGGCTCTGATTACCAACTTGTCACTCCCAAGATGCGACCCTATCCTAAAGGAACTCGAAGATCCCACCAAGGATAGAAGTGCATCTTGAAGACGCTTTTGCAAGGTGGATATCATTAGATCAACATTACATAATAGATGGGGATACATACAGAAGGCATACAATGCCACACGAATACAACATCATCTTACATAAGAGCACCATCCGACTACAGATGAAACACAAACAGAAACTCAAACGACATCCACCCTGCTAGCCCAGGCTGCCGACCTGGAACCTATCCCCTGATCGAAGAAGCAGAAGAAGAACTCCAAACAGGCAAACATCGCTCTCGCGTCATGATCATCGCATAACCTGTACCTGGAACTATTGTTGTAGTAATCGGTGAGCCACGAGGACTCAACAATCCCATTACCATGGGTATCAAGACTAGCAAAGCTTAATGGGAAAGGAAGGGGTAAAGTGGTGAGGTTGCAGCAGTGGCTAAGCAAGTATGGTGGCCAACATACGCAAATAAGAGCGAGAAGAGAGCAAATGGAACGGTCGTGAAGCTAGCAATGATCAAGAGGTGATCCTGAAGTCCTACTTACGGCAAACATAACCCAAAGACCGTGTTCACTTCCCAGACTCCGCCGAGAAGAGACCATCACGGCTACACACGCGGTTGATGCGTTTTAATTCGGATCAGGTGTCAAGTTATCTACAACCAGACATTAACAAATTCCCATCTGCCACATAACCGCGGGCACGGCTCTCGAAAGTTTATACCCTGCAGGGGTGTCCCAACTTAGCCCATGACAAGCTCTCGCGATCAACGAAGGAATAGACCTTCTCCCAGGAAGACCCGATCAGTCTCGGAATCCCGGTTTACAAGACATTTGGACAATGGTAAAACAAGACCAGCAAAGCCGCCCGATGCGCCGACAATCCCGATAGGAGCTGCACATATCTCGTTCTCAGGGCAACACCGGATAGGTCAGCCTACGAGTAAAACCAGCCCTCGAGTTGCCCCGAGGTGGCCCCGCAGTCTGCCCGGTTCAGACCAGCACTTAGACAAGCACTGGCCCGGGGGGCTAAAATAAAGATGACCCTTGGGTTGGCCGACCCAAGGGAAGGGTATAGGTGGTGGTGAGGCAAATGGTAAAACCAAGGTTGGGCCTTGCTGGACAAGTTTTATTCAAAGCGAACTGTCAGGGGGGTCCCATGAATCACCCGACCGCGTTAGGAACGCAAAATCCGGGAACATAACACCGGTATGACGGAAACTAGGGCGGCAAGAGTGGAACAAAACACCAGGCATAAGGCCGAGCCTTCCACCCTTTACCAAATATATAGATGCGTTAATAATATAAGAGATATTGTGATATCCCAACATAACCCTGTTCATCATGGAGCAATCTTCAACTTCACCTGCAACTAACAACGCTATAAGAGGGGCTAGCAAAGCGGTAACATAGCCAAACAACGGTTTTCTAGGAGGGGTGACAAGGTTAGAGGCTGACATGGCAATTTGGGAGGCTTGAGCAACAAGAGATAGGTAGCACAGCAAAGCGATAGAACGAAGCAAACTAGCATAACAATGATAGTAGTGAGATCCAGGGTGACGGTCATCTTGCCTGAAATCCCGCTAGGAAGAAGAACGAGTCCATGAAGACGATGGGAGTAGTCGAACGAATCCTCACAATCACAACATTACCGGAACTAAGAAGCAACACCAGAAAGAAACAAACAACATGGTAAATGCACAAGCATAAACATGGCATGATGCACAAACAAGTATGATGCATGTCTGGTTTAAAGAGGCATCGCATGGCAAAGTGCAACAAACAACACTACAAATTAAGTGGAGCTCAATATGCAACGAGTTGCATATTAACGAAACAGCACATCAATTATTTAGTTCTCTCTTGTTTATGCACCCAACAATATTAAATGTTGTTAAACATGGCAAGGGGTGAAGCATAAGAAAACTACCTATCTAGGCAAGTTTAAATGAGGCCGGAACAACAAACAATGATTCCGGAAAATCCCCATGTGCATATTTTAGATTCGGTACTGTTCTGCCCTAAACCACATTTTATAGTTGTTAAACATGCAAGATGAGTGCACCATGTTAAACTAGGCATTTTTCCACCCCATTTACATATAAAGAACATTTAAAACCGAGCTACGGTTAATTAGTTATGAATTAAATCATTTTAGCATGGCATTTGAGCAAATGTAATCAAACAGCATTTTAAACATATTTAACATGGATGAAAGTAGCATATTATGAAAGTGCATGAAAAACTGAGCAAGTTCCATATATGACATGTTTAAATCCGATGCACGGTTATTTAGTTGTGAGTAGTTTAAAATCATGGCATTTCTGTAATTATGCATGCACAGGATATTTAGCAAATTCGTCCATGAAAGAAAAAAAACATCCACGGGATGAAACTGGTGCACTGCTGGGCTGAACAGGAGGGGCTGTGGGGAGCTCACCCATGGGCTGAGGCCCAGATCGATGGAGAGGCCAAGGCAGCCCGGCTGGCTTGGGTTGGGCCTTGGAGGATTGGCTGGAGGCGATCGAGGCCTCATGGTCCATGCGTGCGCGGTCAACGCACGCGGTCGAGCATTCGTTCCCGAGCGGTTGCTCGATGCAGCGTGAAGCAGAGGCAACGACGGCAGCAGGGCTCGCGGGCAGGGCTCCGGCGGCACTGCTGGCGAACTGGGGACGCCGGGACCCGAAGCAGAGGAGAGGGCGCAGCTCCGGCGGTGGGGCTCGCCGGCGACTACGAGGCCTGGCGGCGCAAGCGCGGGGAGGCGAGGGCGGCTGCTCAAGCAGAGGAGGGGTCAACACGCGCAGTGCGCCTCCTCGTTCGATGCAGGGGAAGTAGGGCGACGGCGAGAGAGGAACCAGGCGGAGGCGTCCCGATCTGGCGGCGGGGAGGCAGCAACAGCGGGTGTGGACGGGGAGGCCGCGGCTTGCGGCGTGCAGAGCTCCGGTGCTCGCACCATGGCGTCGAACGGGAGGCCGCAAGCGCAAGGGGAGGCTTGGAGCACCAGATCTGAAGCAGGGGAACGGGAGGAGGCCAGGTTCGTCGTTGGAGGCGGCATTCGACAATTTGGCTGCAGAGGGGAGCTTCACGGGGCGCCATGGTTGCTCCTGTCCAACAAAGAAGACAGGGAGAGCGGGGAAGATTAGAGAGAGAGAGGGGCACTGAGCGAGAGAGAGAGAGAGACGCACGGGAAGGAAGGGAGAGACAGGGAGAAGAAGGAGACGGTCCTGGGGTCGCCGATGTGTGGCTCCGACGAGGGGAAGGAGGTCCCGCGAGGCAGCAAGGAGATGAGGAGGCCGGTGCCTCACGGGCTGCGCGGGGACGAGCCGTCGGGGTTGCTGTTGCTGCGGGCTCGAGGAGAAACAGAGGAGGAGAGGAGTCTGGTTGTGGTTGGTGGATCGGGAGGGGATGGATCCCGAGGGGGATTTGGTGAGTGGGTGGCGGCGGCTAGGGGGACAAATGTCCTAGGATTTAGGGTTTGGTCTAAGAATGGACAAGGAGGTTTATATATAGGAAAGGGGAGAAGAGTTTGGATCATCCGATCGAAATCGGATGGTTCGGAATAAAGGGTTTAGGGAGTCCAAAAGAGAAAACAGAGATGTTTTATAAATGTTAGGGGATGATCCGGATCCAACGGTGACGACAGCTCGGGTCGGGTTCGGGGCAGTTTTCGGATGCGCGAGAGGGGGTCTGCACTGTGCAAAGAGGGGTCAAACAGTCGGGCAACAAAAGAACGGTTGGTCTCGAAAGGGACAACGGAGGCAACGAGGAGAAGCGGGAACTATAAACGGATGCAAGCTTTATGAAAACATGCGGATGCAATATGCATGATGTTATGAGATGAGATGCATGACAACAACAAAATGCAAAACAATAGACAAAAACCCAACCACGGAGGAAAACTCATATCGCATCTCCGGAAAAGGCAAGAGTTGGAGTTACGAATATGGAAAGTTGTATCCGGGGCGTTACATGTAGCCACCAAAAACCTCTCGGGAGCCCGTTCCGGCACCCTGCCGGAGGGGGAACCCTTCACTGGTGGCCATCTTTATCATCCCGGCGCTATCCATGACGGGAAGGGAGTAGTTCACCCACGGGGCTGAGGGTATGTACCAGTAGCTATGTGTTTGATTCTCTCTCTCTCTCGTGTTCTCTCTATGGCACGATCTTGATGTATCGCGAGCTTTGCTATTATAGTTGGATCTTATGATGTTTCTTCCCCCCCCCCTACTCTCTTGTGATGAATTGAGTTTTCCTCTTGAAGTTATCTTATCTGATTGAGTCTTTAATGATTTGAGAACACTTGATGTATGTCTTGTCGTGCGTATCTTTGGTAACAATGGGATATCACGTGATCCACTTGATGTATGTTTTGGTGATCAACTTGCGGGTTCCGCCCATGAACCTATGCATAAGGGTTGGCACACGTTTTCGTCTTGACTCTTCGATAGGAACTTTGGGACACTCTTTGAAGTACTTTGGATACTTGAGGTGACAATGGAGTATCTAGGTGACATTAGGGTTTTGGTTGATTTGTGTCTTCAGGTGTTATTCTAGTATGAACTCTTGAATAGATTGATCCGAAAGAATAACTTTGAGGTGGTTTCGTACCCTACCATAATCTCTTCGTTTGTTCTCCGCTATTAGTGTCTTTGGAGTGAATCTTTGTTGCATGTTGAGGGATTGTTATATGATCTATCTATGTTATTATTGTTGAGAGAACTTGCACTAGCGAAAGTATGAACCCTATGCCTTGTTTCCTACCATTGCAATACCGTTTACGCTCACTTTTATCATTAGTTACCTTGCTGTTTTTATATTGTCATATTACAAAAACCTTTATCTACCATCCATATTACACTTGTATCACTATCTCTTCGCCGAACTAGTGCACCTATACATTTACCATTGTATTGTGTGTGTTGGGGACACAAGAGACTCTTTGTTATTTGGTTGCAGGGTTGCTTCAGAGAGAACATATTCATCCTACGCCTCCCACGGATTGATAAACCTTAGGCCATCCACTTGAGGGAAATTTGCTACTGTCCTACAAACCTCTGCACTTGGAGGCCCAACAACGTCTACAAGAAGAAGGTTGTGTAGTAGACATCACATATCGTATAAAAAATCATATGCTTTTTGTACATACCTGTAAGTTAATTTGGGAAGAAGTCTAACCAATGTTTGGTAGAAATCATTCTCTATTCCGTCTGAAAAGATGACCTGCTTACCAACCTTTTGGGGTTCTTGAATTACTAGTGTCGCAGATTTGAAAGAATTGTTCACATGTTGTTGCCAAGTTGAAGTTTCTGGTTTTGAAAACTTATTGGAATGTGCTTCATGTTGTTCGAGTGCTTGAACTAGCAAAGGATCTTCAATAGGTGTGGGGATATACCCCGCGGTATGACCCGGCCGGACTTGGCGACTCACTGATGACCTGCCCGGATCTCTCCATTCACTGATGACCCGTCAGAAGCCAGGTGACTTATTGGTGACCCGGCAGGTGGGTCAGAGGACCGACAAGACCCGAAGGCCCAGAAGGCTCAAGGCCTAGAAGGCTTATGTTATCATAGGCCGGCTTAAGATGAAAGGCATAAGGAATATTCTCCTACAAAGGAAGCAAGACTAGGACTCCACTTGTAATAGAGTAATCCTAATTCTACTAGGACTAGTCATGTAACCCGCCCCTCCAACTTATATAAGGAGGGCCAGGGCACCCCAAGAGGGAGAAGTTTCACAAGTTTCACAAGTTAGGTTTAGACGGACAAGTCAATAGCTCTCGAGATAGAGCTCCTTTGTAATATTGGTCATCATCATCAATATCAATGAAGCAGGATGTAGGATTTTACCTCCACCATGAGGGGCCAAACCTGGGTAAAACCTCGCGTCTCTCGGTTCCGACCAACCCCTTCAAGCTACCTGTCACGCCCAAAATGCGACCCTATCCTAAAGGAACTCGAAGGTCCCACCAAGGATAGAAGCGCATCTTGAAGACGCTTTTGCAAGTTGGTATCAGAGCCAGGTTAGGTGGTATGACAAGAGGGAAACGCAAACACGGTTGGTCTCGAAACGGTCAACGAACGCAATGGAGAGAAGCGAGGAACGGCAACTACGAGGGGATGCAAGTTTTAAAAACAATGACAGCAACGAGTGCCGATGCAATGCAAATGATGCGATGAGATGAGATGCATGACATGAACAAAATGCAAAACAAAAAAACAAAACCCAACCACGAAGGAAATAATATATCGCATCTCCGGAAAAGGCAAGAGTTTGAGTTACGAATATGGAAAGTTGTATCCGGGGCATTACACTACCACATAGATGCGTTGGCCTCACGACTAAGTCCTGACACTAAGGACATCTGCCGTGACAAATCCACGACAGTTGGCGCCCACCGTGGGGCCTGCGCACGGTGGTGATGATTTCTTGGAGGGATCTTTTCCAGGGATCGAGAAGCTCGCGATTATCGGATGAAAAAGCGCCACCACGGAAAGCCCGCAGGATAACCCAGCAGTAGACAGCCTCGGACAGAGCCGGTAAATTCATTATTTTTGTGGTCAGTATCATGGTTAAACTCGGTGATGATAGTGTGATATCGAAGACAAGAGAATTTAGGGTTGCGCGCGTGGCCGCACGTGACGAGGGGATCCATCTGGATCGATTTCCTCTGCGGTGTTCTACAAAAGTCGTCGAGACCAACAGGAAGATTCCCTTGACACCATTGCAGAAATCCACCAAAGGAGACTCGTTTTCCAGGTCAGAGGCAGAATTCGCTATAGCCGTGCGTGGACAATCAAGAAAATACAGCCACGTCTTACCATCTACGGACAAGTACACAAGACCTGAATTGTTGCTACTACTGGTACATGTCAGATCAAGAAGGCTCTCCCAAAAGGAATCATCCATAGTTTGCTACGTGCAGACCGGGTCAAATTGAACATACAAAGGATGAAGGGGGTGCTAGGCAGGCTTGCGCCGTCCACGTGTCGCTATGAATACGGTTGCGAGCATTGCGTCCCGCGCGAGCAGAGAAGCGAGCGAGCGAGAGAAAAAAGAAGAAGCGGGCGAGCAGTTGTAGCTAGCGATACGTAACCCGTGTCTCCCCCATGACCCCCGCCTCCTCTCCTGCCGCCGCCCACGCCCTCCCCACCCGCACGTGACCCACCCTCCTCCTCGACCTCCCTCCTAGCCGCCGCTGCCTCTCCTTCTCTTCCTCCTCTCTCTCTTGCTCCGCCTCCTCCCCCATCCACCCATGCTGCACTCCTATCATGTATCCCTCTGGATCTGAGGCTTCTCTGATGGCGATGATGACCTATAGGCGAAGGGCGACGACGCAGAGGAGAGGGAGGTGCAGCAGCATACGGGAGAGGGTCACCAGCCAGCGTCGGCCTGTGCTGGTGAGGTCGGGATCCACCATTCCTGTCCGTCGTCCTTACGCGTCATCGGCGCTACAGTTGCGCGGGGCGTGAGGAAAGCAAGGAGAGGGAGGGGATGAGTGGGAGGCGCGAGGACGGAGGCGCTCCGGCGGCGGGGCTCGCCACCCATGCGGTGCTGGTCGTGGAGGACTCCAGATCCCCTTTTGCTTGCTGCCACCACGGCCTTGCTCGCCATCGACCTCCCCAAGCGATTCTCTCCCCAAATTGTGCCTACATGGGCAGATTGATTCAAGCCCCAGGTGAAGACACCTCCCACCTCCCTCACTGTTTGCCGATGGCCAGATTGATGTGCCTACATGGGCGGCGTCACCATGTCCAGTTTGCTGATTCAAGCCAAGGTGAAAATATTGTCCTCTCTTTATTTCTCAGTTGTGTGAGATCTAATTTTGTTCAGAATTTGTGTGGAGCTTGAAGCACATCAACAAGAAATTGGAGATGATTCTTTGTCCATGGGATCTTCCAAAAATAGAAAACAACACAACAAATTATTCACTATGAATTGTACCATATTCAAATATTTTGTTTGCTTGCTCAGAAATCTCAATCAGACTTTTGCTTTCATTCTATTACATGTAAATGAATTACTTCAGGAATGTGAGATCTCTTATCAGATTATATCCTTTGGAGCTAACTCATGTTGCTTTATTTTACTTGCAGGGTTGCATTAGATCTTCACGAATCATATCTATTATTTTGAGGAGCACTCAAACAATTGTATTGCAAAACAGTATGCCTTTGTTTGACGGTATGGCATCTTAGTCCTTTTATTGGTAGCATTGTATAGGCTGGATTGGCTGATGTATAGGTGTATTGATTGAACTTGTCGACTTTGCCTGGTTCCATGTTTTTCATTTCCTTTTGTTGATGAAGATTGATTTTTTACAGTGCAGATCTGGATTGTAGAATTGCATGCTTGAGTTGAGGCTTGTGATTGGCCTTTGTGATGCGCAGGTAGTTTGTAGGATGTACTTGATTGATCTATGAGATTGAACATACAAAGGATGAAGGGGGTGCTAGGCAGGCTCGCGCCGTCCACGTGTCGCTATGAATACTGTCGCGAGCATTGCGTCCCGCGCGAGCAGAGAAGCGAGCGAGCGAGAGAAAAAAAAGAAGCGGGCGAGCAGTTGTAGCTAGCGATACCTAACCCGTGTCTCCCCCATGACCCCCGCCTCCTCTCCTGCCGCCGCCGCCACGCCCTCCCCACCCGCACGTGACCCACCCTCCTCCTCGACCTCCCTCCTAGCTGCCGCTGCCTCTCCTTCTCTTCCTCCTCTCTCTCTTTCTCCGCCTCCTCCCCCATCCACCCATGCTGCACTCCTATCATGTATCCCGCTGGATCTGAGGCTTCTCCGATGGCGACGATGACCTATAGGCGAAGGGCGACGACGCAGAGGAGAGGGAGGTGCAGCAGCATACGGGAGAGGGTCACCAGCCAACGTCGGCCTGTGCTGGTGAGGTCGGGCTCCACCATTCCTGTCCGTCATCCTTACGCGTCACCGGCGCTACAGTTGCGCGGGGCGTGAGGAAAGCAAGGAGAGGGAGGGGATGAGTGGGAGGCGCGAGGACGGAGGCGCTCCGGCGGCGGGGCTCGCCACCCATGCGGTGCTGGTCGTGGAGGACTCCAGATCCCCTTTTGCTTGCTGCCACCATGGCCTTGCTCGCCATCGACCTCCCCAAGCGATTCTCTCCCCAAATTGTTCCTACATGGGCAGATTGATTCAAGCCCCAGGTGAAGACACCTCCCACCTCCCTCACTGTTTGCCGATGGCCAGATTGATGTGCCTACATGGGCGGCGTCACCACGACCAGTTTGCCGATTCAAGCCAAGGTGAAAATATTGTCCTCTCTTTATTTCTCAGTTGTGTGAGATCTAATTTTGTTCAGAATTTGTGTGGAGCTTGAAGCACATCAACAAGAAATTGGAGATGATTCTTTGTCCATGGGATCTTCCAAAAATAGAAAACAACACAACAAATTATTCACTATGAATTGTACCATATTCAAATATTTTGTTTGCTTGCTCAGAAATCTCAATCAGACTTTTGCTTTCATTCTATTACATGTAAATGAATTACTTCAGGAATGTGAGATCTCTTATCAGATTATATCCTTTGGAGCTAACTCATGTTGCTTTATTTTACTTGCAGGGTTGCATTAGATCTTCACGAATCATATCTATTATTTTGAGGAGCACTCAAACAATTGTATTGCAAAACAGTATGCCTTTGTTTGACGGTATGGCATCTTAGTCGTTTTATTGGTAGCGATGTATAGGCTGGATTGGCTGATGTATAGGTGTATTGATTGAACTTATCGACTTTGCCTGGTTCCATGTTTTTCATTTCCTTTTGTTGATGAAGATTGATTTTTTACAGTGCAGATCTGGATTGTAGAATTGCATGTTTGAGTTGAGGCTTGTGATTGGCCTTTGTGATGCGCAGGTAGTTTGTAGGATGTACTTGATTGATCTATGAGATTGAACATACAAAGGATGAAGGGGGTGCTAGGCAGGCTCGCGCCGTCCACGTGTCGCTATGAATACTGTCGTGAGCATTGCGTCCCGCGCGAGCAGAGAAGCGAGCGAGCGAGAAAAAAAGAAGAAGCGGGCGAGCAGTTGTAGCTAGCGATACCTAACCCGTGTCTCCCCCATGAGGGCATCTCCAGCCGTTGGCCCCCCCAGGACGCACAAAAATCGCCCCCTGGGGGTGAGCCGGCAAGACACTCGGCGCTGGGGGCGGTTTTTCGCCCAGTCGCCGCCCCCAGCTCGCCCCCAGGCGCCGAAATTGGCCCACTTTGCAGCCCAATTTCGGCGAATAAACGGCCCGTATGGGCGAGAATAGGCCCATATTCGGCGTGGTTTCGCCCTGTCTCGGCGTTCAATTATCAACATAATTATTCCTTATCACATATTTCATTGCAGAAAAATCAAATACTTCAACAAAATAGTCCCAACAACAAATAGTTCAGTACAAATTATATAGTTCAACAAATAAAAACTCGTATTTCATCACGCGGCGTCCCCCTTGAGCCTCCATAGGTGCTCAATCAGATCTTTCTGCAGTTGATGATGCACCTGTGGGTCTCGGATCTCTTGACGCATACTGAGATAGGTAGTCCAAGTTGCCAGTAGCTGGTGATCAACTTCGGCTAGAGGACCCTGCCTGTAGTATGGTTCAGTGTCAAACACTAGGTCTTCTTGCTCGCTCTCGATGATCATGTTGTGCAAGATGACACAGCAAGTCATGATCTCCCACATTTGATCTTTCGACCAGGTCTGAGCGGGGTACCGAACAACATCGAATTGAGATTGGAGCACACCAAATGCTCGCTCGACATCCTTCCTGCAAGCCTCCTGAACCTTCGCAAACCAGGCGTTCTTGCCTCCTGGCACAGGGTTTGAGATCGTCTTCACAAATGTCGACCATCTCGGATAGATGCCGTCAGCTAGATAGTACCCCTTGTTGTATTGGTGCAGTCGATGCTTCCAAGCATCCCAGGAAATCCTCTTGCTGCATTCTGGGCTAGGATCCGAGCAGTGTCTTCCGCATTGGGTGCTCTCAAGTATTGTGGCCCAAACACTGCCACCACTGCCCGACAGAACTTGTAGAAACACTCTATGCTGGTGGACTCGGCCATGCGCCCATAGTCGTCGAGTGAATCACAGGGAGCTCCATATGCAAGCATCCTCATCGCTGTCGTGCACTTCTGGATGGAGGTGAATCCAAGAGCGCCAGTGCAATCCATCTTGCACTTGAAGTAGTTGTCGAACTCCCGGATGGAATTCACAATCCTGAGGAAGAGCTTTCGGCTCATCCGATAACGGCGCCGAAATGTTCTCTCGCCATGAAGTGGAGCATCGGCGAAGTAGTCGGAGTAGAGCATGCAGTAGCCTTGCAGACGATGCCGGTTCTTTGCTTTCACCCGCCCCGGTGCCGAGCCACCTCGACGCGGCTTTTCACTGCTCGCCAGCAGCTGGGCGAGGGCGGTGAGCACCATCAGATGCTCTTCTTCCAGGACGTCGGCTGCGGCTTCCTCCTCCAGCAGCGCGGCGAGCTCTTCCTCCTCATCGGAGTCCATCGCCGAGTCAGTCAAAACGCCGAACACCTTGCGCTCGGTGGGCGTGTACCCACCGTTAAACCGCGCCTCCGCGGCCGGAAATGGTGGCCGGCAGCGCCTAGTGTTGCGGGAGGGGCTGCCGCGACGAAGAGCTGCTATTTTCCGGCGGGGAATGGCTATCTAGCGGAGTAGGCCGGCGCCCGTCGCCGGGATACAGCTAGTGGTGGCCGAGGGCGCGGGAGGGCGAGGCGAGTTGGGGGAAGAAAAACTTGACTTTTCCCCTGTCGGTGTGGGCCAGGCATGCTTTTCACTAGCGCCGGAGCCCCCAACGGCTCCCCAGCGCGCCGGGTTCAGCCTGTGACCGCCGGGCGGAAAAAAGGTCCGAACCGGCGATTTTCGGTGTCCTGGGGGCGCGACTGGGCCGTTTTTTCGGCGCCGGCGCGAAAAAATCGCCTGGGGAGGCCTTCTTGGGGGCGCGGCTGGAGATGCCCTGACCCCCGCCTCCTCTCCTGCCGCCGCCGCCACGCCCTCCCCACCCGCACGTGACCCACCCTCCTCCTCGACCTCCCTCCTAGCCGCCGCTGCCTCTCCTTCTCTTCCTCCTCTCTCTCTTTCTCCGCCTCCTCCCCCATCCACCCATGCTGCACTCCTATCATGTATCCCGCTGGATCTGAGGCTTCTCCGATGGCGACGATGACCTATAGGCGAAGGGCGACGACGCAGAGGAGAGGGAGGTGCAGCAGCATACGGGAGAGGGTCACCAGCCAGCGTCGGCCTGTGCTGGTGAGGTCGGGCTCCACCATTCCTGTCCGTCGTCCTTACGCGTCACCGGCGCTACAATTGCGCGGGGCGTGAGGAAAGCAAGGAGAGGGAGGGGATGAGTGGGAGGCGCGAGGACGGAGGCGCTCCGGCGGCGGGGCTCGCCACCCATGCGGTGCTGGTCGTGGAGGACTCCAGATCCCCTTTTGCTCGCTGCCACCACGGCCTTGCTCGCCATCGACCTCCCCAAGCGATTCTCTCCCCAAATTGTGCCTACATGGGCAGATTGATTCAAGCCCCAGGTGAAGACACCTCCCACCTCCCTCACTGTTTGCCGATGGCCAGATTGATGTGCCTACATGGGCGGCGTCACCACGACCAGTTTGCCGATTCAAGCCAAGGTGAAAATATTGTCCTCTCTTTATTTCTCAGTTGTGTGAGATCTAATTTTGTCCAGAATTTGTGTGGAGCTTGAAGCACATCAACAAGAAATTGGAGATGATTC
This sequence comes from Triticum dicoccoides, assembly GCF_002162155.2. Classification (NCBI taxonomy): domain Eukaryota; kingdom Viridiplantae; phylum Streptophyta; class Magnoliopsida; order Poales; family Poaceae; genus Triticum; species Triticum dicoccoides. The sequence goes on from NC_041391.1 coordinate 264,102,428, forward strand.
TTTGTCCATGGGATCTTCCAAAAATAGAAAACAACACAACAAATTATTCACTATGAATTGTACCATATTCAGATATTTTGTTTGCTTGCTCAGAAATCTCAATCAGACTTTTGCTTTCATTCTATTACATGTAAATGAATTACTTCAGGAATGTGAGATCTCTTATCAGATTATATCCTTTGGAGCTAACTCATGTTGCTTTATTTTACTTGCAGGGTTGCATTAGATCTTCACGAATCATATCTATTATTTTGAGGAGCACTCAAAAAATTGTATTGCAAAACAGTATGCCTTTGTTTGACGGTATGGCATCTTAGTCCTTTTATTGTAGCGCTGTATAGGCTGGATTGGCTGATGTATAGGTGTATTGATTGAACTTATCGACTTTGCCTGGTTCCATGTTTTTCATTTCCTTTTGTTGATGAAGATTGATTTTTTACAGTGCAGATCTGGATTGTAGAATTGCATGCTTGAGTTGAGGCTTGTGATTGGCCTTTGTGATGCGCAGGTAGTTTGTAGGATGTACTTGATTGATCTATGAGATGTGTGGCTTGATGGTGAAGTTTTTCACATCTGCTTGGTTAACCATGTACTGACTATGTCGAAATGAGCATGTCCACCATGCTGATTGTTCATATATTCTCTGGCTGTGTCAGTGCTTATCTTAGTTACCTGATTTGCTATGAATTGCTCTTGCCATTGTTGTGCTCTTGTCATATCCATGTCTTTTATGCACTGCCACATCGGTTCATCTTTATTTCGTAGATTATCCTAACATGTTTATGTAGGATCAACATTTCTATCTTGCTAAGCATTTTTTGAAGTAATAACGCAACCTGTAAGTTTGGGAAATTTATACTTGTTCATTGTAACATTAGTATTCCAGTAAGCTCACACCCGATGTCTCCATCTTATAATTGTAGCTGTATTCACCTCATCATACCATCTGTTCTAATCAAGGTACCCATCATTTCCTACATTGCAGATGTAAAACCCTTTTTTCCGGGGGTTGCTGATATTAAGTTTGTCACTTGGGAAAACATTTCTGATCCACTATGATGGCCGAGTCACATGAATGGCAGCTGCATGCATTATATGAGACAGTTTGTTGTTTGATGCCATATAAAAAAATAGTCTCTGAGTGACAATACTCCGTTGAGTAGACTAGTTATTATTTAAGTAATTAACAGATTTCGGCCTCATTATAAAGTTTTAAACTAGAACATTTTTTACCGAAGACGATCCGCGCATCGGCGCAATGATATCACGACCACCACCCTCAAGTACGTCATGCACCAAGCCCCACCACTTCTACTGAAAGCATCAGCTTTGACCCACCCTAGTCTTGACCCGGGCCGCCCGACCACGCCCCCTAGATCTGCGGCGACATGTCGCTTGTCCGGCCGGCACCACCGGTACCCGCTAAACCCCGTGCTCCGTTTGCGCATTTCCAGGAGCAGATGGTCGCTACCAGCACTCTGTGCTGACTGTGAACCTGCGAAGCCAATGAGAACACCCCTCCGCCTGTTCCAGCCAGGGCCATTGAAAATCCCGAGGCAAGACAGGGGAGAATGATTGTCGACACCTGCTCCCACCAGGTTTCAAGGGTCAGGAAGATTATTATTTTTCCCGGATTTTCCAAGGATATTTTAATTTTTCATGTTGCGTGATGACTCTTTTTATATTCTCCTCAGATTCGTAATGCATGTTTCAATGTTCTGATATTATTAATATCAATGTGGCACTTCTCAAAAATCTAATCTCCAACCTAATGGTGCATCAAGTGCATTTCGCCTATTTGATTCTTCCCACCGCACAAAAAATATGAGACAGTTTGTTGTTTGATGCCATATTAAAAAAACCTCTTAATGACAATACTCCACCGAGTAGACTAGTTATTATTTAGATAAATAATAGATTTTGGCCTCATTATAAAGTTTTAAACTAGAACATTTTTTGTCAAGTCAGTTCTTGCACATTCTTTGGCATCGGAACTAAAAACCTTTTTGGTGTCGAAAAGGGAATATAGCTCTCCTGCGTTTATTTCTTTTTTTTATTCTGTTTGACAAGGTCTTTTAACTCAAACGTACCAACGACGGGGCACTCGATCAATCCATTCTTCCGTGCGTTTCACTCACTCACCTGACCCCAGGCTACATCTGCCAAACTTGCATGCAGGCGCATTTTAAAAACCGTTGGCACGCGGGCGGGCGGGAGTGGCAGCAGCCCCCATGCATGCCCACAGTCCATGCATGGCTCACGGGAGTGTCCGTCGGATGGTGTGGCATCACGTCTTGACGTGTCTCGACGTTGGTTAGTTTCAGTTCGTTATAAACAAGCCCTCCTTATATGCACCCTGTCCGACACCAGTGCTACGAAAGTCATGGGTCAACTTTCCAGCAATGGCGTTCGACCTGCTCGCTGGAGGCGAAATGATGCATTACAATGACGCATGACAAAATGCAGCAACCGCCCCTGCTTCAACTTTTTAGTCCGCAGCAGTTTCAGGCAGCCTCTACCCAGTACGAGACAGCCGGACCCCCGCAGTATGAACACCCGTGGCACTGGACGAGCCACATACGGACAAAGACAAGACAAACACTATTCGACAAAACATGAGATTTCATACACGCGATTGTGCTACTCACAGTACACAGACATGGCAAGGCTATTCGACAAACATGAGTAAGCGGAAACCCCTAAAAAAACAAACAGAAAAAAACATGAGTAAATAGAGTGCCGATATGGATGAGAAATTAATTAGGGCTCCTTGACCGAACCTTTCAAGATCAAACAGTTACATAAAATTTCTTTTGGAGCAACTCCAAAGCAGTTACCCAAATGGACACAGGTTTTGTCTGTTTGGATCACCCGTCCGCCAAGCGGACATGCGATAGACACACGCGGATGGTGAGTGCACCCAACGGCGACACAAAAGCAAACAAAAGCACAGCAGCAACATCACCTGAGCTACTCCTCTGCAGGTGCCGGCGGCCACATCCTTGCGCCGCCCCTCACGCCACCCCTTTGCCCCCACCCCCCCTGCGCCGGCGATCATCTCCTCACGCTGCCCCTCTGCCCCCCTCGCGCCGGCGGGCATCTCCTCGCGCCGCCCCTCCGCTCCTC
>NC_041391.1:264106163-264191995 GCF_002162155.2 Triticum dicoccoides
ACCGCCGCAGGATCTTGCCGTCGCCGAACTCGAGGATCTTGACCTCGCCAGCCTCGAGCCCCATGAGCTCCAGCGCCAGCACCACCGGCTGCTCCGCCACGGGCAACGAGAAGACTGAGTGGAAACGTACGACATGCGGCGCGCTGAGGTTGGAGGGCTCAGCTCAGAATGGGAGGTAGCGGCCTACGCCCGTGAGCGCGGCGGCGGCCTGCGCTGGTGGTCTCGCGGGTGGCCCCGCTCCTCCTCGCGGCGGTTGTGGAGGTAGACGCCAGCTCGTGCACAGTCATTGATAGGTGGGAGCAGGGGCATACACGAGCAGACGACAACGGTCGACGGGAGCTTCCACTTCTGTCCACTTCATACCCATTTGTGGCCCATATTTGGGACAATTTTGAATCGGGGAGGACAATAAACGTGTGCACGAGGCCATCTCCGCTTCTGTCCGCTTCATAACGTGTCATCGCATCGTCAGATTACACATAACCATCACACCCATTCTTTAAAGTGGACATTGCACCCACCGTCATCACTATAGCATGACCGCAACTCTTACACAAGAACCTCCTTTTACATTGTCGGAACCACATGCATACCCACTTGAGGGCACCGTTCTTTTGTGCACGACAGGCATCTCAAATAAGTTGGTTGTTGCACAAGAACCTCCGTTTTACATTGTTAGAACCATGCAAACCCACCCGAGGGCACCCTTTTTTGTGCACGAGAGCCATCTCCATAAGTTGGTCGTTGCACAAGAACCTCAGTTTTATATTGTAATGCCATGTCAGTATTCCAGTTGATTCGATAACTCATTCACAATATGTCATCGTAATGTTAGATTACACATAACCACCAAACCCTTTCTTTGCAATCGACATTGCACCCACCGTCATCACTATAGCATCACCACAACGCTTACACAAGAACCTCCATTTTACATTAGTGGAACCATGCATATCCACCCGAGGGCACATTTTTTGTGCACGAGAGCCTTCTCTATAAGTTGGTCGTTGCACAAAAACCTCAGTTTCACATTGTTGGAACCGTGCACATCGACCTGAGGGGCCTTTTTTTAATGCACGAGCACATTCTCTATAAGGTGCTCGTTGCGCCCACCGACACCATTTGACCCCCTATAAGTTTTTTAGAGATGTGCGCGCACTAAATTAGATGTTAAAGGACTAGAGAGAAAGGGAACAATAGATAACAAGATATAGCATCACCCTCACCTTACACAAGAACTTCCATTTTACATTTGTCGAAACTATTCGTAGCTACAGGGGGCACCTTCTTGCATATGAACGCAAACCTTTCATATACCGATGACGTTGCACCTACCTGCACCCTTCCACGCCAAACCCTTTCTTTCCTGTGGATGTTGCACCCGCTGTCACCACCACGACGCTTACACACAGAACCCTCCATTTTACATTGCCGGAACCATGCATACCCAACTGAGGGCACCCCTATTTTGTCCACAAGAGCCTTCTCTATAAGTTGGTCGTTGTACAATATTTTACATTGTCCGAACCGTGCATGTCCACCCGAGGGGACCCTTTTTTATGCACGAGCACATTCTCTGTAAGGTGGTCGTTGCACCCACGGACTCCATTCGACCCCCTATGTAAGTGTTCTATGTTGTGTGCGTGTTAAATCAGACGTTAAAGGACAAGAGAGGGATGGAGCAATAGATGGCTAAATATAGCATCACCGCAACGCTTACACACGAACCTCCATTTTACATTGTCGAAACCATACATACCCACCTGAGGGCAGCCTTTTTTTTCTATGCACGAGAGCTGTCTCTTTAAGTTAATCGTTACACAAGAACCTCCGTTTTACATTTTTGGAACCGTGCATATCCACCTGAGGGCACCATTTTTTTATGCATGAGTACATTCTATGTAAGGTGTCATTCCACGCTATTATCGTCGACCGTGCGCTCCGCGAAGATGGCCTGCTCCGCCTCCATGAGCTCGGGGTGTTGGCGATGGAGGTCCGCCGTGTATTCCTCGTCAGCGGCCTCCGCCACGAGCCGCTTCCTCGCCTCCTGGTCCTCCCGAGCCGTTGCGGCATCCACAGCCCCGGTGCCATGTCGCAGAACTGGACCTGCCACCGGTCATATTCCAGGGCGGCGAGCTCCATCTTGTGGAACGACCCGATCCACTTCTTCGTATGGATCTCCCGGTCGGTGATCTCCGCCACCCAAGTCCACTACGCATGTTGGTGGATGCCGAGGTATTTCCTCTACAGCTGCCACGACGGAGGGAGGTCCGGGATGTCGGAGATGCGGGCGGGGGGCACGGCGGCAGGGCAAGGCAGCACCTCGAGGATGCGGCGTGGATTCAAGCTGCAGAATAGCGGCGGGGAGCGCCGGCCATGCGGTCCTGCCATTGGGAGGAGGGGGTGGTCGGGAAATGGTAGGGGCGCGCGCCGGCGGTGGGGATGGGGGAGGACGAGAGACAGAGGAGGCAGCTAGCGAGGCATGAAAATCTACTTAGCCGCCGAGCGGTGGAGGATAAATAGGGAGGTGGGACGTGACTGAAGATAATTTTTTCTCCACTAATGTCGATTGGGGATCAGGCTAGAGGTGCCCCTAGATTAGTTAAAAATGCAATTTTTGATGGCCTAAAAAGGTGTTATTACAGTAACTTGTGAATCTAAGGATACAAGATAACAAGATTAGTACGTTGTTTTTAAATCACCCAAACATTGGTCCGCTGTGACTATTGTTCGTTACAAAGTTTGCTTGCATGTGAAGATAGTAGGCCGCCCTGCATAAAATGTATTGTTGATGTAAGAGCATCTAGAGCTGGACTTGACAAATTCGACCCTTCAAACACTACGGACGCGTCGCGGACAGTGAACAGTCACGCCTCAAATCTGCTACTCTACATCCGAATCTCTCATATTTTAGCCCTTAGATCCATACAAAGCATGTAAAAGAAATCTACGTAATGCATACTACATACTACATACTACTCTAACTAATCTTCGTCGTCGGAGATGTCCACGACGTCGATACCGGGCGCAGGGTGGACGGGCGCGTAATAGGGCTCGGACTCCTCCCCCTCCTCCTCGACCTCATCCATATAAGCGAGCATCTCCTCCTCCTTGGCGGCATGCTCCGCCTCCATTTCCCGCTGACGACGACGTTTAGCCTCCGCATCTAACTCCGAGCGAAGGGAATCGAGGATGGTTTGCTGCTCTGCCTGCACATCCGCATCCCCAGCGTGCCCCTCATCCTCCTCCTCCTCCAACTCCAACTCCAGCTCCGAATCCACTGCATCTGGAGGTAGCCCCACAGTGATCCGGGCTTCGCGCCTTGCCCGGATATGAAGGAGCTGTAGCTGGCGCTCCTGCGTCAGAAATGGGTAGCTCCTCACCCGGCAGCGTGGGGACATGGCTACTAGTGGTGGCAGACGGGGATTGGAAAGTGGCGGCGGCGGCGTACGGGAGGAGGAAAATGTGGTGGGGTAGGGTTTCGCTGCCGACCGTTGGCTTAAATAACCGTAGTGGTGCCACGCGGCGACATCGATCCGACGGAGGAGACGTCCGTCCATATTTGGGCTTAATACGAGGGGTGATGATTTGTCCGGGCGTTTGAGGCCCGTTTGAGGGACCCGTCTGGGTCTCTATTTTGTGACTGGGCCGTTCGTCCGGTTCATTGGAGGCAGATTTGAGGTGCCGGGTCGTAGATGCTCTAAATGGTTTTGCACTGAATTATACTACCTTGTTGCATCCAACCATTCAAACCATTCGTCATCATGTATAAAGTTGAGCACGGCAGAGATAAATTTTCAAAGTCTGCAGATACTGAGCCGTCCACGCCCATGCCTCTAGGATTCCTGCCGGTAAAAAACAAGAGTAGGGCTGTGTCCTCCACTGCCTCCTACACGTTGAGCGTGGCCCGAGACGCACACAAAAATCGTCAGTCTTCGATGCGCGTGTCATGGCTCCTACATCAAGCTTTTCTCTCTATATCCAGTCCACACAAAGGGAGAGAGCTGGGTGTGAGGACAGAAATGTATCGCATTTAGACACACCAAATTTCCACTTTGAGCAGCGAAGAACCACTACTCCACCCAAGAGCGTACGATAGAAATCACAGCGAGATGCACGATGGCTGCCCCATCGAGAAGCTGCTCCGCCAGGAGCCGGATCTGATGCAGCAGATCTTCTCCATCTTGGAAGCGTCGACAACCTCGTTCGAGCCGCCGCAGTTTTTCCATCATGGCACTGCTCCGTTAAGAATACAGCATTCCTCAAATCATTCCGTCAGAGGTGCGTCCCTCCCATCATTCACGTAGTAGAGTTTGAGCAAACTCTCTTCGACTCTTCCATGTTCCTTCCACTTCCTGACTGGGCTGAAAGTTTCGCGTTCAACAACTTCAGGGCTTCAAACGGGATCCTGGCGCTACATTATGCGAGGCAGTGGATGGGGACAAAGCTACAGAGAACTCTATCGCTGGTACGTATACTTAAACCCTCACATCAGAACGACGTAACAAAATCAACTTAAATCACGAGCAATTCCCCTGATGCGCCATATGTTTTTGTTTTCACCAAGTTAGGATATGAGATCAACCAGTCCAGGATGATTCTTTTTTATGAAGTTTTGGGATTAGCCAAGAACATCTGGCAACTCCCTGCAAAATTCAAGATTTGCCAGACTGATTGTTGACAGGTGGGCCAAGAAATTTGGCAAGATTATCGCTATCAGCAATTCAGCATGGACACAATCAACAAGTCCGAAGGGGGGCGGGGCATCTGCAAAGGACTTGCGAGGCGAACCACGGTGATTCCATTATATATCAAAAAAGTTACAAGAGACTCGTATTTTTTCCTGAGAAACTATTTGCAGGTTATGTAATATGAGTCTAATGTATTTTTTTCGTATGCTTAGAGTGCGTTTTGTATCGTGGTACGGATTTAATTCTATTCTTAGGTTTGGACTCGCTAAAGTATTGGACTGTAATGGTCAATTCCATCTGGGAGGATTTTGGAACCATGACGATGATTGCATGCGTATTTTAATTTCAGTTAGCATGAAAAAAACAGCAAAATCAACCTGGCCATGTGTGTCGTTCTTCCCTGCTGTGCGGACAGGCATTCCATGCATCGAGAGTGCCCCGCCGTGCTTCGCCGAAGGAATTAACATAGAAAATTGCTTCAGACTAAGTTCGTGGATCAAGGTACTGGAAAACAAACAACAATATATTTGCAGCAAAAAATCTTTCACTCGTAATCAAAGCTTCAGGAACACATATACGCACTTGCTGGCCATCGTTACTGCTGGGATGGACATCCTCACCGGCAGGGATAATGGCGCCTGCAAACATGTCTTCAATCCTAGCCATGCTCACGGCGGAACCCCGGCTTCCGTTGCTCGCTAGACCATCTCCCAATCCCTCCATTCGTGCGATCGGTAGATAGCAGTGCTACAAGAGCGCACGGAGCAAAAGCGAGGATGATACTTGATATATGCAAAACAATTAGCTGGACGGCAGCGTTAGCAATTACATGCCCATACGGAACAATGGAGCGACAATAACTCTGCACTTTTTTGGATGCATGCCAATGCATGTTCTTTTTCGTCTGCAAAATCGAGTTCATCAGTCTGCATGTCAGTACTATAAATGGTGCAGAATCGTATTCATTTTACTTACGAAAATAGCAAGTTTGATAACTCCGGACCAGCACGCCACATATCATTTTACTAGTCCAAAAACGGTGCCTAACCGTGTCCAACTAGCTAGACGAAAATGGTAGTTTTCACACACCTAGACCAGCACGCCACACCTTAGAACTTTTGGCAAATAACCAATCAGTCAATTCAGTAGCTCACTCAAAGTAGCTCCTGGCGCCCCCTGCTGGTTCCAAAAGGCGTGGCATCTTTTCCCCTGAGTACATCTGCAACGTCAGAGGCTAGGTTGCCTTTCCTGGCCCTAGCCTTCATAAAGCTTCGGCTAAGCTTTCCTCTTATGTCATGGCGAAATTCAACAAATGTAAAATCGGAACCTTATCCACCCAAAGGTGTGGATCTCAAAGCAAACGAACGGTTCTGATAACAGCCATCCGAGCTGGTGTGGATAGCAAATCCATCCTCTCTCTCTCTCTCTCTCTCTATATATATATATATATAGAGAGAGAGAGAGAGAGAGAGAGAGAGAGAGAGAGAGAGAGAGAGAGAGAAAGAGGAAAGTCTACGTATGGCGTGAGTCCATTCTCACTACAATCAAGGCCGTTCATGCAGCATGGGGATATGTTCCAAGCAAGCTTTGTCTCTTTCCATCTTTGAATTAAACGATTTCCCACAGCTCACTCAATATTCCTCTTTTAGATTAGTGGTCCACAACCTACAGTAGTATAGAGCACAGGCCTATGGGTTTGACCAGCCCCATGGCACCGTTTATCTCAAAGGGTTCGAGGACAAGCGACTGTTGTTTTCGGTGTTGTCAAAAGCATCAGGCACGGTTTAGGTAAAGTACAAATTACATTTGTCATTGTGTTTTGTGTTGTTTCTCTCAACAGCACGCATTCAAGATTTCAAAGGTCATGGCCACCATATCCATCGCCAAACAGCCCCTTGCTAGCCCATTCAAAGTCATGGCCATCATATCCATCGTTCAACAGCCACTTGCTAGCCTACTTTCGTTACAGTTTAGTAAAAGAAAAATTAAAATTGGGTTATCAAGTTCGCTGCCGAGGAGGCTCCATGGAGGCTGACAGCCCTGTTTTTCTTTGTGATTGCAGCGAGCCGGTAGTTAAGCATCGGTATCATGTTCTTATCTGGAATTCATGCTCAGGGATGATATTCTTTCAAAAAATCACGATACCGAAGGTTTCATTCCGTTTGGACTCCATTTGATATTCCTTTTCTTCGAAATACTGAAACAGGCAATAAAACAGCAATATGAGTTGGGCCTCCGGTTAATAGGTTAGTCCCAAAAATGATATAAATATGTAAAATAAAGCCCATAAACATCCAAAAGGGGTAATATAATAGCATGGCACAATCAAAAATTATAGATACGTTGGAGACATATCAAGCATCCCCAAGCTTAATTCCTGCTCGTCCTCGAGTAGGTAAATGATAAAAACAGAATTTTTGATGTGGAATGCTACCTAGCATAATTCTCAATATAATTTTCTTTATTGTGGCATGAATGTTCAGATCCAAATGATACAAAATAAAAGTTCATATTGATAAAAAAATAGTAACACTTCAAGCATACTAATCAAGGTAATCATGTCTTCTCAAAATAGCATGGCAAAAGAAAGTTCATCCCTACAAAATCATATAGTTAGGCTATGCTTCATTTTCGTCACATAAAGATGTTCCCAACTTCTATACCCCCGATGACAAGCCAAGCAATTGTTTCATACTTAAATAATCTCAAACTTTTTCAACCTTCACGCAATACATGGGCGTGAGCCATGGATATAGCAATATGGGTGGAATAGAATATGATGATGGGGATTGCGTGGAGAAGACAAAAAAGGAGAAAGTCTCACATTGATGAGGATAATCAACGGGCTATGGAGATGCCCATCAATTGATGTCAACATGAGGAGTAGGTATTGCCATGCAACGGATGCACTGGAGCTATAAATGAATGCTCAATAAAAGAAAACTAGTAGGTGTGCATCTAACTTTCTTGCTCACGAAGACCTAGGGCATTTGAGGAAGCCCATCGTAGGAATATACAAGCCAAGTTCTATAATGAAAAATTCCCACTAGTATGAAAAAGACAACTTATGAGACTCACTATATGAAAAACATGGTGCTACTTTGAAGCACAATATATGAGACTCTCTACATGAAGAACAAGGTGCTACTTTGAAGCACAAGTGTGGAAAAAGAGATAGTAACATTGCCCTTTTTATTTATTTTCTTTTTTTCTTTCTTTTTTTCTTTCTTTTATTTTGGGCCTTTTTTGGCCTTTCTTCTTTTTTTCTTTTTTTTTCTTTGGGCAATGCTCTAATAATGATGATCATCACACTTCTATTACAACATATGAATTACAACTCGAAACTAGAACAAGATATGACTCTATATGAATGCCTCCGGCGGTGTACCGGGATGGTGCAATGAATCAAGAGTGACATGTATGAAAAATAATGCATGGTGGCTTTGCCACAAATACGATGTCAACTACATGATCATGCAATGGCAATATGACAAAAGTAAAGTATGTCATGATGATGATGAACGGAACGGTGGAAAGTTGCATGGCAATATATCTCGGAATGGCTATGGAAATGCCATAATAGGTAGGTATGGTGGCTGTTTTGAGGAAGATATAGGGAGGTTTATGTGTGATAGAGCGTATCGTATCATGGGGTTTGGATGCACCGGCGAAGTTTGCACCAACTCTCAAGGTGAGAAAGGGCAATGCACGGTACCGAAGCGGCTAGCAAAGGCGGAAAGGTAAAAGTGTGTATAATCCATGAACTCAACATTAGTCAAAAGAACTCATATACTTATTGCAAAAATTTAGAAGTCATCAAAAACCAAGTACTATGCGCATGCTCCTAGGGGGCTAGATTGGTAGGAAAAGACCATCGCTCGTCCCCGACCACCACTCATAAGGATGCACAAGCCAGGTACGCTTCATGTTTCAAATTTGTTACACAACTTTAACCATACGTGCATGCTACGGGACTTGCTAACTTCAATACAAGCATTCTTTAAATTCATAATTACCCAACTAGCATGACTTTAATATCACTACCTCCATATCTCAAAACAATTATCAAGTATCAAGTTGATCATAGCATCCAATTCACTTCCTATGATAGTTTTTATTATACTCAACTTGGATGCTCATCATTCTAGGACCAACTTTATAACCATAGCAAATACCATGCTATTCTAAAAGACTCTCAAAAATATATAAGTGAAGCATGAGAGACTAGCAATTTCTACAAAATATAACCACCGTCGTGCTCTAAAAGATATAAGTGATGCACTAGAGCAAATGACAAACTACTCCGAAAGATATAAGTGAAGATCAATGAGTAGTCTAATAATTGTGCAACTATGTGAAGACTCTCTACCATTAAGGAATTTCATATCTTGGTATTTTATTTAAATAGCAAGCAAAACAAAATAAAATGACATTGCAAGGATAGCACAACTCATGTGAAGAAGCAAAAACTTAGGCTCAATCGATACTAACCGATAGTTGTTGAAGAAGAAAGGTGGGATGCCTACCGGGGCATCCCCAAGCTTAGATGCTTGAGACTTCCTGAAATTATCTTGGGGTGCCTTGGGCATCCCCAAGCTTGAACTTTTATATCTCCTTAATTCCTCTCATATCATGGTTTCTCTTCTTTTTATCAAAAGCTTCATTCACAACAAACTCAACAAGAACTCGTGAGATAGGTTAGTATAAACCAATGCAAAACCTTATCATTTTTTACTGTAACAAATCACTAAAATTATTATTCAACATTGCATACTAAATGTATCTGTATATTTAATACTGCTATCCTCAAATAGAATCATTAAACAAGCAAACATATGCAAACAATGCAACCATAACAGCAATCTGTTAAAACAGTATAGTCTGTAAAGAATGCAAGATTCATCATGCTTCCCTAACTCGAAAAATTATTAAAGAAAATTCCCACTGTAATAAATTTATCAGAGCTCAATATTCAAAAAGTTTCAACATTATACCGTTCTCTGAATTTTCTAGGGAATTTTTGCAACAGCGGTAAACTTTCTGTTTTCAAACAGCAACATGTATACTAGCAAAATAAGCATGGCAAAGGCTATCCTTGACCTTTTTATTGAAACTAAAGATGCAAAACATTATTCTAAATAACAGAAAGCAAATACTAACAAGAGAAAATGACGCTCCAAGCAAAACACATATCATGTGGCGAATAAAAATATAGCTCCAAGTAAAGTTACCGATGAACGAAGACGAAAGAGGGGATGCCATCCGGGGCATCCCCAAGCTTAGGCTCTTGGCTGTCCTTGAATATTACCTTGGGGTGCCTTGGGCGTCCCCAAGCTTAGGCTCTTACCACTCCTTATTCCATAGTCCATCGAATCTTTACCCAAAACTTGAAAACTCCACAACACAAAACTCAACAGAAAACTCGTAAGCTCCGTTAGTATAATAAAATAAAACCACCACTTAGGTACTGTAATGAACTCATTTTAAATTCATATGGGTGTAATATCTAATGTACTTCAACTTATCTATGGTTCATACACTCCGATTCTACTCATAGATTCATCAAAATAAGCAAACAACACATAAAAAACAGAATCTGTCAAAAACAGAACAGTCTGTAGTAATCTGTATCAAACGTATACTTCTGGAACTCCAAAAATCCTACCAAATTAGGAAGTCCTAAGAAATTCATGTACCAACCCAGGGCAAAAAGAATCAGATCAGAAAAACGTTTCTGTGAATTAACAAACTAATTTACTGGGTGCAAAAGTTTCTGATTTCCAGCAGGATCAACACAACTATCACCGTAAGCTATCCTAAAGGTCTTACTTGGCACTTTATTGAAACAAAATCTATAAAACATGATTACTACAGTAGCATAATCATGTGGACACACAAAAACAGTAAGGATAAATATTGCGTTGTCACCCAACAAGAGCTTTTCTTTAATGCCTTTCTAGCTAGGCATGATGATGACAATGATGCTCACATAAAAGATAAGAATTGAAACATAACGGAAGCATCATGAAGCATATGACTAGCACATTTAAGCCTAGCCCACTTCCTATGCATAGGGATTTTGTGAGCAAACAACTTATGGGAACAATAATTAACTAGCATAGGAGGGTAAAACAAGCATAGCTTCAAGATTTTCAACACATAGAGAGGAAACTTCACATTATTGCAATTCCTACAAGCATATATTCCTCCCTCATAATAATTTTCAGTAGCATCATAAATGAATTCAACAATATAACCAGCACCTAAAGCATTCTTTTCATGATCTACAAGCATAGAAAATTTACTACTCTCCACATAAGCAAATTTCTTCTCATCCGGAATAGTGGGAATATCATAAGAGACTTGAACACTAAAAATTGTTTCCACATTAAAAAAGTAATGTCCAGAAAAAGGTAATCATAATCATGACAAGATTTATAAATATAATCATCACTAATTTTTATAGCATAAGTTTCATCACAATAATCATCATAAGTAGCAACTTCGTTCTCATCATAATTGATTGAAACCTCTCCCAAGATAGTGGAATCACTAAATAAAGTTGACACTCTTCCAAATCCACTTTTGTATTCATCACAGTAAAATTCAACATCCTCCAAAATAGTGGGATCACTACTTCCTAAAGTTGACACTCTTCCAAACCCACTTTAATCAATATAACCATTATAAATAGGAGGCATGCTATCATCATAACAACTTTGCATATCAAAACTTGGGATGCTAAAAATATCATCTTCATTAAACATAGCATCCCCAAGCTTGGGACAAACATTAATTTCAGCAAATATATTCTCAAATATTTCATCCTCATCAAACATAGCTTCCCCAAGCTTGGGCCCTTTCATATCATAAGCATAATCACTCTCATCATTAAAAATATTGATAGCACCAATAGTATAGCAATTATCATCATCACAATGAGTAGTAGGAGCAACATCATTTGGGAGGGATACCTTTCTACCTTTGTTGATCCTTCTTTTATTTTTCTTCTTCATATTATGTGTGGGTTCAACCTTCCTCTTTGAGCTCCTTATTGATGAGATTGGTTGAATAGAAAGCTCCTCCTCGTTACCTGATTCATCATAAGAAATAATAGGAGGAGATTGAGAAGTCTCTTCCCTTTCACTAGTATTCTCATCATATTCTATTTGCTTTCTTTTCTTTAGGTAATTGGCAATATAGGGATTTTCAATGCAATTCTCCACACAAAACATATAAATCTTTTCTAGATCAATATCAAGGAAATGCATAAGATTAAATTCTGGAATAGGCTTAGTTAAACGTTTCAACTCTTCACAACCCAAAAGCAATCTAAGTTTATTGTAATGAGAAAGGGAGATCAAATCATCACAAATTTTGGACACGATCCGATCATGAAACAATTTGCATTGGAGATGTAAATGATCTTGTTTATTGCAAAATTCACAACGGAAAAGATATCTTAAATTCTCCGCACTCTTATCTAGCCTTTCTTGCAACTTATTAGTTTCTAAATACTTATGCCTCTTGCAATATATATCTTCTCCATTTGGTGTGTTCATGCAAACATGCACTCCACAAAAGTTGACATGCTCAGAAGATATATTTTCATCATGAATAGAGCAATCATCATTAGTACTAAGGATATCAAGGAGTTTATACTAACAACATTGCAATCATGCTCATCATTCAAAGATTTAGTACCAAGCATTTTAATGCACTCTTCTTCTAGCACTTGAGCACAACTTTCCTATCCATCAAACTCACGAAAGATATTAAAAAGACGAAGCGTACGAGACAAACTTAACTCCATTTTTTTGTAGTTTTCTTTTATAAACTAAACTAGTGATTAAACAAGAAACAAAAAGATTCGATTGCAAGATCTAAAGATATACCTTCAAGCGCTAACCTCCCTGGCAACGGCGCTAGAAAAGAGCTTGATGTCTACTACACAACCTTCTTCTTGTAGACGTTGTTGGGCCTGCAAGTGCACAGGTTTATAGGACAGTAGAAAATTTTCCTCAAGTGGATGACCTAAGGTTTATCAATCCGTGGGAGGCGTAGGATGAAGATGGTCTCTCTCAAACAACCCTGCAACCAAATAATAAAAAGTCTCTTGTGTCCCCAACACACCCAATACAATGGCAAATTGTATAGGTGCACTAGTTCGGTGAAGAGATGGTGATACAAGTGCAATATGGATGGTAGATAAATGTTTTTGTAATCTGAAATAATAAAAACAACAAGGTAACTAATGATAAAAATGAGCGTAAATGGTATTGCAATGATAGGAAAGAAGGCCTAGGGTTCATACTTTCACTAGTGCAAGTTCTCTCAACAATAATAACATAGATAGATCATATCACAAGCCCTCAACATGCAACAAAGAGTCACTCCAAAGCCACTAATAGCGGAGAACAAACGTAGAGATTATGGTAGGGTACGAAACCACCTCAAAGCTATTCTTTCGGATCAATCTATAAAAGAGTTCGTACTAGAATAACACCTTAAGACACAAATCAACCAAAACCCTAATGTCACCTAGATACTCCATTGTCACCTCAAGTATCCATGGGCATGATTATATGATATGCATCACACAATCTCAGATTCATCCAACCAACACAAAAGTACTTCAAAGAGTGCCCCAAAGTTTCTACCGGAGAGTCAAGAAAACGTGTGCCAACCCCTATGCATAGGTTCATGGGCGGAACCCGCAAGTTGGTCACCAAAACATACATCAAGTGGCACGTGAAATCCCATTGTCACCACAGATAAACACGGCAAGACATACATCAAGTGTTCTCAAAGTAAATACTCAATCCGATAAGATAAGTTCAAGAGGGAAACTCAATTCATCACAAGAGAGTAGAGGGGGGAGAAACATCATAAGATCCAACTATAATAGCAAAGCTCGCGATACATCAAGATCGTGCCATAGAGAGAACACAAGAGAGAGAGAGAGAGAGATCAAACACATAGCTACTGGTACATACTCTCAGCCCCGAGGGTGAACTACTCCCTCCTCGTCATGGAGAGCGCCGGGATGATGAAGATCGCCACCGGTGATGGGTTCTCCCTCCGGCAGGGTGCCAGAACGGACTCCCGAGAGGTTTTTGGTGGCTACAGAGGCTTGCGGCGGCGGAACTCCCAATCTATCTTGATATTCGATGGTTTTAGGGTACGTAGGCATATATAGGCGAAAGAAGTCGGTCGGGAGGTGCTCGAGGGGTCCATGAGACAGGGGGCCGCGCCCTGTAGGGGGGGCGCCCCCTATCTCTTGGGCTCCTCGAGGGTCTTCTGACTTGATCTCCAAGCCTCCAAGATGATATTCTTCCAAAAAATCACGATGCCGAAGGTTTCATTCCGTTTGGACTCCGTTTGATATTCCTTTTCTTTGAAATACTGAAACAGGCAATAAAACAGCAATATGGGCTGGGCCTCCGGTTAATAGGTTAGTCCCAAAAATGATATAAATATGTAAAATAAAGCCATAAACATCCAAAAGGGGTAATATAATAGCATGGAACAATCAAAAATTATAGATAGGTTGGAGACGTATCACCCCTCCCCCTCCTCCACTCCTTTATATATGGGGGAGGGGGCACCCCATAGACACACAAGTTGATCATTGATCTCTCTTAGCCGTGTGCGGTGCCCCCCTCCACAATAATCCACCTCGGTCATATCATAGCGGTGCTTAGGCGAAGCCCTGCGTCGGTAACTTCATCAACACTATCACCACGCCGTCGTGCTGACAAAGCTCCTCCCCGAAGCTCTACTGGATCATGAGTTCGCGCGACGTCACCCAGCTGAACTTGTGCTGAACGCGGAGGTGCCGTACGTTCAGTACTGAGAATTGGTCGATTGTGAAGATGTACGACTACATAAACCGCGTTGTCATAACACTTCCGCTTACGGTCTATGAGGGTGTGTAGACGACACTCTCCCCTCTCGTTGCTATGCATCACCATGATCTTGTGTGTGCGTAGGATTTTTTTTGAAATTACTACGTTACCCAACAGTGGCATCCGAGCCAGGCTTATGCGTAGATGTTGTATGCACGAGTAGAACACAAGTGAGTTGTGGGTGATACAAGTCATACTGCTTAACAACATGTCATACTTTGGTTCGGCGGTATTGTTGGATGAAGGGGCTATTGGAAATATGCCCTAGAGGAAATAATAAATTAGTTATTATTATTATATTTCCTTGTTCATGATAATCATTTATTATCCATGCTATAATTGTATTGATAGGAAACTCAAATACATGTGTGGATACATAGACAACAACATGTCCCTAGTAAGTCTCTAGTTGACTAGCTCGTTGATCAATAGATGGTTACGGTTTCCTGACCATGGACATTGGATGTCGTTGATAGTGGGATCACATCATTAGGAGAATGATGTGATGGACAAGACCCAATCCTAAGCCTAGCACAAAGATCGTGTAGTTCGTATGCTAAAGCTTTTCTAATGTCAAGTATCATTTCCTTAGACCATGAGATTGTGCAACTCCTGGATACCGTAGGAATGCTTTGGGTGTACCAAACGTCACAACATAACTGGGTGGCTATAAAGGTGCACTACGGGTATCTCCGAAAGTGTCTGTTGGGTTGGCACGAATCGAGACTGGGATTTGTCACTCTGTGTGACGGAGAGGTATCTCTGGGCCCACTCGGTAGGACATCATCATAATGTGCACAATGTGACCAAGGGGTTGATCACGGGATGATGTGTTACGGAACGAGTAAAGAGACTTGCCGGTAACGAGATTGAACAAGGTATCGGGATACCGACGATCGAATCTCGGGCAAGTACTATACCGCTAGACAAAGGGAATTGAATACGGGATTGATCAAATCCTCGACATCGTGGTTCATCCGATGAGATCATCGTGGAACATGTGGAAGCCAACATGGCTATCCAGATCCCGCTGTTGGTTATTGGCCGGAGAGTTGTCTCGGTCATGTCTACGTGTCTCCCGAACCCGTAGGGTCTACACACTTAAGGTTCGATGACGCTAGGATTATAGGGAATAGATGTATGTGGTTACCGAATGTTGTTCGAAGTCCCGGATGAGATCCCGGACGTCACGAGGAGTTCCGGAATGGTCCGGAGGTAAAGATTTTTATATGGGAAGTCATCATACGGTCACGGGAATAATTCAGGGGGTTACCAGTATTGTATCGGGACCACGGAAG
Organism: Triticum dicoccoides; assembly: GCF_002162155.2. Lineage (NCBI taxonomy): Eukaryota > Viridiplantae > Streptophyta > Magnoliopsida > Poales > Poaceae > Triticum > Triticum dicoccoides. The sequence continues at coordinate 264,122,061 of NC_041391.1, forward strand.
GGGTTACGGGGGTCCACCTGCCCCGGAGGGCCCTGTGGGCTTTTTGTGGAAAGGGACCAGGCCCTTAGTGGGTTGGGCGCCTCCCCTCTTAGGGCCCATGCGCTTAGGGTTTGGGGAAACCCTAAAGGGGGGGGCGCCCCCTTGCCTTGGGGGGCAAGGCAACCCCCTCTGGCCGCCGCCCCCTCCTCAGATTAGATCTGAGGGGGCCAGGCCCCCTCTCCCTTGCCCTTATATATATGTGGGGGTGGGAGGGCAGCCGCACCCAAGTTCTGGCGCAGCCCTCCCCCTCTCCCAAGTCCTCCTCCTCTCCCACGGTGCTTGGCGAAGCCCTGTAGGATCGCCACGCTCCTCCTTCACCACCACACCGTCGTGCTGCTGCTGGACGGAGTCTTCCCCAACCTCTCCCTCTCTCCTTGCTGGATCAAGGCATGGGAGACGTCACCGGGCTGCATGTGTGTTGAACGCGGAGGTGCCGTCCGTTCGACACTAGGATCATCGGTGATTTGGATCACGACGAGTACGACTCCATCAACCCCGTTCACTTGAACGCTTCCGCTTAGCGATCTACAAGGGTATGTAGATGCACTCCCCTTTCCCTCGTTGCCAGATTACTCCATAGATTGATCTTGGTGTTGCGTAGAAAATTTTGAATTTCTGCTATGTTCCCCAATAGTGGTATCAGATCTAGGTCTATGCGTAGTTTCTATGCACGAGTAGAACACAAAGCAGTTGTGGGCGTCGATATTGTCAATTTACTTGCCGTTATTAGTCTTATCTTGATTCAGCGGCATCGTGGGATGAAGCGGCCCGGACCGACCTTACACGTACGCTTACATGAGACAGGTTCCACCGACTGACATGCACTTGTTGCATAAGGTGGCTAGCGGGTGCCAGTCTCTCCCACTTTAGTCGGATCAGATTCGATGAAAAGGGTCCTTATGAAGGGTAAATAGCAATTGACATATCATGTTGTGGTTTTTGCGTAGGTAAGAAACGTTCTTGCTAGAAACCCATAGCAGCCACGTAAAACATGCAAACAACAATTAGAGGACGTCTAACTTGTTTTTGCAGGGTATGCTATGTGATGTGATATGGCCAAAAGAATGTGATGAATGATATGTGATGTATGAGATTGATCATGTTCTTGTAATAGGAATCACGACTTGCATGTCGATGAGTATGACAACCGGCAGGAGCCATAGGAGTTGTCTTAATTTATTGTATGACCTGCGTGTCAATGAACAACACCATGTAATTACTTTACTTTATTGCTAAACCGTTAACCATAGTAGTAGAAGTAATAGTTGGCGAGACAACTTCATGGAGACACGATGATGGAGATCATGATGATGGAGATCATGGTGTCATGCCGGTGACGATGATGATCATGGAGCCCCGAAGATGGAGATCAAAAGGAGCAAAATGATATTGGCCATATCATGTCACTTTTGATTGCATGTGATGTTTATCATGTATATGCATCTTATTTGCTTAGAACGACGGTAGTAAATAAGATGATCCCTCATTAAAATTTCAAGAAAGTGTTCCCCCTAACTGTGCACCGTTGCGAAAGTTCGTTGTTTCTAAGCACCACGTGATGATCGGGTGTGATAGATTCTAACGTTCACATACAACGGGTGTAAGCCAGATTTACACACGCGAAACACTTAGGTTAACTTGACGAGCCTAGCATGTACAGACATGGCCTCGGAACACAAGAGACCGAAAGGTCGAGCATGAGTCGTATGGTAGATACGATCAACATGAAGATGTTCACCGATGATGACTAGTCCATCTCACGTGATGATCGGACACGGTCTAGTTGACTCGGATCATGTAATCACTTAGATGACTAGAGGGATGTCTATCTGAGTGGGAGTTCACAAGATGAACTTAATTATCCCGAACATAGTCAAAAGGTCTTTGCAAATTATGTCGTAAGCTCGCGCTTTAGTTCTATTGTTTAGATATGTTCCTAGAGAAAATTCAGTTGAAAGTTAATAGTAGCGATTATGCGGACTAGGTCCGTAAACTGAGGATTGTCCTCATTGCTTCGTAGAAGGCTTATGTCCTTAATGCACCGCTTAGTGTGCTGAACCTCGAACGTCGTCTGTGGATGTTGCGAACATCTGACATACACGTTTTGATAACTACATGATAGTTCAGTTAAACGGTTTAGAGTTGAGGCACCAAAGACGATTTCGAAACGTCGCGGAACATATGAGATGTTTCGAGGGCTGAAATTGGGATTTCAGGCTCATGCCCACGTCAAGAGGTATAAGACCTCCGACGATTTTCTTAGCCTGCAAACTAAGGGAGAAAAGCTCAATCGTTGAGCTTGTGCTCAGATTGTCTGAGTACAACAATCACTTGAATCGAGTGGGAGTTGATCTTCCAGATGAGATAGTGATGTTTCTCCAAAGTCATTGCCACCAAACTGCTAGAGCTTCGTGATGAACTATAACATATCAGGGATAGATATGATGATCCTTGAAAAATTCGCGATGTTTGATAGCGCGAAAGTAGAAATCAAGAAGGAGCATCAATTGTTGATGGTTAGTGAAACCACTAGTTTCAAGAAGGGCAAGGGCAAGAAGGGATACTTCATGAAACGGCAAATCAACTGCTGCTCTAGTGGAGAAACCCGAGGTTGAACCCAAACCTGAAACTAAGTGCTTCTGTAATAAGGGGAACAGTCACTGAAGCAGAATTACCCTAGATACTTGGTAGATGAGAAGGCTGGCAAGGTTGATAGAAGTATATTGTATATACATTATGTTAATGTGTACTTCACTAGTACTCCTAGTAGCACCAGGGTATTAGATACCGGTTCGGTTGCTAAGTGTTAGTAACTCGAAATAAAAGGCTGCGGAGTAAACGGAGACTAGCTAAAGGTGAGCTGGCGATATGTGTTGGAAGTTTTTCCAAGCTTGATGTGATCAAGCATCGCACGCTCCCTCTACCATCGAGATTGGTGTTAAACCTAAATAATTGTTATTTGGTGTTTGCGTTGAGCATAGACATGATTGGATTATGTCTATCACAATACGGTTATTTCATTTAAGGAGAATAATGGTTACTCTGTTTATTTGAATAATACCTTCAATGGTCTTGCACCTAACATGAATGGTTTATTGAATCTTGATCGTAGTGATACACATGTTCATGCCAAAAGATATAAGATAGTAATGATAGTACCACCTACTTGTGGCACTGCCATGTAAGTCATATTGGTATAAAACGCATGAAGAAGCTCCATGTTGATGGATCTTTGGACTCACTCGTTTTTGAAAAGTTTGAGACATGCGAACCATGGCTATTGGTGTATATGCATGAAGAAACTCCGTGCAAATGGACCGTTTGGACTCACTTGATTTTGAATCACTTGAGACATGCAAATCATACCACATGGGAAAGATGACTGAAAGCCTCATTTTCAGTAAAATGGAACAAGAAAGCAACTTGTTGGAAGTAATACATTTTGATGTGTGCAGTCCAATGAGTGCTGAGGCACGCAGTGGGTATCGTTATGTTCTTACTTCACGGATGATTTGAGTAGATACTGAGTATATTTACTTGATGAAACACAAGTCTGAATTATTGAATGGTTCAAGTAATTTCAGAGTGAAGTTGAAGATCATCGTGACAAGAGGATAAAATGTCTATGATATGATCATAGAGATGAGTATTTGAGTTACGAGCTTTGGCACGCAATTAAGACATTGTGGAAATTGTTTCACAATTAATACCGCCTGGAACACCATAGTGTGATGGTGTGTCTGAACATCATAGTTGCACCCTATTGGATATGGTGCGTACCATGATGTCTCTTATTGAATTACCACTATTGTTCATGGGTTAGGCATTAGAGACAACCGCACTCACTTTAATAGGGCACCACGTAATTCCGTTGAGACGACACCGTTTGAACTATGGTTTGGAGAAACCCAAGTTGTCGTTTCTTAAAAGTTTGGGGCTGCGACGCTTATGTGAAAAAGTTTCAGGTTGATAAGCTTGAACCCAAAGCGGATAAAATGCATCTTCATAGGACACCCAAAACAGTTGGGTATACCTCCTAATTCAGATCCGAAAGCAATAGGGATTGTTTCTTGAATCGGGTCCTTTCTCGAGGAAAAGTTTGTCTCGAAAATTGAGTGGGAGGATGGTGAAGACTTGATATGGTTATTGAACCATCACTACAACTAGTGTGTACCAGGGCACGAGAAGTTGTTCCTGTGGCACCTACACCAACTGAAGTGGGAGCTGATGATAGTGATCATGAAGCCTCGGATCAAGTCACTGCCGAACCTCGTAGGATGTGAAGGACGCGTACTGCTTCAAAGTGGTACGGTAATCCTGTCTTGGAGGTCATGTTTCTATACAACAATGAACCTACGAGCTATGGAGAAGTGATGGTGGGCCTGGATTCTGACAAATGGCTCGAGGCCATAAAATCCGAGAGAGGATCCATGTATGAAAACAAAGTGTAGACTTTGGTAGAACTACCCGATGGTCGTAAGGCTGTTGAGTACAGATGGATTTTAGAAGGAAGACGGACAATGATGGTAACTGTCACCATTAAGAAAGCTTGACTTGTCGTTAAGATATTTTCTGACAAGTTCAAGGAGTTGACTATGATGAGACTTTCTCACTCGTAGCGATGCTAAGAGTCTGTTGGAATTATATTAGCAGTTACTGCATTATTTATGAAATCTTGCAGATAGGATGTCAAAACATTGTTTCCTCGACGATTTTCTTGAGGAAAGGTTGTATGTGATACAACCAGAAGGTTTGACAATCCTAAAGACGCTAACAAGTAAGCAAAGCTCCAGCAATCCTTCTAAGGACTGGAGTAAGCATCTCGGAGTTGGAATATACGCTTTGGTGAGATAATCAAAGTTTTTGGGTTTATACAAAGTTTGTTAGAAACTTGTATTTACAATAAAGTGAGTGGGAGCACTACAACATTTCTGATAAGTATATGTGATGACATATTGTTGATCCGAAATGATGTAAAATTTCTGGAAAGCATAAAGGGTTGATTGAAAGGAGTTTTTCAAGGGAAAACCTGGATTAAGTTACTTGAACATTGAGCATCAAGATCTATGAGGATAGATCAAAAACGCTTAATGGTACTTTCAAATGAGCACATACCTTGACATGATCTTGAAGGTGTTCAAGATGGATCAGTCAAAGAAGGAGTTCTTGCCTGAGTTGTAAGGTATGAAGTTAAGACTTAAAGCTCGACCACGGTAGAAGAGAGAGAAAGGACGAAGGTCGTCCCCTATGCTTTAGACGTAGGCTCTACATATGTTATGCTGAGTACCGCACCTGATGTGTGCCTTGCCACGTGTCTGGCAAGGGGGTACAAGAGTGATCCAGGAATGGATCATTGGACAGCGGTTAAAATTGTCCTTGGAGTAATAAGGACATGTTTCTCGATTATGGAGGTGATAAAGAGTTCGGCGTAAAGGGTTACGTCGATGCAAGCTTTAACACCTATCTGAATGACTCTGAGTAGCAAACCGGATACATAGAGTGGAGCAACCATTTGGTATAGCTCCAAGTGGAGCGTGGAAGCAGCATTTACAATATGACCTAGAGATTTGCAAAGTACATACGGATCTGAATGTTGCAGACCCGTTGACTAAAACCTCTCTCACAAGCAAAACATGATCAAACCCCAGAACTCATTGAGTCTGAATCACATGATGATGTGAACTAGTTTAGTGACACTAGTAAACTCTTTGGATGTTGGTCACATGGCGATGTGACCTGTGAGTGTTAATCACATGGCGATGTGAACTGGATTATTGACTCTAGTGCAAGTGGGAGACTATTGAAAATATGCCCTAGAGGCAATAATAAATTAGTTATTATTATTATATTTCCTTGTTCATGATAATCGTTTATTATCCATGCTATAATTGTATTGATAGGAAACTCAGATACATGTGTGGATACATAGACAACACCATGTCCCTAGTAAGCCTCTAGTTGACTAGCTCGTTGACCAATAGATGGTTACGGTTTCCTGACCATGGACATTGGATGTCGTTGATAACGGGATCACATCATTAGGAGAATGATGTGATGGACAAGACCCAATCCTAAGCCTAGCACAAAGATCGTGTAGTTCGTATGCTAAAGCTTTTCTAATGTCAAGTACCATTTCCTTAGACCATGAGATTGTGCAACTCCCAGATACCGTAGGAATGCTTTGGGTGTACCAAACGTCACAACGTAACTGGGTGGCTATAAAGGTGCACTACGGGTATCTCCAAAAGTGTCTGTTGGGTTGGCACGAATCGACACTGGGATTTGTCACTCCATGTGACGGAGAGGTATCTCTGGGCCCACTTGGTAGGACATCATCATAATGTGCACAATGTGACCAAGGGGTTGATCACGGGATGATGTGTTACGGAACGAGTAAAGAAACTTGCCGGTAACGAGATTGAACAAGGTATCGGGATACCGACGATCGAATCTCGGGCAAGTACTATACCGCTAGACAAAGGGAATTGAATACGGGATTGATTGAATCCTCGACATCGTGGTTCATCCGATGAGATCATCGTGGAACATGTGGGAGCCAACATGGGTATCCAGATCCCGATGTTGGTTATTGGCCAGAGAGTTGTCTCGGTCATGTCTACGTGTCTCCCGAACCCGTAGGGTCTACACACTTAAGGTTCGATGACGTTAGGGTTATAGGGAATAGATGTATGTGGTTACCGAATGTTGTTCGGAGTCCCGGATGAGATCCCGGACGTCACGAGGAGTTCCGGAATGGTCCGGAGGTAAAGATTTTTATATGGGAAGTGATCATACGGTCACCGGAATAATTCGGGGGGTTACCGGTATTGTATCGGGACCACCGAAGGGGTTCCGGGGGTCCACCTGCCCCGGAGGGCCCTGTGGGCTGTTTGTGGAAAGGGACCGTCCCCTTAGTGGGTTGGGCGCCTCCCCCCTTAGGGCCCATGCGCCTAAGGTTTGGGGGAACCCTAAAGGGGGGGGCGCCCCCTTGCCTTGGGGGGCAAGGCAACCCCCTCTGGCCGCTGCCCCCTCCTCAGATTAGATCTGAGGGGGGCGGCCCCCCTCTCCCTTGCCCCTATATATATGTGGGGGGTGGGAGGGCAGCCGCACCCAAGTTCTGGCGCAACCGTCCCCCTCTCCCAAGTCTTCCTCCTCTCCCACGGTGCTTGGCGAAGCCCTGCAGGATTGCCACGCTCCTCCTTCACCATCATGCCGTCGTGCTGCTGCTGGACGGAGTCTTCCCCAACCTCTCCCTCTCTCCTTGCTGGATCAAGGCATGGGAGACGTCACCGGGCTGCATGTGTGTTGAACACGGAGGTGCCGTCCGTTCGGCACTAGGATCATCGGTGATTTGGATCACGACGAGTATGACTCCATCAACCCCGTTCACTTGAACGCTTCCGCTTAGCGATCTACAAGGGTATGTAGATGCACTCCCCTTTCCCTCGTTGCTAGATTACTCCATAGATTGATCTTGGCGTTGCGTAGAAAATTTTGAATTTCTTCTACGTTCCCCAACAGGGGCCCGGACCGACATTACGCGTACGCTTACGCGAGACTGGTTCTACCGACGTGCTTTGCACATAGGTGGCTGGCGGGTGTCAGTTTCTCCAATTAGTTGAACCGAGTGTGACTACGCCCGGTCCTTGTTAAAGCTTAAAACAACACTAACTTGACGAAATATCATTGTGGTTTTGATGCGTAGGTAAGAACGGTTCTTGTTCAGCCCGTAGCAGCCACGTAAAACTTGCAACAACAAAGTAGAGGACGTCGTCTAACTTGTTTTTGCAGGGCATGTTGTGATGTGATATGGTCAAGACATGATGCTATATTTTACTGTATGAGATGATCATGTTTTGTAACGGAGTTATCGGCAACTGGCAGGAGCCATATGGTTGTCGCTTTATTGTATGAAATGCAATCGCCATGTAATTGGTTTACTTTATCACTAAGTGGTAGCGATAGTCGTAGAAGCAATAGTTGGCGAGACGACAACGATGCTATGATGGAGATCAAGGTGTCGCGCCGGTGACGGTGGTGATCATGACGGTGCTTTGGAGATGGAGATCAAAGGCACAAGATGATGATGGCCATATCATATCACTTATATTGATTGCATGTGATGTTTATCCTTTATGCATGTTATTCTGCTTTGATTGACGTTGGCATTATAAGATGATCTCTCACTAAAAATTTCAAGGTACAAGTGTTCTCCCTGAGTATGCACTGTTGCCAAAGTTCGTCGTGCCGAGACACCACGTGATGATCGGGTGTGATAAGCTTAACGCTCTTATACAACGGGTGCAAGCCAGTTTTGCACACGCAGAATACTCGGGTTAAACTTGACGAGCCTAGCATATGCAGATATGGCCTCGGAACACTGAGACCGAAAGGTCGAACGTGAATCATATAGTAGATATGATCAACATAGTGATGTTCACCATTGAAAACTACTCCATTTCACATGATGATCGGTTATGGTTTAGTTGATTTGGATCGCGTGATCACTTAGATGATAAGAGAGATATCTATCTAAGTGGGAGTTATTAAGTAATATGATTAATTAAACTTAAATTTATCATGAACTTAGTATCTGATAGTATTTTGCTTGTCTACGTTGTTGTAGAAAGATGGCCCGTGTTGTTGTTCCATTAAATTTTAATGCATTCCTCGAGAAAGCAAAGTTCAAAGATGATGGTAGCAATTACACGGACTGGGTCCGTAACTTGAGGATTATCCTCATTGCTGCACAGAAGAATTACGTCCTGGAAGCACTTCTAGGTGTACCACCCGCGCTGGCAACTGCAGACATTGTGAATGCCTGGCAGTCGCGTGTTGATGACTACTCGATAGTTTAGTGTGCCATGCTTTACGGCTTAGAACCGGGACTTCAATGACATTTTGAACGTCATGGAGCATATGAGATGTTCCCGGAGTTGAAGTTAATATTTCAAGCAAATGCCCAGATTGAGAGATATGAAGTCTCCAATAAGTTCTACAACTGCAAAATGGAGGAGAATAGTTCTCTCAGTAAACATATACTCAGAACGTCTGGGTACTGCAATCACTTGATTCAACTGGGAGTTAATCTTCCAGATGATAGTGTCATTGCCATAATTCTTCAATCACTGCCACCAAGCTACAAGAGCTTTGTGATGAACTATAACATGCAAGGGATGGATAAGACAATTCCCAAGCTCTTCGCGATGCTAAAGGCTACGGAGGTAGAAATCAAGAAGGAGCATCAAGTGTTGATGGTCAACAAGACCACCAGTTTCAAGAAAAAGGGTAAAGGGAAGAAGAAGGAGAACTTAAAGAAGAACAGTAAACAAGTTGCTGCTCAGGAGAAGAAACCCAAGTCTAGTCCTAAGCCTGAGACTGAGTGCTTCTACTGCAAAGGGACTGGTCACTGGAAGCGGAACTGCCCCAGGTATTTGGCGGATAAGAAGGATGGCAAGGTGAACAAAGGTATATGTGATATACATGTTACTGATGTGTACCTTACTAGAGCTCGCAGTAGCACCTGGGTATTTGATACTGGTTCTGTTGCTAATATTTGCAACTCAAAACAGGGACTATGGATTGAGCAAAGATTAGCTAAGGACAAGGTGACGATGCGCGTGGGAAATGGTTCCAAAGTCGATGTGATCGCCGTCGGCACGCTACCTCTACATCTACCTTCGGGGTTAATTTTAGACCTGAATAATTGTTATTTGCTGCCAGCGTTGAGCATGAACATTATATCTGGATCTTGTTTGATACGAGACGGTTATTCATTTAAATCTGAGAATAATGGTTGTTCTATTAATATGAGTAATATCTTTTATGGTCATGCACCCTTGAAGAGTGGTCTATTTGTATTGAATATCGATAGTAGTAATACACATATTCATAATTGCTACGTCTTGAGCATGCGTTGGTTTTCCTTGAAGAGGACAGGGTGATGCAGCAATAGTAGCGTAAGTATTTCCCTCAGTTTTTGAGAACCAAAGTATCAATCCAGTAGGAGGCTCCTCAAAAGTCCCACGCACATACACAAACAAACAAAGAACTCGCAACCAACGCAATAAAGGGGTTGTCAATCCCTTCATGGCCACTTGCGAAAGTGAGATCTAATAGAGATAGTATGATAAGATAAATATATTTTTGGTATTTTATAATATAGATGCAAATAAAAGTAGATTGGAAGCAAATATGATAAGAGATAGACCCGGAGGCCATAGGTTTCACTAGTGGCTTCTCTCAAGATAGCATAAGTATTACGATGGGTGAACAAATTACTGTCGAGCAATTGATAGAAAAGCAAATAATTATGAGATTATCTAAGCATGATCATGTATATAGGCATCACGTCCGCAACAAGTAGACCGACTCCTGCCTGCATCTACTACTATTACTCCACACATCGACCGACTCCTGCCTGCATCTAGAGCATTAAGTTCATAAGAACACAGTAATGCCTTAAGCAAGATGACATGATCTAGAGGGATAAAATCATGCAATATGATATAAACCCCATCTTTTTATCCTCAATGGCAACAATACAATACGTGCCTTGCAACCCTTTCTGTCACTGGGTAAGGACACCGCAAGATTGAACCCAAAGCTAAGCACTTCTCCCATGGCAAGAAATATCAATCTAGTAGGCCAAACCAAACTAATAATTCGAAGAGACTTGCAAAGATAACTCAATCATACACAAAAGAATTCAGAGGAGATTCAAATATTTCTCATAGATAAACTTGATCATAAACCCACAATTCATCGGATCTCGACAAACACACCGCAAAAAGAGTTCACATCGAATAGATCTCCACAAGAGAGGGGGAGAACATTGTATTGAGATCCAAAAAGAGAGAAGAAGCCATCAGGTTAATAACTATGGACCCGAAGGTCTGTGGTAAACTACTCACAACTCATCGGAGAGGCTATGGTGTTGATGTAGAAGCCCTCCATGGTCGATTCCCCCTCCGACAGAGCGTCGGCGAAGGCTCCAAGATTGGATCTCGCGGATACATAAGGTTACGGCGGTGGAAATTGTGTTTCGTTGGCTCCCTAGATGTTTTCGGGGTACATAGGCTTATATAGGAGGAAGAAGTACGTCAGTGGCCGCCCAAGGGGCCCACGAGACAGGGGGCGCACCCTGTAGGGGGGGCGCCCTACCCTCTCGTGGCTGCCTCGGCTGCTTCTTGACTTGCACTCCAAGTCCTCTGGATCATGTTCGCTCCAAAAATCACGCTCCCGAAGGTTTCATTCCGTTTGGACTCTGTTTGATATTCCTTTTCTTTGAAATACTGAAATAGGCAAAAAACAGCAATAAGGGCTGGGCCTCCGGTTAGTAGGTTAGTCACAAAAATGATATGAATGTGTAAAATAAAGCCCATAAACATCCAAAAGGGGTAATATAATAGCATGGAACAATCAAAAATTATAGATACGTTGGAGATGTATCAAGCATCCCCAAGCTTAATTCCTGCTCGTCCTCGAGTAGGTAAATGATAAAAAAGGAATTTTTGATGTGGAATACTACCTAGCATAATTCTCAATGTAATGTTCTTTATTGTGGCATGAATGTTCAAATCCAGATGATACAAAATAAAAGTTCATATTAACATGAAAATTGTGATACTTCATGTAGCGACCCGACCCGAATGGATCAAGTCTCTGTGCTTAAGTGTCATCCTTGGATAAGTATGCTGACACACACAATACTCGAGGATTAATAATAGAGGTAAATCACATGTATAAAGTAACGTAAATACTATTACCTCAATCCAAATAGCGGAAGTAACAAGGTTGTGGATTCCCATCAACACCAATGGCAAAGTTGAGTGTAGAAATCATAACCCTAACGTATCACTTACTCGTCGCAAGATCCTACAACATGAGACGTTGCAGCCACAAAGGGTCAGTACATTGAATGTACTGGCAAATTCACACCATAGAGCAATGATGAATAAAGGCTATCACTACATGCATATTTGGCTGGTGGAGGCTCTATGGTTATAATGTTTTTGCGAAAAGCCAATTTTTCCCTACTGGAAAGGAATAAATTTTATTTAACTATCATGGTGGTTGTTAAACATTGAGAATGGTTGACAGCATTCTCAATCCCAATTAAGTAACATCATCATTAAAACCCAACAAGATTAATTAAAGTAACATGATGAGATTCACAGGAAAATCCAAGTACTAGATACTCAAGTTGTCCATAACCGGGGACACGGCTAACCATGATTAGTTTATACACTCTGCAGAGGTTTGCGCACTTTTCCCCACAAGACTCAATCTCCTCCGTTGGGATTCTCGCACTACATGATGTTTGAGAAACGGATGACCGAGACATAGTCTTTCAGAAGCGCTAGCACCTTACGATCGGGTAGACAGTACCAACCTACATCCCCTACATCTTCTAGTCTACCACTGTAAGAGTTCGCACAACTTAATCAACTATGCTAGAGCCCATAGTAGCTTGTGGCTGCACACGGAAGTTTCTAGCATGAATAATCTTATGATCCCTTTGAGCCTAGGTGGCGGTCCAAAAAAACAGGCAATCACTGGAATACCTAGGTGCCTAAAGAAAACAGGCAATCGCTGGAATATCCAGGTGCCTCAATCCAACCAGATGTGTGTTAAAGTTGCCACCTTAAATAAACCATTAAATAACAATCTCACATCTGTCATGGATACACTCACCCAATCCACGTCTACTAGCATAGCATGGCATTATAAGCAAACGTAGAAGTAACTCCAAGGGTTTGATAATAAACAGGGCAATAGGTTCCTACCTCAGCAACTACTTCCCAATTCCCACATGTTATCAATCTTAACCATGCAATGTTTGAGGGTTGAAACTAATGCATAAAAACTGGGTATGAAAGGGATATGATCAGAGTGTGAACTTGCCTTGTACTGTTGATGAAGATGATTCGCACTCATAACTCCTGATAGTTCTACTCGTCACACTCCGATCAATCTATCGTAAGCAAGCAATTTCATACATAAGCACTCACTCAAAGAATCGGAAAAGACGAAGAAAACAAATTGGAAAGCATCAAAACCAAGCAAATAACTCTTGCAACATAAAACAATTTCTAACAGTACCAAAATTATGTGAATTTGGCCATATCAGAAAGTTTAGGTCAAGATCTTCGATTTGCAAAAAGAATCAACTCAAACGGAGTTATAGAACTCGAGTTACGATCAAACGAAGATCAAATACTAAACTATTTGAAACTTAAATTTTAACTTTCAAAAACATGTTTAAGTTGTTTTATTGGAAAGAGGAGATCACAACGAAGAAGTGGGCGTTGGTTTCGTTGAAAAAGGAGCTCCGGTTCAAAAGTTGCGATCGAACGAAGGTTTGAGCTAGATTTGAAGTTGAATAGAGAGAGAGAGAGAGAGAGAGAGAGAGAGAGAGAGAGAGAGAGAGAGAGAGAGAGAGGAAAGTCTACGTATGGCGTGAGTCCATTCTCACTACAATCAAGGCCGTTCATGCAGCATGGGGATATGTTCCAAGCAAGCTTTGTCTCTTTCCATCTATGAATTAAACGATTTCCCACAGCTCACTCAATATTCCTCTTTTAGATTAGTGGTCCACAACCTACAGTAGTATAGAGCACAGGCCTATGGGTTTGACCAGCCCCATGGCACCGTTTATCTCAAAGGGTTCGAGGACAAGCGACTGTTGTTTTCGGTGTTGTCAAAAGCATCAGGCACGGTTTAGGTAAAGTACAAATTACATTTGTCAGTGTGTTTTGTGTTGTTTCTCTCAACAGCACGCATTCAAGATTTCAAAGGTCATGGCCACCATATCCATCGCCAAACAGCCCCTTGCTAGCCCATTCAAAGTCATGGCCATCATATCCATTGTTCAACAGCCACTTGCTAGCCTACTTTCGTTACAGTTTAGTAAAAGAAAAATTAAAATTGGGTTATCAAGTTCGCTGCCGAGGAGGCTCCATGGAGGCTGACAGCCCTGTTTTTCTTTGTGATTGCAGCGAGCCGGTAGTTAAGCATCGGTATCATGTTCTTATCTGGAATTCATGCTCAGGGATGATATTCTTCCAAAAAATCACAATACCGAAGGTTTCATTCCGTTTGGACTCCATTTGATATTCCTTTTCTTCGAAATACTGAAACAGGCAATAAAACAGCAATATGGGTTGGGCCTCCGGTTAATAGGTTAGTCCCAAAAATGATATAAATATGTAAAATAAAGCCCATAAACATCCAAAAGGGGTAATATAATAGCATGGCACAATCAGAAATTATAGATACGTTGGAGACGTATCAAGCATCCCCAAGCTTAATTCCTGCTCGTCCTCGAGTAGGTAAATGATAAAAACAGAATTTTTGATGTGGAATGCTACCTAGCATAATTCTCAGTGTAATTTTCTTTATTGTGGCATGAATGTTCAGATCCAAATGATACAAAATAAAAGTTCATATTGATAAAAAAATAGTAACACTTCAAGCATACTAATCAAGGTAATCATGTCTTCTCAAAATAGCATGGCAAAAGAAAGTTCATCCCTACAAAATCATATAGTTAGGCTATGCTTCATTTTCGTCACATAAAGATGTTCCCAACTTCTATACCCCCGATGACAAGCCAAGCAATTGTTTCATACTTAAATAATCTCAAACTTTTTCAACCTTCACGCAATACATGGGCGTGAGCCATGGATATAGCAATATGGGTGGAATAGAATATGATGATGGGGATTGTGTGGAGAAGACAAAAAAGGAGAAAGTCTCACATTGATGAGGATAATCAACGGGCTATGGAGATGCCCATCAATTGATGTCAACATGAGGAGTAAGGATTGCCATGCAACGGATACACTGGAGCTATAAATGAATGCTCAATAAAAGAAAACTAGTAGGTGTGCATCTAACTTTCTTGCTCACGAAGACCTAGGGCATTTGAGGAAGCCCATCGTAGGAATATACAAGCCAAGTTCTATAATGAAAAATTCCCACTAGTATGAAAAAGACAACTTATGAGACTCACTATATGAAAAACATGGTGCTACTTTGAAGCACAATATATGAGACTCTCTACATGAAGAACAAGGTGCTACTTTGAAGCACAAGTGTGGAAAAAGAGATAGTAACATTGCCCTTTTTATTTATTTTCTTTTTTTCTTTCTTTTCTTTTTTCTTTTTTTTGGGCCTTTTTTGGCCTTTCTTCTTTTTTTCTTTTTTTTTCTTTGGGCAATGCTCTAATAATGATGATCATCACACTTCTATTACAACATATGAATTACAACTCGAAACTAGAACAAGATATGACTCTATATGAATGCCTCCGGCGGTGTACCGGGATGGTGCAATGAATCAAGAGTGACATGTATGAAAAATAATGCATGGTGGCTTTGCCACAAATACGATGTCAACTACATGATCATGCAATGGCAATATGACAAAAGTAAAGTATGTCATGATGATGATGAACGGAACGGTGGAAAGTTGCATGGCAATATATCTCGGAATGGCTATGGAAATGCCATAATAGGTAGGTATGGTGGCTGTTTTGAGGAAGATATAGGGAGGTTTATGTGTGATAGAGCGTATCGTATCACGGGGTTTGGATGCACCGGCGAAGTTTGCACCAACTCTCAAGGTGAGAAAGGGCAATGCACGGTACCGAAGCGGCTAGCAAAGGCGGAAAGGTAAAAGTGTGTATAATCCATGGACTCAACATTAGTCAAAAGAACTCATATACTTATTGCAAAAATTTAGAAGTCATCAAAAACCAAGTACTATGCGCATGCTCCTAGGGGTCTAGATTGGTAGGAAAAGACCATCGCTTGTCCCCGACCACCACTCATAAGGATGCACAAGCCAGGTACGCTTCATGTTTCAAATTTGTTACACAACTTTAACCATACGTGCATGCTACGGGACTTGCTAACTTCAACACAAGCATTCTTTAAATTCATAATTACCCAACTAGCATGACTTTAATATCACTACCTCCATATCTCAAAACAATTATCAAGTATCAAGTTGATCATAGCATCCAATTCACTTCCTATGATAGTTTTTATTATACTCAACTTGGATGCTCATCATTCTAGGACCAACTTTATAACCATAGCAAATACCATGCTGTTCTAAAAGACTCTCAAAAATATATAAGTGAAGCATGATAGACTAGCAATTTCTACAAAATATAACCATCGTCGTGCTCTAAAAGATATAAGTGATGCACTAGAGCAAATGACAAACTACTCCGAAAGATATAAGTGAAGATCAATGAGTAGTTGAATAATTGTGCAACTATGTGAAGACTCTCTACCATTAAGGAATTTAATATCTTGGTATTGTATTTAAATAGCAAGCAAAACAAAATAAAATGACATTGCAAGGATAGCACAACTCATGTGAAGAAGCAAAAACTTAGGCTCAATCGATACTAACCGATAGTTGTTGAAGAAGAAAGGTGGGATGCCTACCGGGGCATCCCCAAGCTTAGATGCTTGAGACTTCCTGAAATATTATCTTGGGGTGCCTTGGGCATCCCCAAGCTTGAACTTTTATATCTCCTTAATTCCTCTCATATCATGGTTTCTCTTCTTTTTATCAAAAGCTTCATTCACAACAAACTCAACAAGAACTCGTGAGATAGGTTAGTATAAACCAATGCAAAACCTTATCATTTTTTACTGTAACAAATCACTAAAATTATTATTCAACATTGCATACTAAATGTATCTGTATATTTAATACTGCTATCCTCAAATAGAATCATTAAACAAGCAAACATATGCAAACAATGCAACCATAACAGCAATCTGTTAAAACAGTATAGTCTGTAAAGAATGCAAGATTCATCATGCTTCCCTAACTCCAAAAATTATTAAAGAAAATTCCCACTGTAATAAATTTATCAGAGCTCAATATGCAAAAAGTTTCAACATTATACCGTTCTCTGAATTTTCTAGGGAATTTTTGCAACAGCGGTAAACTTTCTGTTTTCAAACAGCAACATGTATACTAGCAAAATAAGCATGGCAAAGGGTATCCTTGACTTTTTTATTGAAACTAAAGATGCAAAACATTATTCTAAATAACAGAAAGCAAATACTAACAAGATAAAATGACGCTCCAAGCAAAACACATATCATGTGGCGAATAAAAATATAGCTCCAAGTAAAGTTACCGATGAACGAAGACGAAAGAGGGGATGCCCCGAGCTTAGGCTCTTGGATGTCCTTGAATATTACCTTGGGGTGCCTTGGGAGTCCCCAAGCTTAGGCTCTTACCACTCCTTATTCCATAGTCCATTGAATCTTTACCCAAAACTTGAAAACTCCACAACACAAAACTCAACAGAAAACTCGTAAGCTCCGTTAGTATAATAAAATAAAACCACCACTTAGGTACTGTAATGAACTCATTTTAAATTCATATGGGTGTAATATCTAATGTACTTCAACTTATCTATGGTTCATACACTCCGATTCTACTCATAGATTCATCAAAATAAGCAAACAACACATAAAAAACAGAATCTGTCAAAAACAGAACAGTCTGTAGTAATCTGTATCAAACGTATACTTCTGGAACTCCAAAAATCCTACCAAATTAGGAAGTCCTAATAAATTCATGTACCAACCCAGGGCAAAAAGAATCAGATCAGAAAAACGTTTCTGTGAATTAACAAACTAATTTACTGGGTGCAAAAGTTTCTGATTTCCAGCAGGATCAACACAACTATCACCGTAAGCTATCCTAAAGGTCTTACTTGGCACTTTATTGAAACAAAATCTATAAAACATGATTACTACAGTAGCATAATCATGTGGACACACAAAAACAGTAAGGATAAATATTGCGTTGTCACCCAACAAGAGCTTTTCTTTAATGCCTTTCTAGCTAGGCATGATGATGACAATGATGCTCACATAAAAGATAAGAATTGAAACATAACGGGAGCATCATGAAGCATATGACTAGCACATTTAAGCCTAGCACACTTCCTATGCATAGGGATTTTGTGAGCAAACAACTTATGGGAACAATAATTAACTAGCATAGGAGGGTAAAACAAGCATAGCTTCAAGATTTTCAACACATAGAGAGGAAACTTCACATTATTGCAATTCCTACAAGCATATATTCCTCCCTCATAATAATTTTCAGTAGCATCATAAATGAATTCAACAATATAACCAGCACCTAAAGCATTCTTTTCATGATCTACAAGCATAGAAAATTTACTACTCTCCACATAAGCAAATTTCTTCTCATCCGGAATAGTGGGAATATCATAAGAGACTTGAACACTAAAAATTGTTTCCACATTAAAAAAGTAATGTTCAGAAAAAGGTAATCATAATCATGACAAGATTTATAAATATAATCATCACTAGTTTTTATAGCATAAGTTTCATCACAATAATCATCATAAGTAGCAACTTCGTTCTCATCATAATTGATTGAAACCTCTCCCAAGATAGTGGAATCACTAAATAAAGTTGACACTCTTCCAAATCCACTTTTGTATTCATCACAATAAAATTCAACATCCTCCAAAATAGTGGGATCACTACTTCCTAAAGTTGACACTCTTCCAAACCCACTTTAATCAATATAACCATTATAAATAGGAGGCATGCTATCATCATAACAACTTTGCATATCAAAACTTGGGATGCTAAAAATATCATCTTCATTAAACATAGCATCCCCAAGCTTGGGACAAACATTAATTTCAGCAAATATATTCTCAAATATTTCATCCTCATCAAACATAGCTTCCCCAAGCTTGGGCCCTTTCATATCATAAGCATAATCACTCTCATCATTAAAAATATTGATAGCACCAATAGTATAGCAATTATCATCATCACAATGAGTAGTAGGAGCAACATCATTTGGGAGGGATACCTTTCTACCTTTGTTGATCCTTCTTTTATTTTTCTTCTTCATATTATGTGTGGGTTCAACCTTCCTCTTTGAGCTCCTTATTGATGAGATTGGTTGAATAGAAAGCTCCTCCTCGTTACCTGATTCATCATAAGAAATAATAGGAGGAGATTGAGAAGTCTCTTCCCTTTCACTAGTATTCTCATCATATTCTATTTGCTTTCTTTTCTTTAGGTAATTGGCAATATAGGGATTTTCAATGCAATTCTCCACACAAAACATATAAATCTTTTCTAGATCAATATCAAGGAAATGCATAAGATTAAATTCTGGAATAGGCTTAGTTAAACGTTTCAACTCTTCACAACCCAAAAGCAATCTAAGTTTATTGTAATGAGAAAGGGAGATCAAATCATCACAAATTTTGGACACGATCCGATCATGAAACAATTTGCATTGGAGATGTAAATGATCTTGTTTATTGCAAAATTCACAACAGAAAAGATATCTTAAATTCTCCGCACTCTTATCTAGCCTTTCTTGCAACTTATTAGTTTCTAAATACTTATGCCTCTTGCAATATATATCTTCTCCATTTGGTGTGTTCATGCAAACATGCACTCCACAAAAGTTGACATGCTCAGAAGATATATTTTCATCATGAATAGAGCAATCATCATTAGTACTAAGGATATCAAGGAGTTTATACTAACAACATTGCAATCATGCTCATCATTCAAAGATTTAGTACCAAGCATTTTAATGCACTCTTCTTCTAGCACTTGAGCACAACTTTCCTATCCATCAAACTCACGAAAGATATTAAAAAGACGAAGCGTACGAGACAAACTTAACTCCATTTTTTTGTAGTTTTCTTTTATAAACTAAACTAGTGATTAAACAAGAAACAAAAAGATTCGATTGCAAGATCTAAAGATATATCTTCAAGCGCTAACCTCCCTGGCAACGGCGCTAGAAAAGAGCTTGATGTCTACTACACAACCTTCTTCTTGTAGACGTTGTTGGGCCTGCAAGTGCACAGGTTTATAGGACAGTAGAAAATTTTCCTCAAGTGGATGACCTAAGGTTTATCAATCCGTGGGAGGCGTAGGATGAAGATGGTCTCTCTCAAACAACCCTGCAACCAAATAACAAAAAGTCTCTTGTGTCCCCAACACACCCAATACAATGGCAAATTGTATAGGTGCACTAGTTCGGCGAAGAGATGGTGATACAAGTGCAATATGGATGGTAGATAAATGTTTTTGTAATCTGAAATAATAAAAAACAACAAGGTAACTAATGATAAAAATGAGCGTAAACGGTATTGCAATGATAGGAAAGAAGGCCTAGGGTTCATAATTTCACTAGTGCAAGTTCTCTCAACAATAATAACATAGATAGATCATATCACAAGCCCTCAACATGCAACAAAGAGTCACTCCAAAGCCACTAATAGCGGAGAACAAACGTAGAGATTATGGTAGGGTACGAAACCACCTCAAAGCTATTCTTTCGGATCAATCTATAAAAGAGTTCGTACTAGAATAACACCTTAAGACACAAATCAACCAAAACCCTAATGTCACCTAGATACTCCATTGTCACCTCAAGTATCCATGGGCATGATTATACGATATGCATCACACAATCTCAGATTCATCCAACCAACACAAAAGTACTTCAAAGAGTGCCCCAAAGTTTCTACCGGAGAGTCAAGAAAACGTGTGCCAACCCCTATGCATAGGTTCATGGGCGGAACCCGCAAGTTGGTCACCAAAACATACATCAAGTGGCACGTGAAATCCCATTGTCACCACAGATAAACACGGCAAGACATACATCAAGTGTTCTCAAAGTAAAGACTCAATCCGATAAGATAAGTTCAAGAGGGAAACTCAATTCATCACAAGAGAGTAGAGGGGGGGAGAAACATCATAAGATCCAACTATAATAGCAAAGCTCGCGATACATCAAGATCGTGCCATAGAGAGAACACAAGAGAGAGAGAGATCAAACACATAGCTACTGGTACATACCCTCAGCCCCGAGGGTGAACTACTCCCTCCTCGTCATGGAGAGCGCCGGGATGATGAAGATCGCCACCGGTGATGGGTTCTCCCTCCGGCAGGGTGCCAGAATGGACTCCCGAGAGGTTTTTGGTGGCTACAGAGGCTTGCGGCGGCGGAACTCCCAATCTATCTTGATATTCGATGGTTTTAGGGTACGTAGGCATATATAGGCGAAAGAAGTCGGTCGGGAGGTGCTCGAGGGGTCCATGAGACAGGGGGCCGCGCCTTGTAGGGGGGGGGGCGCCCCCTATCTCCTGGGCTCCTCGAGGGTCTTCTAACTTGATCTCCAAGCCTCCAAGATGATATTCTTCCAAAAAATCACGATGCCGAAGGTTTCATTCCATTTGGACTCCGTTTGATATTCCTTTTCTTTGAAATACTGAAACAGGCAATAAAACAGCAATATGGGCTGGGCCTCTGGTTAATAGGTTAGTCCCAAAAATGATATAAATATGTAAAATAAAGCCATAAACATCCAAAAGGGGTAATATAATAGCATGGAACAATCAAAAATTATAGATAGGTTGGAGACGTATCACCCCTCCCCCTCCTCCACTCCTTTATATATGGGGGAGGGGGCACCCCATAGACACACAAGTTGATCATTGATCTCTCTTAGCCGTGTGCGGTGCCCCCCTCCACAATAATCCACCTCGGTCATATCATAGCGGTGCTTAGGCGAAGCCCTGCATCGGTAACTTCATCAACACCGTCACCACGCCGTCGTGCTGACAAAGCTCCTCCCCGAAGCTCTACTGGATCATGAGTTCGCGCGACGTCACCCAGCTGAACGTGTGCTGAACGCGGAGGTGCCGTACGTTCGGTACTGAGAATTGGTCGATTGTGAAGACGTACGACTACATAAACCGCGTTGTCATAACGCTTCCGCTTACGGTCTATGAGGGTGTGTAGACGACACTCTCCCGTCTCGTTGCTATGCATCACCATGATCTTGTGTGTGCGTAGGATTTTTTTTGAAATTACTACGTTACCCAACAGTGGCATCCGAGCCAGGCTTATGCGTAGATGTTGTATGCACGAGTAGAACACAAGTGAGTTGTGGGTGATACAAGTCATACTGCTTAACAACATGTCATACTTTGGTTCGGCGGTATTGTTGGATGAAGGGGCTGTTGGAAATATGCCCTAGAGGAAATAATAAATTAGTTATTATTATTATATTTCCTTGTTCATGATAATCATTTATTATCCATGCTATAATTGTATTGATAGGAAACTCAAATACATGTGTGGATACATAGACAACAACATGTCCCTAGTAAGTCTCTAGTTGACTAGCTCGTTGATCAATAGATGGTTACGGTTTCCTGACCATGGACATTGGATGTCGTTGATAGTGGGATCACATCATTAGGAGAATGATGTGATGGACAAGACCCAATCCTAAGCCTAGCACAAAGATCGTGTAGTTCGTATGCTAAAGCTTTTCTAATGTCAAGTATCATTTCCTTAGACCATGAGATTGTGCAACTCCTGGATACCGTAGGAATGCTTTGGGTGTACCAAACGTCACAACATAACTGGGTGGCTATAAAGGTGCACTACGGGTATCTCCGAAAGTGTCTGTTGGGTTGGCACGAATCGACACTGGGATTTGTCACTCTGTGTGACGGAGAGGTATCTCTGGGCCCACTCGGTAGGACATCATCATAATGTGCACAATGTGACCAAGGGGTTGATCACGGGATGATGTGTTACGGAACGAGTAAAGAGACTTGCCGGTAACGAGATTGAACAAGGTATCGGGATACCGACGATCGAATCTCGGGCAAGTACTATACCGCTAGACAAAGGGAATTGAATACGGGATTGATTGAATCCTCGACATCGTGGTTCATCCGATGAGATCATCGTGGAACATGTGGAAGCCAACATGGCTATCCAGATCCCGCTATTGGTTATTGGCCGGAGAGTTGTCTCGGTCATGTCTACGTGTCTCCCGAACCCGTAGGGTCTACACACTTAAGGTTCGATGACGCTAGGATTATAGAGAATAGATGTATGTGGTTACCGAATGTTGTTCGGAGTCCCGGATGAGATCCCGGACGTCACGAGGAGTTCCGGAATGGTCCGGAGGTAAAGATTTTTATATGGGAAGTCATCATACGGTCACGGGAATAATTCGGGGGGTTACCGGTATTGTATCGGGACCACGGAAGGGGTTACGGGGGTCCACCTGCCCCGGAGGGCCCTGTGGGCTATTTGTGGAAAGGGACCAGGCCCTTAGTGGGCTGGGTGCCTCCCCTCTTAGGGCCTATGCGCTTAGGGTTTGGGGAAACCCTAAAGGGGGGGGGGCGCCCCCTTGCCTTGGGGGGCAAGGCAACCCCCTCTGGCCGCCGCCCCCTCCTCAGATTAGATCTGAGGGGGCCGGGCCCCCTCTCCCTTGCCCTTATATATATGTGGGGGTGGGAGGGCAGCCGCACCCAAGTTCTGGCGTAGCCCTCCCCCTCTCCCAAGTCCTCCTCCTCTCCCACGGTGCTTGGCGAAGCCCTGTAGGATCTCCACGCTCCTCCTTCACCACCACGCCGTCGTGCTGCTGCTGGACGGAGTCTTCCCCAACCTCTCCCTCTCTCCTTGCTGGATCAAGGCATGGGAGACGTCACCGGGCTGCATGTGTGTTGAACGCGGAGGTGCCGTCCGTTCGACACTAGGATCATCGGTGATTTGGATCACGACGAGTACGACTCCATCAACCCCGTTCACTTGAACGCTTCCGCTTAGCGATCTACAAGGGTATGTAGATGCACTCCCCTTTCCCTCGTTGCTAGATTACTCCATAGATTGATCTTGGTGTTGCGTAGAAAATTTTGAATTTCTGCTATGTTCCCCAACAGTGGTATCAGAGCTAGGTCTATGCGTAGTTTCTATGCACGAGTAGAACACAAAGCAGTTGTGGGCGTCGATATTGTCAATTTACTAGCCGTTATTAGTCTTATCTTGATTCAGCGGCATCGTGGGATGAAGCGGCCCGGACCGACCTTACACGTACGCTTACATGAGACAGGTTCCACCGACTGACATGCACTTGTTGCATAAGGTGGCTAGCGGGTGCCAGTCTCTCCCACTTTAGTCGGATCAGATTCGATGAAAAGGGTCCTTATGAAGGGTAAATAGCAATTGACATATCATGTTGTGGTTTTTGCGTAGGTAAGAAACGTTCTTGCTAGAAACCCATAGCAGCCACGTAAAACATGCAAACAACAATTAGAGGACGTCTAACTTGTTTTTGCAGGGTATGCTATGTGATGTGATATGGCCAAAAGAATGTGATGAATGATATGTGATGTATGAGATTGATCATGTTCTTGTAATAGGAATCACGACTTGCATGTCGATGAGTATGACAATCGGCAGGAGCCATAGGAGTTGTCTTAATTTATTGTATGACCTGCGTGTCAATGAACAACACCATGTAATTAATTTACTTTATTGCTAAACCGTTAACCATAGTAGTAGAAGTAATAGTTGGCGAGACAACTTCATGGAGACACGATGATTGAGATCATGATGATGGAGATCATGGTGTCATGCCGGTGACGATGATGATCATGGAGCCCCGAAGATGGAGATCAAAAGGAGCAAAATGATATTGGCCATATCATGTCACTTTTGATTGCATGTGATGTTTATCATGTTTATGCATCTTATTTGCTTAGAACGACGGTAGTAAATAAGATGATCCCTCATTAAAATTTCAAGAAAGTGTTCCCCCTAACTGTGCACCGTTGCGAAAGTTCGTTGTTTCGAAGCACCACGTGATGATCGGGTGTGATAGATTCTAACGTTCACATACAACGGGTGTAAGCCAGATTTACACACGCGAAACACTTAGGTTAACTTGACGAGCCTAGCATGTACAGACATGGCCTCGGAACACAAGAGACCGAAAGGTCGAGCATGAGTCGTATGGTAGATACGATCAACATGAAGATGTTCACCGATGATGACTAGTCCATCTCACGTGATGGTCGGACACGGTCTAGTTGACTCGGATCATGTAATCACTTAGATGACTAGAGGGATGTCTATCTGAGTGGGAGTTCACAAGATGAACTTAATTATCCCGAACATAGTCAAAAGGTCTTTGCAAATTATGTCATAAGCTCGCGCTTTAGTTCTATTGTTTAGATATGTTCCTAGAGAAAATTCAGTTGAAAGTTAATAGTAGCGATTATGCGGACTAGGTCCGTAAACTGAGGGTTGTCCTCGTTGCTTCGTAGAAGGCTTATGTCCTTAATGCACCGCTCAGTGTGCTGAACCTCGAACGTCGTCTGTGGATGTTGCGAACATCTGACATACACGTTTTGATAACTACATGATAGTTCAGTTAAACGGTTTAGAGTTGAGGCACCAAGGACGATTTCGAAACGTCGCGGAACATATGAGATGTTTCGAGGGCTGAAATTGGGATTTCAGGCTCATGCCCACGTCAAGAGGTATAAGACCTCCGACGATTTTCTTAGCCTGCAAACTAAGGGAGAAAAGCTCAATCGTTGAGCTTGTGCTCAGATTGTCTGAGTACAACAATCACTTGAATCGAGTGGGAGTTGATCTTCTAGATGAGATAGTGATGTTTCTCCAAAGTCATTGCCACCAAACTGCTAGAGCTTCGTGATGAACTATAACATATCAGGGATAGATATGATGATCCTTGAAAAATTCGTGATGTTTGACAGCGCGAAAGTAGAAATCAAGAAGGAGCATCAATTGTTGATGGTTAGTGAAACCACTAGTTTCAAGAAGGGCAAGGGCAAGAAGGGATACTTCATGAAACGGCAAATCAGCTGCTGCTCTAGTGGAGAAACCCGAGGTTGAACCCAAACCTGAAACTAAGTGCTTCTGTAATAAGGGGAACAGTCACTGAAGCAGAATTACCCTAGATACTTGGTAGATGAGAAGGCTGGCAAGGTTGATAGAAGTATATTGTATATACATTATGTTAATGTGTACTTTACTAGTACTCCTAGTAGCACCAGGGTATTAGATACCGGTTCGGTTGCTAAGTGTTAGTAACTCGAAATAAAAGGCTGCGGAGTAAACGGAGACTAGCTAAAGGTGAGCTGGCGATATGTGTTGGAAGTTTTTCCAAGCTTGATGTGATCAAGCATCGCACGCTCCCTCTACCATCGAGATTGGTGTTAAACCTAAATAATTGTTATTTGGTGTTTGCGTTGAGCATAGACATGATTGGATTATGTCTATCACAATATGGTTATTTCATTTAAGGAGAATAATGGTTACTCTGTTTATTTGAATAATACCTTCAATGGTCTTGCACCTAACATGAATGGTTTATTGAATCTCGATCGTAGTGATACACATGTTCATGCCAAAAGATATAAGATAGTAATGATAGTACCACCTACTTGTGGCACTGCCATGTAAGTCATATTGGTATAAAACGCATGAAGAAGCTCCATGTTGATGGATCTTTGGACTCACTCGTTTTTGAAAAGTTTGAGACATGCGAACCATGGCTATTGGTGTATATGCATGAAGAAACTCCATGCAAATGGACCGTTTGGACTCACTTGATTTTGAATCACTTGAGACATGCAAATCATACCACATGGGCAAGATGACTGAAAGCCTCGTTTTCAGTAAAATGGAACAAGAAAGCAACTTGTTGGAAGTAATACATTTTGATGTGTGCAGTCCAATGAGTGTTGAGGCACGCAGTGGGTATCATTATGTTCTTACTTCACGGATGATTTGAGTAGATACTGAGTATATTTACTTGATGAAACACAAGTCTGAATTATTGAATGGTTCAAGTAATTTCAGAGTGAAGTTGAAGATCATCGTGACAAGAGGATAAAATGTCTATGATATGATCATAGAGATGAGTATTTGAGTTACGAGCTTTGGCACGCAATTAAGACATTGTGGAAATTGTTTCACAATTAATACCGCCTGGAACACCATAGTGTGATGGTGTGTCTGAACATCATAGTTGCACCCTATTGGATATGGTGCGTACCATGATGTCTCTTATCGAATTACCACTATCGTTCATGGGTTAGGCATTAGAGACAACCGCACTCACTTTAATAGGGCACCACGTAATTCCGTTGAGACGACACCGTTTGAACTATGGTTTGGAGAAACCCAAGTTGTCGTTTCTTAAAAGTTTGGGGCTACGACGCTTATGTGAAGAAGTCTCAGGTTGATAAGCTTGAACCCAAAGCGGATAAAATGCATCTTCATAGGACACCCAAAACAGTTGGGTATACCTCCTAATTCAGATCCGAAAGCAATAGGGATTGTTTCTTGAATCAGGTCCTTTCTCGAGGAAAAGTTTGTCTCGAAAATTGAGTGGGAGGATGGTGAAGACTTGATATGGTTATTGAACCGTCACTACAACTAGTGTGTAGCAGGGCACGGGAAGTTGTTCCTGTGGCACCTACACCAATTGAAGTGGGAGCTGATGATAGTGATCATGAAGCCTCGGATCAAGTCACTGCCGAACCTCGTAGGATGTCAAGGACGCGTACTGCTTCAGAGTGGTACGGTAATCCTGTCTTGGAGGTCATGTTTCTATACAACAATGAACCTACGAGCTATGGAGAAGTGATGGTGGGCCCGGATTCTGACAAATGGCTCGAGGCCATAAAATCCGAGAGAGGATCCATGTATGAAAACAAAGTGTAGACTTTGGTAGAACTACCCGATGGTCGTAAGGCTGTTGAGTACAGATGGATTTTAGAAGGAAGACGGACAATGATGGTAACTGTCACCATTAAGAAAGCTCGACTTGTCGTTAAGATATTTTCTGACAAGTTCAAGGAGTTGACTATGATGAGACTTTCTCACTCGTAGCGATGCTAAGAGTCTGTTGGAATTATATTAGCAGTTACTGCATTATTTATGAAATCTTGCAGATAGGATGTCAAAACATTGTTTCCTCGACGATTTTCTTGAGGAAAGGTTGTATGTGATACAACCAGAAGGTTTGACAATCCTAAAGACGCTAACAAGTAAGCAAAGCTCCAGCAATCCTTCTAAGGACTGGAGTAAGCATCTCGGAGTTGGAATATACGCTTTGGTGAGATAATCAAAGTTTTTGGGTTTATACAAAGTTTGTTAGAAACTTGTATTTACAATAAAGTGAGTGGGAGCACTACAACATTTCTGATAAGTATATGTGATGACATATTGTTGATCCGAAATGATGTAAAATTTCTGGAAAGCATAAAGGGTTGATTGAAAGGAGTTTTTCAAGGGAAAACCTGGATTAAGTTACTTGAACATTGAGCATCAAGATCTATGAGGATAGATCAAAAACGCTTAATGGTACTTTCAAATGAGCACATACCTTGACATGATCTTGAAGGTGTTCAAGATGGATCAGTCAAAGAAGGAGTTCTTGCCTGAGTTGTAAGGTATGAAGTTAAGACTTAAAGCTCGATCATGGTAGAAGAGAGAGAAAGGACGAAGGTCGTCCCCTATGCTTTAGACGTAGGCTCTACATATGCTATGCTGAGTACCGCACCTGATGTGTGCCTTGCCATGTGTCTGGCAAGGGGGTACAAGAGTGATCCAGGAATGGATCATTGGACAGCGGTCAAAATTGTCCTTGGAGTAATAAGGACATGTTTCTCGATTATGGAGGTGATAAAGAGTTCGGCGTAAAGGGTTACGTCGATGCAAGCTTTAACACCTATCTGAATGACTCTGAGTAGCAAACCGGATACATAGAGTGGAGCAACCATTTGGTATAGCTCCAAGTGGAGCGTGGAAGCAGCATTTACAATATGACCTAGAGATTTGCAAAGTACATACGGATCTGAATGTTGCAGACCCGTTGACTAAAACCTCTCTCACAAGCAAAACATGATCAAACCCCAGAACTCATTGAGTCTGAATCACATGATGATGTGAACTAGTTTAGTGACACTAGTAAACTCTTTGGATGTTGGTCACATGGCGATGTGACCTGTGAGTGTTAATCACATGGCGATGTGAACTGGATTATTGACTCTAGTGCAAGTGGGAGACTATTGAAAATATGCCCTAGAGGCAATAATAAATTAGTTATTATTATTATATTTCCTTGTTCATGATAATCGTTTATTATCCATGCTATAATTGTATTGATAGGAAACTCAGATACATGTGTGGATACATAGACAACAACATGTCCCTAGTAAGCCTCTAGTTGACTAGCTCGTTGATCAATAGATGGTTACGGTTTCCTGACCATGGACATTGGATGTCGTTGATAACGGGATCACATCATTAGGAGAATGATGTGATGGACAAGACCCAATCCTAAGCCTAGCACAAAGATCGTGTAGTTCGTATGCTAAAGCTTTTCTAATGTCAAGTACCATTTCCTTAGACCATGAGATTGTGCAACTCCCAGATACCGTAGGAATGCTTTGGGTGTACCAAACGTCACAAACGTAACTGGGTGGCTATAAAGGTGCACTACGGGTATCTCCGAAAGTGTCTGTTGGGTTGGCACGAATCGACACTGGGATTTGTCACTCCATGTGACGGAGAGGTATCTCTGGGCCCACTTGGTAGGACATCATCATAATGTGCACAATGTGACCAAGGGGTTGATCACGGGATAATGTGTTACGGAACGAGTAAAGAGACTTGCCGGTAACGAGATTGAACAAGGTATCGGGATACCGACGATCGAATCTCGGGCAAGTACTATACCGCTAGACAAAGGGAATTGAATACGGGATTGATTGAATCCTCGACATCGTGGTTCATCCGATGAGATCATCGTGGAACATGTGGGAGCCAACATGGGTATCCAGATCCCGATGTTGGTTATTGGCCGGAGAGTTGTCTCGGTCATGTCTACGTGTCTCCCGAACCCGTAGGGTCTACACACTTAAGGTTCGATGACACTAGGGTTATAGGGAATAGATGTATGTGGTTACCGAATGTTGTTCGGAGTCCCGGATGAGATCCTGGACGTCACGAGGAGTTCCGGAATAGTCCGGAGGTAAAGATTTTTATATGGGAAGTGATCATACGGTCACCGGAATAATTCGGGGGGTTACCGGTATTGTATCGGGACCACCGAAGGGGTTCCGGGGGTCCACCTGCCCCGGAGGGCCCTGTGGGCTGTTTGTGGAAAGGGACCGTCCCCTTAGTGGGTTGGGCGCCTCCCCCTTAGGGCCCATGCACCTAGGGTTTGGGGGAACCCTAAAGGGGGGGCGCCCCCTTGCCTTGGGGGGCAAGGCAACCCCCTCTGGCCGCCGCCCCCTCCTCAGATTAGATCTGAGGGGGGCGGCCCCCCTCTCCCTTGCCCCTATATATATGTGGGGGGTGGGAGGGCAGCCGCACCCAAGTTCTGGCGCAACCCTCCCCTCTCCCAAGTCTTCCTCCTCTCCCACGGTGCTTGGCGAAGCCCTGCAGGATTGCCACGCTCCTCCTTCACCATCACGCCGTCGTGCTGCTGCTGGACGGAGTCTTCCCCAACCTCTCCCTCTCTCCTTGCTGGATCAAGGCATGGGAGACGTCACCGGGCTGCATGTGTGTTGAACGCGGAGGTGCCGTCCGTTCGGCACTAGGATCATCGGTGATTTGGATCACGACGAGTATGACTCCATCAACCCCGTTCACTTGAACGCTTCCGCTTAGCGATCTACAAGGGTATGTAGATGCACTCCCCTTTCCCTCGTTGCTAGATTACTCCATAGATTGATCTTGGCGTTGCGTAGAAAATTTTGAATTTCTTCTACGTTCCCCAACAGGGGCCCGGACCGACATTACGCGTACGCTTACGCGAGACTGGTTCTACCGACGTGCTTTGCACATAGGTGGCTGGCGGGTGTCAGTTTCTCCAATTAGTTGAACCGAGTGTGACTACGCCAGGTCCTTGTTAAAGCTTAAAACAACACTAACTTGATGAAATATCATTGTGGTTTTGATGCGTAGGTAAGAACGGTTCTTGTTCAGCCCGTAGCAGCCACGTAAAACTTGCAACAACAAAGTAGAGGACGTCGTCTAACTTGTTTTTGCAGGGCATGTTGTGATGTGATATGGTCAAGACATGATGCTATATTTTACTGTATGAGATGATCATGTTTTGTAACGGAGTTATCGGCAACTGGCAGGAGCCATATGGTTGTCGCTTTATTGTATGAAATGCAATCGCCATGTAATTGGTTTACTTTATCACTAAGTGGTAGCGATAGTCGTAGAAGCAATAGTTGGCGAGACGACAACGATGCTATGATGGAGATCAAGGTGTCGCGCCGGTGACGGTGGTGATCATGACGGTGCTTTGGAGATGGAGATCAAAGGCACAAGATGATGATGGCCATATCATATCACTTATATTGATTGCATGTGATGTTTATCCTTTATGCATGTTATTCTGCTTTGATTGACGTTAGCATTATAAGATGATCTCTCACTAAAAATTTCAAGGTACAAGTGTTCTCCCTGAGTATGCACCGTTGCCAAAGTTCGTCGTGCCGAGACACCACGTGATGATCGGGTGTGATAAGCTTAACGCTCTTATACAACGGGTGCAAGCCAGTTTTGCACACGCAGAATACTCGGGTTAAACTTGACGAGCCTAGCATATGCAGATATGGCCTCGGAACACTGAGACCGAAAGGTCGAACGTGAATCATATAGTAGATATGATCAACATAGTGATGTTCACCATTGAAAACTACTCCATTTCACGTGATGATCGGTTATGGTTTAGTTGATTTGGATCGCGTGATCACTTAGATGATAAGAGAGATATCTATCTAAGTGGGAGTTATTAAGTAATATGATTAATTGAACTTAAATTTATCATGAACTTAGTATCTGATAGTATTTTGCTTGTCTACGTTGTTGTAGAAAGATGGCCCGTGTTGTTGTTCCATTAAATTTTAATGCATTCCTCGAGAAAGCAAAGTTCAAAGATGATGGTAGCAATTACACGGACTGGGTCCGTAACTTGAGGATTATCCTCATTGCTGCACAGAAGAATTATGTCCTGGAAGCACTTCTAGGTGTACCACCCGCGCTGGCAACTGCAGACATTGTGAATGCCTGGCAGTCGCGTGTTGATGACTACTCGATAGTTTAGTGTGCCATGCTTTACGGCTTAGAACCGGGACTTCAACGACATTTTGAACGTCATGGAGCATATGAGATGTTCCCAGAGTTGAAGTTAATATTTCAAGCAAATGCCCGGATTGAGAGATATGAAGTCTCCAATAAGTTCTACAACTGCAAAATGGAGGAGAATAGTTCTCTCAGTAAACATATACTCAGAACGTCTGGGTACTGCAATCACTTGATTCAACTGGGAGTTAATCTTCCAGATGATAGTGTCATTGACATAATTCTTCAATCACTGCCACCAAGCTACAAGAGCTTTGTGATGAACTATAACATGCAAGGGATGGATAAGACAATTCCCGAGCTCTTCGCGATGCTAAAGGCTACGGAGGTAGAAATCAAGAAGGAGCATCAAGTGTTGATGGTCAACAAGACCACCAGTTTCAAGAAAAAGGGTAAAGGGAAGAAGAAGGGGAACTTAAAGAAGAACAGTAAACAAGTTGCTGCTCAGGAGAAGAAACCCAAGTCTAGTCCTAAGCCTGAGACTGAGTGCTTCTACTGCAAAGGGACTGGTCACTGGAAGCGGAACTGCCCCAGGTATTTGGCGGATAAGAAGGATGGCAAGGTGAACAAAGGTATATGTGATATACATGTTACTGATGTGTACCTTACTAGAGCTCGCAGTAGCACCTGGGTATTTGATACTGGTTCTGTTGCTAATATTTGCAACTCAAAACAGGGACTATGGATTGAGCAAAGATTAGCTAAGGACAAGGTGACGATGCGCGTGGGAAATGGTTCCAAAGTCGATGTGATCGCCGTCGGCACGCTACCTCTACATCTACCTTCGGGGTTAATTTTAGACCTGAATAATTGTTATTTGCTGCTAGCGTTGAGCATGAACATTATATCTGGATCTTGTTTGATACGAGACGGTTATTCATTTAAATCTGAGAATAATGGTTGTTCTATTTATATGAGTAATATCTTTTATGGTCATGCACCCTTGAAGAGTGGTCTATTTGTATTGAATATCGATAGTAGTAATACACATATTCATAATTGCTACGTCTTGAGCATGCGTTGGTTTTCCTTGAAGAGGACAGGGTGATGCAGCAATAGTAGCGTAAGTATTTCCCTCAGTTTTTGAGAACCAAAGTATCAATCCAGTAGGAGGCTCCTCAAAAGTCCCACGCACATACACAAACAAACAAAGAACTCGCAACCAACGCAATAAAGGGGTTGTCAATCCCTTCATGGCCACTTGCGAAAGTGAGATCTAATAGAGATAGTATGATAAGATAAATATATTTTTGGTATTTTATAATATAGATGCAAATAAAAGTAGATTGGAAGCAAATATGATAAGAGATAGACCCGGAGGCCATAGGTTTCACTAGTGGCTTCTCTCAAGATAGCATAAGTATTACGATGGGTGAACAAATTACTGTCGAGCAATTGATAGAAAAGCAAATAATTATGAGATTATCTAAGCATGATCATGTATATAGGCATCACGTCCGCAACAAGTAGACCGACTCCTGCCTGCATCTACTACTATTACTCCACACATCGACCGACTCCTGCCTGCATCTAGAGCATTAAGTTCATAAGAACACAGTAATGCCTTAAGCAAGATGACATGATCTAGAGGGATAAAATCATGCAATATGATATAAACCCCATCTTTTTATCCTCAATGGCAACAATACAATACGTGCCTTGCAACCCTTTCTGTCACTTGGTAAGGACACCGCAAGATTGAACCCAAAGCTAAGCACTTCTCCCATGGCAAGAAATATCAATCTAGTAGGCCAAACCAAACTGATAATTCGAAGAGACTTGCAAAGATAACTCAATCATACACAAAAGAATTCAGAGGAGATTCAAATATTTCTCATAGATAAACTTGATCATAAACCCACAATTCATCGGATCTCGACAAACACACCGCAAAAAGAGTTCACATCAAATAGATCTCCACAAGAGAGGGGGAGAACATTGTATTGAGATCCAAAAAGAGAGAAGAAGCCATCTAGTTAATAACTATGGACCCGAAGGTCTGTGGTAAACTACTCACAACTCATCGGAGAGGCTATGGTGTTGATGTAGAAGCCCTCCATGGTCGATTCCCCCTCCGACAGAGCGTCGGCGAAGGCTCCAAGATGGGATCTCGCGGATACAGAAGGTTACGGCGGTGGAAATTGTGTTTCGTTGGCTCCCTGGATGTTTTCGGGGTACATAGGCTTATATAGGAGGAAGAAGTACGTCAGTGGCCGCCCAAGGGGCCCACGAGACAGGGGGCGCACCCTGTAGGGGGGCGCCCTACCCTCTCGTGGCTGCCTCGGCTGCTTCTTGACTTGCACTCCAAGTCCTCTGGATCACGTTCGCTCCAAAAATCATGCTCCCGAAGGTTTCATTCCGTTTGGACTCCGTTTGATATTCCTTTTCTTTGAAATACTGAAATAGGCAAAAAACAGCAATAAGGGCTGGGCCTCCGGTTAGTAGGTTAGTCACAAAAATGATATGAATGTGTAAAATAAAGCCCATAAACATCCAAAAGGGGTAATATAATAGCATGGAACAATCAAAAATTATAGATACGTTGGAGATGTATCAAGCATCCCCAAGCTTAATTCCTGCTCGTCCTCGAGTAGGTAAATGATAAAAAAGGAATTTTTGATGTGGAATACTACCTAGCATAATTCTCAATGTAATGTTCTTTATTGTGGCATGAATGTTCAAATCCAGATGATACAAAATAAAAGTTCATATTAACATGAAAATTGTGATACTTCATGTAGCGACCCGACCCGAATGGATCAAGTCTCTGTGCTTAAGTGTCATCCTTGGATCAGTATGCTGACACACACAATACTCGAGGATTTATAACAGAGGTAAATCACATGTATAAAGTAACGTAAATACTATTACCTCAATCCAAATAGCGGAAGTAACAAGGTTGTGGATTCCCATCAACACCAACGGCAAAGTTGAGTGTAGAAATCATAACCCTAACGTATCACTTACTCGTCGTAAGATCCTACAACATGAGACGTTGCAGCCACAAAGGGTCAGTACATTGAATGTACTGGCAAATTCACACCATAGAGCAATGATGAATAAAGGCTATCACTACATGCATATTTGGCTGGTGGAGGCTCTATGGTTATAATGTTTTTGCGAAAAGCCAATTTTTCCCTACTGGAAAGGAATAAATTTTATTTAACTATCATGGTGGTTGTTAAACATTGAGAATGGTTGACAGCATTCTCAATCCCAATTAAGTAACATCATCATTAAAACCCAACAAGATTAATTAAAGTAACATGATGAGATTCACAGGAAAATCCAAGTACTAGATACTCAAGTTGCCATAACCGGGGACACGGCTAACCATGATTAGTTTATACACTCTGCAGAGGTTTGCGCACTTTTCCCCACAAGACTCAATCTCCTCCGTTGGGATTCTCGCACTACATGATGTTTGAGAAACGGATGACCGAGACATAGTCTTTCAGAAGCGCTAGCACCTTACGATCGGGTAGACAGTACCAACCTACATCCCCTACATCTTCTAGTCTACCACTATAAGAGTTCGCACAACTTAATCAACTATGCTAGAGCCCATAGTAGCTTGTGGCTGCACATGGAAGTTTCTAGCATGAATAATCTTATGATCCCTTTGAGCCTAGGTGGCGGTCCAAAAAAACAGGCAATCACTGGAATACCCAGGTGCCTAAAGAAAACAGGCAATCGCTGGAATATCCAGGTGCCTCAATCCAACCAGATGTGTGTTAAAGTTGCCACCTTAAATAAACCATTAAATAACAATCTCACATCTGTCATGGATACACTCACCCAATCCACGTCTACTAGCATAGCATGGCATTATAAGCAAACGTAGAAGTAACTCCAAGGGTTTGATAATAAACAGGGCAATAGGTTCCTACCTCAGCAACTACTTCCCAATTCCCACATGTTATCAATCTTAACCATGCAATGTTTGAGGGTTGAAACTAATGCATAAAAACTGGGTATGAAAGGGATATGATCAGAGTGTGAACTTGCCTTGTACTGTTGATGAAGATGATTCGCACTCATAACTCATGATAGTTCTACTCGTCACACTCCGATCAATCTATCGTAAGCAAGCAATTTCATACATAAGCACTCACTCAAAGAATCGGAAAAGACGAAGAAAACAAATTGGAAAGCATCAAAACCAAGCAAATAACTCTTGCAACATAAAACAATTTCTAACAGTACCAAAATTATGTGAATTTGGCCATATCAGAAAGTTTAGGTCAAGATCTTCGATTTGCAAAAAGAATCAACTCAAACGGAGTTATAGAACTCGAGTTACGATCAAACGAAGTTCAAATACTAAACTATTTGAAACTTAAATTTTAACTTTCAAAAACATGTTTAAGTTGTTTTATTGGAAAGAGGAGATCACAACGAAGAAGTGGGCGTTGGTTTCGTTGAAAAAGGAGCTCCGGTTCAAAAGTTGCGATCGAACGAAGGTTTGAGCTAGATTTGAAGTTGAATAAATTTGATTTGCTCAATCTCCAAAATATGTCACAAGGAGTATTTTGCAAAAAGAGTCGCTTAAATCGGAGTTATGGATAAAAAGTTGGAGGGTTTTGAAGTTGAGAGACTGTTCTGAAAATTCCAGGGGCTAAACTGCTAAATAAAATAAATACAACTAGGTCCCTGGCCATGAGAACAGAAACTAAAATATGAACGTTCACTGTTTAGGACTAAACAGCGAAACGTTCACTAAAACTACTAACTGGAAAACGTTTACTAACTAACTAGATCTGGAAAAAAACGATCTAGGTTTTTCTATATAAACCGAGATTTTAAGGAAAAACCGGGCGGTGGTTTAACCGGTTCGGGGGTTTGCGAACCGACGAGATCCGGCGAGATCCCGGCGGTGGCGGGGTCGACGGCAAAGCGGAGATCGGCGGCAGCGACTGCTCCGGCGGACTCTGGCTGTGCGGTGAGGGGCGGGGCGGCGAGGTGGCGGCGGTGGCGCGTGGGATGGAGGCGTTGCGAGGCGGCGGTGCAGAACCGCGGCGGCGACAGCGAGATGTGGCGGCGGCGGCGACAGCGATCTGCGGCGGCGCGGCGCGGCGAGGAGAGGAAACGGGGCCGGGGCGGCACCCTTTATAGGAGGGAGGGGAGGAGATAGCCTTGGAGGAGTGGTAAAGGCGGCGTGGAGAGTCCGGCCGCGGCACGAACGTCGAGGCGGCGTCGGAGTCGTGCGGGATCCGGCCTCCAGCGCGAGGTCGGGGACGGCGCGGCTGGGCTAGGCTTGGCTGGCTAGTTGGGCCGGCCCAGTCGGAGGAAGAGAAAGTTTCTTTTTTATTTAAAAAAACACTTTACAGAAAAGAAAATATACCAGCAAAATAAAAATAATAATATAGGCATATAATATATAGAAATTTTCAGAAAAACATTTTCTACAACATGGACATTTTACTAACGTCAAATAAAATCCACAAAATTTTAAATAAAGCAAACAGTGCTACTGCTCTAATAAAATCCAAAAAAATCATTTTAAAAATACCAAAATTAATTCAAATTTATTTCTCTCCAATTTTCTGATGTAGGGAATCATTTTACCCTATTTTCCAAATATTTTATTTTTGGAGAAAAATAAGTTGAATAAAACCCAAATAACTCCAAATTGAAAATAATTTCAAAAGGACTTTGAATTTGATCCCTTTAAACTTACAACTCATATTTCATATGTTTTGAAGAAGTCATTTTATCTTCTCTCATGAAAATCATTGAGTTGCTTAACGTTTTCTGAATTTGAAATATTTTCAAATGAAATTCAAATATTTTCAACAACCCTTGTCATTTAAATAAATGGAAGAATGTTGGGGAACGTAATAATTTCAAAAAATTTCCTACGCACACGCAAGATCATGGTGATGCATAGCAACGAGAGGGGAGAGTATTGTCCACGTACCCTCGTAGACCGTAAGCGAAAGCGTTATGACAACGCGGTTGATGTAGTCGTACGTCTTCACGATCCGACCGATCCAAGTACTCAACGTACGGCACCTCCGAGTTCAGCACACGTTCAGCTCGATGACGATCCCCGGACTCCGATCCAGCAAAGTGTCAGGGATGAGTTCCGTCAGCACGACAGCGTGGTGACGATGATGATGTTCTACCGGCGCAGGGCTTCGCCTAAACTCCGCGACGATATGACCGAGGTGGAATATGGTGGAGGGGGGCACCGCACACGGCTAAGGAATGATCACGTAGATCAACTTGTGTGTGCTAGGGTGCCCCCCTGCCCCCGTATATAAAGGAGCAAGGGGGGAGGCCGGCCGACCCTTGTGGGCGCGCCAAGGAGGAGTCCTCCTCCTCCTAGTAGGAGTAGGACTCACTCTTTCCTACTCCTACTAGGAGGGGGAAAGGAAGGGGGAGAGGGGGAGGGAAAGAGGGGGCGCCGCCCCCCCTCTCCTAGTCCAATTCGGACCAGAGGGGGAGGGGGCGTGCGGCCCATCCTGGCTGCCCCTCTCTCTCCACTAAGGCCCATAAGGCCCATTACTTCCCCCGGGGGGTTCCGGTAACCCTCCGGCACTCCGGTTTTCTCCGAAAACACCCGGAACACTTCCGGTGTCCGAATATAGTCGTCCAATATATCAATCTTTATGTCTCGACCATTTCGAGACTTCTCATCATGTCCGTGATCACATCCGGGACTCCGAACAAACTTCGGTACATCAAAACTTATAAACTCATATTAAAACTGTCATCGTAACGTTAAGCGTGCGGACCCTACGGGTTCGAGAACTATGTAGACATGATCTAGAACTATTATCGGTCAATAACCAATAGCGGAACCTAGATGCCCATATTGGCTCCTACATATTCTATGAAGATCTTTATCGGTCAAACCTCATAACAACATACGTTATTCCCTTTGTCATCGGTATGTTACTTGCCCGAGATTCGATCGTTGGTATCCAATACCAAGTTCAATCTCGTTACCGGCAAGTCTCTTTACTCGTTACGTAATGCATCATTCCGTAACTAACTCATTAGCTACATTGCTTGCAAGGCTTATAGTGATGTGCATTACCGAGAGGGCCCAGAGATACCTCTCCGACAATCGGAGTGACAAAACCTAATCTCGAAATACGCCAACCCAACATGTACCTTTGGAGACACCTATAGTACTCCTTTATAATCACCCAGTTACGTTGTGACGTTTGGTAGCACCCAAAGTGTTCCTCCGGTAAATGGGAGTTGCATAATCTCATAGTTACAGGAACATGTATAAGTCATGAAGAAAGCAATAGCAATATACTAAATGATCAAGTGCTAGGCTAACGGCATGGGTCATGTCAATCACATCATTATTCTAATGATGTAGTCCCGTTAATCAAATGACAACACATGTCTATGGTTAGGAAACATAACCATATTTGATTAATGAGCTAGTCAAGTAGAGGCATACTAGTGACGTTATGTTTGTCTATGTATTCACACATGTATCATGTTTCCGGTTAATACAATTCTAGCATGAATAATAAACATTTATCATGATATGAGGAAATAAATAATAACTTTATTATTGCCTCTAGGGCATATTTCCTTCTGTCTCCCACTTGCACTAGAGTCAATAATCTAGTTCACATCGCCATGTGATTTAACATCAATATTCATATCTGTATATGATTAACACCCATAGTTCACATCGTCATGTGACCAACACCCAAAGGGTTTACTAGAGTCAATAATCTAGTTCACATTGCTTATTTGATTAACACCCAAAGAGTACTAAGGTGTGATCATGTTTTGCTCGTGAGAGAAGCTTAGTCAACGGGTCTGTCACATTCAGAGCCGTATGTATTTTGCAAATATTCTATGTCTACAATGCTCTGCACTGAGCTACTCTAGCTGATTGCTCCCACTTTCAATATGTATCCAGATCGAGACTTAGAGTCATCTGGATCAGTGCCAAAACTTGTATTGACGTAATCCTTTACGACGAACCTTTTGTCACCTCCATAATCGAGAAACATATCCTTATTCCACTAAGGATAATTTTGACCAATGTCCAGTGATCTAATCCTAGATCACTATTGTACTCCCTTGCCAAACCAGGGCAGAGTATACAATAG
Source organism: Triticum dicoccoides (assembly GCF_002162155.2). Taxonomy (NCBI): domain Eukaryota; kingdom Viridiplantae; phylum Streptophyta; class Magnoliopsida; order Poales; family Poaceae; genus Triticum; species Triticum dicoccoides. The sequence continues at coordinate 264,162,256 of NC_041391.1, forward strand.
GTCTGGACCATAACATGGCATACTTTTATAGAACCTATGACTTATGCATAGGGAATGACTTTCATTCTCTTTCTATTTTCTGTCGTGGTCGGAATTTGAGTCTTACTCAACTTCACACCTTGGAACACAGGCAAGAACTCCTTCTTTGACTGTTCCATTTTGAACCACTTCAAAATCTTATCAAGCGTCTTGATCTATCTCAATAGATCTTGATGCTCAATATGTAAGTAGATTTACTGAGGTCTTTCTTTTTAAAAAAAACTCTTATTCAAGTATCCTTTTATGCTATCCAGAAATTCTATATCATTTCCAAACAACAATATGGCATCCACATATAGTATTTAGAAATGCTACAGAGCTCCCACTCACTTTCTTGTAAATACAGGCTTCTCCAAAAGTCTGTATAAAACCATATGCTTTGATCAACTCATCAAAGCATATATTCCAACTCCGACAGGCTTGCATCAGTCCATAAATGGATCGCTGGAGCTTGCACATTTTGTTAGCACATTTAGGATTGACAAAACCTTCTAGTTGTATCATATACAACTCTTCTTTAATAAATCCATTAAGGAATGTAGTTTTGACATATATTTGCCAAATTTCATAAAATGTGGCAATTGCTAACATGATTCGGACAGACTTAAGCATCGCTACAGTTGAGAAAATCTCATTGTAGTCAAAACCTTGAACTTGTCGAAAACCTTTTGCAACAAGTCGAGCTTTGTAGATAGTAACAATACTGTCATCATCTGTCTTCCTCTTGAAGATCCATTTATACAATATGGCTTGCCGATCATCGGGCAACTCCACCAAAGTTCACACTTTGTTCTCATACATGGATCCCATCTCAGATTTCATGGCCTCAAGCCATTTCGTGGAATCTGGGCTCATCATCGCTTCCTCATAGTTCGTAGGTTCATCATGGTCTAGTAACATGACTTCCAGAACAGGATTACCATACCACTCTGGTGCGGACTGTACTTTGGAAGACCTACGAGGTTTTGTAGTAACTTGATCTGAAGTTTCATGATCATCATCATTAGCTTCCTCACTAATTGGTGTAGGAATCACTGGAACTGATTTCAGTGATGAACTATTTTCCAATTTGGGAGAAGGTACAGTTACCTCATCAAGTTCTACTTTCCTCCCACTCACTTCTTTCGAGAGAAACTCCTTCTCTAGAAAGGATCCATTCTTAGCAACGAATGTTTTGCCTTCGGATCTGTGATAGAAGGTGTACCGAACAGTTTCCTTTGGGTATTCTATGAAGACGCACTTCTCCGATTTGGGTTCGAGCTTATCAGGTTGAAAACCTTTTTCACATAAGAATCGCAACTCCAAACTTTAAGAAACGACAACTTAGGTTTACTGCTAAACCATAGTTCATACGGTGTCGTCTCAATAGATTTAGATGGTGCCCTATTAAACGTGAATGCAGTTGTCTCTAATGTATAACCCCAAAACGATAGTGGTAAACCGATAAGAGACATCATAGATCGCACCATATCTAATAAAGTACGATTACAACGTTCGGACACACCATTACATTGTGGTGTTCCAGGTGGCGTGAGTTGCGAAACTATTTCACATTGTTTCAAATGAAGACCAAATTCATAACTCAAATATTCGTCTCTGCGTTTATTTTCTTGTTACGATGATTTTTCCACTTCACTCTGAAATTCTTTGAACCTTTCAACTATTTCAGACTTATGTTTCATCAAGTAGATATACCCATATCTGCTCAAATCATCTTGTGAAGGTCAGAAAATAATGATACTTGCCACAAGCATCAACACTCATTGGATCGCATACATCGGTATGTATTATTTCCAATAAGTCAGTAGCTTGTTCCATTGTTTCGGAGAACGGAGTTTTAGTCATCTTGCCCAAAAGGCACGGTTCGCAATCATCAAATGATTCATAACCAAGTGATTCCGAAAATCCATCTTTATGGAGTTTCTTCATGCGCTTTACACTGATATGACCCAAACGGCGGTGCCACAAATAAGTTGCACTATCATTATTAAGTTTGCATCTTTTGGCATCAATATTATGAATATGTGTATCACTACGGTCGAGATCAAACAAACTATTTTCATTGGGTGTATGACCATTTGAAGGTTTTATTCATGTAAACAGAACAACAATTATTCTCTGACTTTAAATGAATAACCGTATCGCAATAAACATGATCAAATCATATTCATGCTCAACGCAAACGCTAAATAACATTTATTTAGGTTTAACACTAATCCCGAAAGTATAGGGAGTGTGCGATGATGATCATATCAATCTTGGAACTACTTCCAACACTCATCGTCACTTCCCCTTCAACTAGTCCCTGTTTATTCTGTAACTCTTGTTTCGAGTTACTAATCTTAGCAACCGAACAAGTATCAAATACTCAGGGGCTACTATAAACACTAGTAAGGCACACATCAATAACCTGTATATCAAATATACCCTTGTTCACTTTGCCATCCTTCTTATCCACCAAATATTCAAGGCATTTCCACTTCCAGTGGCCATTTCCTTTGCAGTGTAAACACTCAGTTTCAGGCTTTGGTCCAGCTTTGGTCTTCTTCATCGGAGTGACAACTTGTTTGCCATTCTACTTGAAGTTTTCCTTTCTTTCCCTTTGCCCTTTTCTTGAAACTAGTGGTCTTGTCAATCATCAACACTTGATGCTCTTTCTTGATTTCTACCTTCGTCGATTTCAACATCAAGAAGAGCTCGGGAATCGTTTTCGTCATCCCTTGCATACTATAGTTCATCATGAAGTTCTAGTAACTTAGTGATGGTGACTAGAGAATTCTGTCAATCACTATCTTATCTGGAAGATTAACTACCACTTGATTCAAGCGATTGAAGTACCCAGACAATCTGAGCACATGCTCACTAGTTGAGCGATTCTCCTCCATCTTTTAGCTATAGAACTTGTTGGAGACTTCATATCTCTCAACTCGGGTATTTGCTTGAAATATTAACTTCAATTCCTGGAACATCTCATATGGTCCATGACGTTCAAAACATCTTTGAAGTCCCGATTCTAAGCCGTTAAGCATGGTGCACTAAACTATCAAGTAGTCATCATATTGAGCTAGCCAAACGTTCATAACGTCTGCATCTGCTCCTGTAATAGTTTTGTCACCTAGCGGTGCATCAAGGACATAATTCTTCTGTGCAGTAATGAGGATAAACCTCAGATCACGGATCCAATCCGCATCATTGCTACTAACATCTTTCAACACAGCTTTCTCTAGGAACATATCAAAATAAACATATGAAAGCAACAATGCGAGCTATTGATCTATAACATAATTTGCAAAATACTACCAGGACTAAGTTCATGATAAATTAAAGTTCAATTAATCATATTACTTAAGAACTCCCACTTAGACAGACATCTCTCTAGTCATCTAAGTGATCACGTGATCCAAATCAACTAAACCATGTCCGATCATCATGTGAGATGGAGTAGTTTCAATGGTGAACATCACTATGTTGATCATATCTACTATATGATTCACGTTCGACCTTTTGGTCTCCGTGTTCCGAGGCCATATCTGTTATATGCTAGGTTCGTCAAGTTTAACCTGAGTATTCCGCGTGTGCAACTGTTTTGCACCCGTTGTATTTGAACGTAGAGCCTATCACACCCGATCATCACGTGGTGTCTCAGCACGAAGAACTTTCGCAACGGTGCATACTCAGGGAGAACACTTCGTGATAATTTTTAGTGAGAGATCATCTTAAAATGCTACCGTCAATCAAAGCAAGATAAGATGCATAAAGGATAAACATCACATGCAATCAATATAAGTGATATGATATGGCCATCATCATCTTGTGCTTGTGATCTCCATCTCCGAAGCACCGTCGTGATCACCATCGTCACCGGCGCGACACCTTGATCTCCATCGTAGCATCGTTGTCGTTACGCCATCTATTGCTTCTACGACTATCGCTACCGCTTAGTGATAAAGTAAAGCAATTACAGGGCGTTTGCATTTCATACAATAAAGCGACAACCATATGGCTCCTGCCAGTTGCTGATAACTTCGATTACAAAACATGATCATCTCATACAATAAAATATAGCATCACGTCTTAACCATATCACATCACAACATGCCCTACAAAAACAAGTTAGATGTCCTCTACTTTGTTGTTGCAAATTTTACGTGGCTGCTACGGGCTGAGCAAGAACCGTTCTTACCTACGCATCAAAACCACAACGATAGTTCGTCAAGTTAGTGTTGTTTTAACCTTCGCAAGGACCGGGCGTAGCCACACTCGGTTCACCTAAAGTTGGAGAAACAGACACCCGCTAGTCACCTGTGTGCAAAGCACGGCGGTAAAACCAGTCTCGCGTAAGCATACACGTAATGTCGGTCCGGGCCGCTTCATCCAACAATACCGCTGAACCAAAGTATGACATGCTGGTAAGCAGTATGACTTGTATCGCCCACAACTCACTTGTGTTCTACTCGTGCATATAACATCAACGCATAAAACCTAGGCTCAGATGCCACTATTGGGGAACGTAGTAATTTCAAAAAAATTCCTACGCACACGCAAGATCATGGTGATGCATAGCAACGAGAGGGGAGAGTATTGTCCACGTACCCTCGTAGACCATAAGCGGAAGCGTTATGACAACGCGGTTGATGTAGTCGTACGTCTTCACGATCCGACTGATCCAAGTACCGAACGTATGGCACCTCCGAGTTCAGCACACGTTCAGCTCGATGACGATCCCCGGACTCCAATCCAGCAAAGTGTCGGGGATGAGTTCCGTCAGCACAACGGCGTGGTGACGATGATGATGTTCTACCGGCGCAGGGCTTCGCCTAAACTCCGCGACGATATAATCGAGGTGGAATATGGTGGAGGGCGGCACCGCACACGGCTAAGGAACGATCACGTAGATCAACTTATGTGTGCTAGGGTGCCCCCTGCCCCCGTATATAAAGGAGCAAGGGGGAGGCCGACCGGCCCTTGTGGGCGCGCCAAGGAGGAGGAGTCCTCCTCCTAGTAGGAGTAGGACTCCCTCTTTCCTACTCCTACTAGGAGGGGGAAAGGAAGGGGGAGAGGGGGAGGGAAAGAGGGGGGCGCCGCCCCCCCCCCCTCTCCTACTCCAATTCGGACCAGAGGGGGAGGGGGCGTGCGGCCCATCCTGGCTGCCCCTCTCTCTCTCCACTAAGGCCCATAAGGCCCATTACTTCTCCCGGGGGGGTTCCGGTAACCCTCCGGCACTCTGGTTTTCTCCGAAAACACCCGGAACACTTCCGGTGTCCGAATATAGTCGCCCAATATATCAATCTTTATGTCTCGACCATTTCGAGACTCCTCGTCATGTCCATGATCGCATCCGGGACTCCGAACAAACTTTGGTACATCAAAACTTATAAACTCATAATAAAACTGTCATCGTAACGTTAAGCGTGCGGACCCTACGGGTTCGAGAACTATGTAGACATGACCTAGAACTATTCTCGGTCAATAACCAATAGTGGAACCTGGATGCCCATATTGTCTCCTACATATTCTACGAAGATCTTTATCGGTCAAACCGCATAACAACATACATTGTTCCCTTTGTCATCGGTATGTTACTTGCCCGAGATTCGATCGTTGGTATCCAATACCTAGTTCAATCTCGTTACCGGCAAGTCTCTTTACTCGTTACATAATGCATCATTCCGTAACTAACTCATTAGCTACATTGCTTGCAAGGCTTATAGTGATGTGCATTACCGAGAGGGCCCAGAGATACCTCTTCGACAATCGAAGTGACAAAACCTAATCTCGAAATACGCCAACCCAACATGTACCTTTGGAGACACCTGTAGTACTCCTTTATAATCACCAAGTTATGTTGTGACGTTTAGTAGCACCCAAAGTGTTCCTCCGGTAAATGGGAGTTGCATAATCTCATAGTTACAGGAACATGTATAAGTCATGAAGAAAGCAATAGCAACATACTAAACGATCAAGTGCTAGGCTAACGGAATGGGTCTTGTCAATCACATCATTCTTCTAATGATGTGATCTCGTTAATCAAATGACAACACATGTCTATGGTTAGGAAACATAACCATCTTTGATTAATGAGCTAGTCAAGTAGAGGCATACTAGTGACGTTATGTTTGTCTATGTATTCACACATGTATCATGTTTCCGGTTAATACAATTCTAGCATGAATAACAAACATTTATCATGATATGAGGAAATAAATAATAACTTTATTATTGCCTCTAGGGCATATTTCCTTCAAAGAAGTCATGTCATCTTCTCTCCAGGGTTTTGTGGTGAAAAGAATTCGAATTCACGGATCACGATTGCAAAAATGAAAGTTTGGGAAAGTCCTTTTATTCCCTCTCGTTTAACTTTCAAAAGTTTCGAATTTTCACTCAATCAATCCCACAACAATCAAACAAACAACCAAATCTATCTATTTATTATAACATTCCAAAATTTAGAATTTTGGGATGTTACACTTCAAGCATACTAATCAAAGTAATCATGTCTTCTCAAAATAACATGGCCAAAGAAAGTTATCCCTACAAAATCATATAGTCTGACTGTTGCTCTATCTTCATCACACAAAGTATTTAATCATGCACAACCCCGATGACAAGCCAAGCAATTGTTTCATACTTTAGTAATCTCAAACTCTGTCAACCCCGATGACAAAAAGGAGAAGATAGTCTCACATCAACTAGGCGTATCAACGGGCTATGGAGATGCCCATTAATGGATATCAATGTGAGTGAGTAGGGATTGTCATGCAACGGATGCACTGGAGCTATAAATATATGAAAGCTCAACAAAAGAAGCTAAGTGGGTGTGCATCCAACTCGCTTGCTCATGAAGACCTAGGGCATTTTGAGGAAGCCCATCATTGGAATATACAAGCCAAGTTCTATAATGAAAAATTCCCACTAGTATATGAAAGTGACAACATATGAGACTCTCTATCATGAAGATCATGGTGCTACTTTGAAGCACAAGTGTGGAAAAAGAGATAGTAGCATTGTCCCTTCTCTCTTTTTCTCTCATTTTATTTTTTTTCTTTTTTTTCTTTTTTTCCTTTTTCTCTTTTTTTTCTTTGGCCTCTCTCTTTTTTTTCTTTTTGTCCTTCCTTTTTTTCTTTTTGTAAAGTCCATAGTCTCATCCCGACTTGTGGGGGAATCATAGTCTTCATCATCCTTTCCTCACTAGGACAATGCTCTAATAATGAAGATCATCACACTTTTATGGATTTACAACTCAAGAATTACAACTCAAAGCTAGAACAAAATATGACTCTATATGAATGCCTCCGGCGGTGTACCGGGATATGCAATGAATCAAGAGCGACATGTATGAAAATTATGAAGGTGGCCTTGCCACAAATACGATGTCAACTGCATGATCATGCAAAAAGCAATATGACAAAAGTAATGCGTGTCATACGAATGGAACGGTGGAAAGTTGCATGGCAATATATCTCGGAATAGCTATGGAAATGCCATAATAGGTAGGTATGGTGGCTGTTTTGAGGGAGGTATAAGGTGGGTGTGTGGTACCGGCGAAAGTTGCGCGGCACAAGAGAGGCTAGCAATGGTGGAAGGATGAGGTGCGTATAATCCATGGACTCAACATTAGTCAAAAGAACTCATGTACTTGTTGCAAAAATCTAGAAGTCATCAAAAACAAAAGTACTACACGCATGCTCCTAGGGGGATAGATTGGTAGGAAAAGACCATCGCTCGTCCCCGACCGCCACTCATAAGGAAGACAATCAATAAATAAAATTGTGCTCCAACTTCATCACAAAGCGATTCACCATACGTGCATGCTACGGGAATCACAACCCTCAACACAAGTATTTTTCATAATCACCTCAACTAGCATGATTTTAATATCACTACCTCCATATCTCAAAACAATTATCAAGAATCAAATTGATCATAGCATCCAATTCTTTTCTATGATAGTTTTTATTATACCCAACTTGGATGCTCATCATTCTAGGACCAACTTTGTAACCATAGCAAATACCATGCTGTTCTAAAAGACTCTCAAAAAGATATAAGTGAAGCATGAGAGACTAGCAATTTCTTCAAAATTAAGTCACCACCGTGCTCTAAAAAATATAAGTGAAGCACTAGAGCAAAAACTATCAAGCTCAAAAGATATAAGTGAAGCACATAGAGTATTCTAGCAAATTCTAATCAAGTAGGCTTCTCCCAAAAGGTGTGTACAGCAAGGATGATTGTGGTAAACTGAAAAGCAAAGACTAATATAATACACGATGCTCCAAGCAAAACACATATCATGTGGCGAATAAAAATATAGCTCCAAGTAAAGTTACCAATGAACGAAGACGAAAGAGGGGATGCCTTCGGGGCATCCCCAAGCTTAGGCTTTTGGCTATCCTTGAATATCTTGGGGTGCCATGGGAATCCCCAATCTTAGGCTCTTGTCACTCCTTATTCCATAGTCCATAAAAGCTTTACCCAAAACTTGAAAACTTCACAACACAAAACTCGACAGGAAATCTTATAAGCTCCGTTAGTGAAAGAAAACAAAACCACCACATAAGGTACTATAATGAACTCATTCTTTATTTATTTTGGTGTTAAACCTACTGTATTCCAACTTATCTATGGTTTATAAACTATTTTACTAGCCATTGATGCATCAAAATAAGCAAACAACACACGAAAATAGAATCGGTCAAAAACAGAACAGTCTGTAGAAATCTGTAACTAACGCAAACTTCTGGAACTCTAAAACTCCTACCAAAATAGGAAGTCCTGGAAAAATTGTCTATTGATCTGAAGAAAAAATAATCAACGCAAAAGCACGTTTCTGTGATTTAACAAAACTAAATTTGTGCATGCAAAGTTTCTGTTTTTCAGCAGAATCAAATCAACTATCATCATAGGTCATCCTATAGGTTCTACTTGGCACAAACACTAATTAAAAGATAAAAACACATCTAAACAGAAGGTAGATGCAATATTTATTACTAAACAGAAACAAAAACAAAAAAACACAAAGAAAATTGGGTTGCCTCCCAACTAGCGCTATCGTTTAACGCCCCTAGCTAGGCATAAAAGCGAAGATAGATCTAATTATTGCCATCTTTGGCACTAAATTCATAAGTAGCTCGCATGATAGATTCATAAGATAATTTGACTTTATTTCTTGGAAAGTGCTCCATGCCTTTCTTTAATGGAAATTGGAACCTAATATTCCCTTCCTTCATATTAATAATCGCGCCAATCGTTCTAAGAAAAGGTCTACCAAGAATAATAGGGCAAGAAAGATTGCAATCTATATCAAGAACGATAAAATCTACGGGCACCAAATTTCTATTTGCAACAATGAGAACATCATTGATCCTTCCCATTGGCTTTTTAATGGTGGAATCCGCAAGGTGCAAATTTAAAGAGCAATCATCAAGATCATGGAAACCTAGAATATCACATAAAGTTTTCGGAATCGTGGAAACACTAGCACCCAAATCACACAAAGCAAAACACTCATGATCTTTAATTCTAACCTTTATAGTAGGTTCCCACTCATCATTAAGTTTTCTAGCTATAGAAACTTCCAAATTAAGTTTTTCATCATAAGATTGCACCAAGGCATCAACGATATGTTTGGTAAAAGCTTTATTTTGACTATAAGCATGAGGAGAATTAACAACAGATTGCAACAAGGAAATACAACCTTCTAAAGAACAATTATCATAATCAAATTCCTTGAAATCTGAGATAGTGGGTTCAATACTATTTAAAGTCATGACCTCTCCAATCCCACTTTTACCAAATTTAGCATCAAGATCTAAAAACTCCGAATTTTTGGGACGCCTTCTAGGTAAAGTTGACTCATCATCAGTCCCATAATTATCAAGATTCATATTGCAAAACAAAGATCTAATAGGAGAAGCATCAATAACTTTAAGATCTTCATCATTATTTTCATGGAAGCTAGAAGAACACGCTTTTATAAAGCAATCTTTCTTTGCACGCAATCTAGCGGTTCTTTCCTTGCACTCATCAATGGAAATTCTCATTGCTTTGAGAGACTCATTGATATCATGCTTAGGAGAAGAAGATCTAAGTTTAAGAGAATCAACATCAAGCGAAAGTCTATCAACATTCCTAGCCAAATCATCAACTTTGAGCAATTTTTCTTCAAGCAAAGCATTAAAATTCTTTTGGGAAATAATAAATTATTTCACACTATTCTCAAACTCAGAGGGCATCTTAGTAAAATTACCATAAGAATTATTGTAGGAATTTCCATAATTATTAGAGTAATTACTAGGGAACGGTCTAGCATTAAAGTTTCCTCTATAAGCATTGTTACCAAAACTATTCCTACCAACAAAATTCACATCCATAGATTCATTATTATTCTCAATCAAAGTAGACAAAGGCATATCATTGGGATCAAGAGGAGTATTTTTAGTAGCAAACAATTTCATAAGTTCATCCATCTTTCCACTCAAAACATTGATTTCTTCTATAGCATGCACTTTTTTACTAGAAGATCTTTCGATGTGCCTTTGAGAATAATTAGCCATAATATTATCAAGAAATTTTGTAGCATCTCCTAGCGTGATTTCCATAAACGTGCCTCCTGCGGCCGAATCTAAGAGATTTCTAGAAGCAAAGTTCAAACCGGCATAAAAATTTTGTATAATCATCCATAAGTTCAAACCATGAGTAGGGCAATTGTGAATCATCAATTTCATTCTTTCCCAAGATTGGGCAACATGCTCATGATCAAGTTGTTTAAAATTCATAATATCGTTCCTAAGAGTGATAATCTTAGCGGGAGTAAAATACTTAGAGATAAAAGCATCTTTGCACTTGTTCCAAGAATCAATACTATTTTTAGGCAAAGACGAAGACCAAACTTTAGCACGATCTCTAAGTGAAAACGGAAATAACTTCAATTTAACAATATCATTATCCGTATCTTTCTTCTTTTGCATATCACACAAATCAACAAAGTTGTTTAGATGAGTAGCGGCATCTTCACTAGGAAGGCCGGCGATTTGATCTTTCATAACAAGATTCAGCAAAGCAGTATTGATTTCACAAGACTCAACATCATTAAGAGGAGCAATCAGAGTACTAAGGAAATCATTATTATTGGTATTCGAGAAATCACACAATTTGGTATTATCTTGCGCCATGGCAACAAGTAATCCAACACACAAGCAAACAGAAAAAGGCAAGCGAAAGAGAGAGAGGAGGAGATTGGGAAAGAGAGGGCGAATGAAACGGCATGGGTGAAGTGGGGGAGAGGAAAACGAGAGGCAAATGGCAAATAATGTAAATGCGAGGGAGATGAGTTTGTGATGGGTACTTGGTATGTCTTGACTTGAGCGAAGACCTCCCCGGCAACGGCGCCAGAAATCACACGTTGGCGGGAGGTCGAATCTTGACTTGACTTGGTGGAAGCCTCCCCGGCAACGGCGTCAGAAATTCTTCTTGCTACGTCTTGAGCTTGCGTTAGTTTTCCTTGAAGAGGAAAGGGTGATGCAGCAATAGTAGCGTAAGTATTTCCCTCAATTTTTGAGAACCAAAGTATCAATCCAGTAGGAGGCTCCTCAAAAGTCCCACGCACCTACACAAACAAACAAAGAACTCGCAACCAACGCAATAAAGGGGTTGTCAATCCCTTCACGGTCACTTGCGAAAGTGAGATCTAATAGAGATATGTATGATAAGATAAATATATTTTTGGTATTTTATAATATAGACGCAAAAGGTAAAGATGCAAATAAAAGTAGATTGGAAGCAAATATGATAAGAGATAGACCCGGGGACCATAGGTTTCACTAGTGGCTTCTCTCAAGATAGCATAAGTATTACGGTGGGTGAACAAATTACTGTCGAGCAATTGATAGAAAAGCGAATAATTATGAGATTATCTAGGCATGATCATGTATGTAGGCATCACGTCTGCAACAAGTAGACCGACTCCTGCCTGCATCTACTACTATTACTCCACACATCGACCGACTCCTGCCTGCATCTAGAGTATTAAGTTCATAAGAACAGAGTAACGCCTTAAGCAAGATGACATGATGTAGAGGGATAAACTCATGCAATATGATATAAACCCCATCTTTTTATCCTCGATGGCAACAATACAATACGTGCCTTGCAACCCTTTCTGTCACTAGGTAAGGACACCGCAAGATTGAACCCAAGGCTAAGCGCTTCTCACATGGCAAGAAAGATCAATATAGTAGGCCAAACCAAACTGATAATTCGAAGAGACTTGCAAAGATAACTCAATCATACATAAAAGAATTCAGAGGAGGTTCAAATATTTCTCATAGATAAACTTGATCATAAACCCACAATTCATCGGATCTCGACAAACACACCGCAAAAAGAGTTTGCATCGAATAGATCTCCACAAGAGAGGGGGAGAACATTGTATTGAGATCCAAAAAGAGAGAAGAAGCCATCTAGCTAATAACTATGGACCTGAAGGTCTGTGGTAAACTACTCACAACTCAGCGGAGAGGCTATGGTGTTGATGTAGATGCCCTCCATGGTCGATTCCCCCTCCGGCAGAGCGCCGGCGAAGGCTCCAAGATGGGATCTCACGGATACAGAAGGTTACGGCGGTGGAAATTGTGTTTCGTTGGCTCCCTGGATGTTTTTGGGGTACATAGGCTTATATAGGAGGAAGAAGTATGTCGGTGGCCTCCCGAGGGGCCCACGAGACAGGGGGCGCGCCCTGTAGGGGGGGCGCCCTACCCTGTCGTGGCTGCCTCGGCTGCTTCTTGACTTGCACTCCAAGTTCTCTGGATCACGTTCATTCCAAAAATCACACTCCCGAAGGTTTCATTCCGTTTGGAGTCCATTTGATATTCCTTTTCTTCGAAATACTGAAATAGGCAAAAAACGGGATTACGGACTAGGCCTCCGGTTAGTAGGTTAGTCCCAAAAATGATATAAATGTGTAAAATAAAGCCCATAAACATCCAAAAGGGGTAATATAATAGCATGGAACAATCAAAAAATATAGATACATTGGAGACGTATCAATAATGTTGAAGCCAAAAGATGGAGAGTTGATAATGATAGTGCACTTATTTGTGGCACTGCCGTTTGGGTCATATTGGTGTAAAGCGCATGGAAACTCCATACTGATGGACTTCTGGAATCAATTGATTATGAATCACTTGGTACTTGCGAACCATGTCTCATGGGCAAGATGACTAAAACGCCGTTCTCCGGAACAATGGAGTGAGCGACAGATTTGTTGGAAATCATACATACTGATGTATGTGATCCAATGAATACTGAGGCTCGCGGCGGGTATCATTATTTTCTCACCTTCACAGATGATTTTAGCAAATATGGGTATATCTACTTAATGAAACATAAGTCTGAAATATTTGAAAAGTTCAAAGAATTTCAAAGTGATGTGGAAAATCATCATAGCAAGAAAATAAAGTTTCTACGATCTGATCGTGGAGGAGAATATTTAAGTTATGAGTTTGGTCTACATTTGAAACAATGCGGAATAGTTTCGCAACTCACGCCACCCGGAAAACCATAGCGTAATGGTGTGTCCGAACGTCGTAATCGTACTTTACTAGATATGGTGCGATCTATGATGTCTCTTACTGATTTACCACTATCGTTTTGGGGTTATGCTTTAGAGACGGCTGCATTCACGTTAAATAGGGCACCATCAAAATCCGTTGAGACGACACCTTATGAACTGTGGTTTGGCAAGAAACCAAGGTTGTCGTTTCTTAAAGTTTGGGGCTGCGATGCTTATGTGAAAAGCTTCAACCTAATAAGTTTGAACCCAAATCGGAGAAATGTGTCTTCATAGGATACCCAAAGGAGACTGTTGGACACACCTTCTATCACAGATCGGAAGGCAAGACATTCGTTGCTAAGAATGGATTCTTCTAGAGAAGGAGTTTCTCTCGAAAGAAGTGAGTGGGAGGAAAGTAGAACTTGATGAGGTAACTGTACCTACTCCCTTATTGGAAAGTAGTTCACCACAGAAACCGGTTCCTGTGACACCTACACCAATTAGTGAGAGCTAATGATGTAGATCATGAATCTTCAGATCAAGTTACTACTGAACCTCGTAGGTCAACCAGAGTAAGATCCACACCAGAGTGGTACGGTAATCCTATACTGGAAGTCATGTTACTTGACCATGGCGAACCTATGAACTACTCCCTCCGTTCCTTTATGTAAGGTGTATTATTTTCGGCATGGTGACCAAGGCAAGGAATTATAGACATGTTAGGACGAAATTACCCTCGGCAAATTTATTGGTTAGTGGCAAGTAGATCAGTTAGTCGAGGAAAGTATGAGATACATGCAATCAATAGAGAGATACTTTCCTTCTTTTGTTACAAGGAGAGATACAGACAATTAGGAGAGAGATACTTTCCCTTTTTCTAGAGGGCTAACAAGGGAATTATGAAGAATTAGAAGAAATGCACCATACATTTTGGAATTTTATCAAAAAACAAATACACCTTATATAAATGAACGGAGGGAGTATGAAGAAGCGATGGTGAGCCCAGATTCCGCAAAATGGCTTGAGGCCATGAAATCTGAGATGGGATCCATGTATGAGAGCAAAGTGTGGACTTTGGTTGACTTGCCCGATGATCGGCAAGCCATGGAGAATAAATGGATCTTCAAGAAGAAGACTGACACTGACGGTAACGTTACTGTCTACAAAGCTCGACTTGTTGCGAAAGGTTTTTGACAAGTTCAAGGCATTGACTACGATGAGACTTTCTCACCCGTAGCGATGCTTAAGTCTGTCCGAATCATGTTAGCAATTGCCGCGTTTTATGATTATGAAATTTGGCAAATGGATGTCAAAACTGCATTCCTGAATGGATTTCTGGAAGAAGAGTTGTATATGATGCAACCAGAAGGTTTTGTCAATCCAAAGGGTGCTAACAAAGTGTGCAAGCTCCAACGATCCATTTATGGACTGGTGCAAGCCTCTCGGAGTTGGAATAAACGTTTTGATAATGTGATCAAAGCATATGGTTTTATACAGACTTTTGGAGAAGCTATTTACAAGAAAGTGAGTGGGATCTCCGTAGCATTTCTAATATTATATGTGGATGACATATTGTTGATTGGAAATGATATAGAATTTCTGGATAACACAAAAGGATACTTGAATAAGAGTTTTTCAATGAAAGACCTCGGTGAAGCTGCTTATATATTGGGCATCAAGATCTATAGAGATAGATCAAGACGCTTAATTGGACTTTCACAAAGCACATACCTTGATAAAGTTTTGAAAAAGTTCAAAAATGAATCAAGCAAAGAAAGGGTTCTTGCCTGTGGTACAAGGTGTGAAGTTAAGTCAGACTCAATGCCCGACCACTGTAGAAGATAGAGAGAAAATGAAAAGTGTTCCCTTTGCTTCAGCCATAGGCTCTATCATGTATGCAATGCTGTGTACCAGACCTGATGTGTGCCTTGCTATTAGCTTAGCAAGGAGGTACCAAAGTAATCCAGGAGTGGATCACTGGACAGTGGTCAAGAACATCCTGAAATACCCGAAAAGGACTAAGGATATGTTTCTTGTGTATGGAGGTGACAAAGAGCTCGTCGTAAATGGTTACGTCGATGCAATCTTTGACACTGATCCGGACGATTCTAAATCGCAAACCGGATACGTGTTTATATTAAACGGTGGAGCTGTCAGTTGGTGCAGTTCTAAACAAAGCGTCGTGGCGGGATATACGTGTGAAGTGGAGTACATAGCTGCTTCGGAAGCAGCAAATGAAGGAGTCTGGATGAAGGAGTTCATATCCGATCTAGGTGTCATACCTAGTGCATTGGATCCAATGAAAATCTTTTGTGACAATACTAGTGCAATTTCCTTGGCAAAGGAATCCAGATATCACAAGAGAACCAAGCACATCAAGAGACGCTTCATTTCCATCCGGGATTAAGTCTAGGTGGGAGACATAGAGATTTGCAAGATACATACGGATCTGAATGTTGCAGACCCATTGACTAAGCCTCTTCCACGAGCAAAACATGATCAGCACCAAGACTCCATGGGTGTTAGAATCATTACTGTGTAATCTAGATTATTGACTCTAGTGCAAGTGGGAGACTGAAGGAAATATGCCCTAGAGGCAATAATAAAGTTATTTATTTATTTCCTCATATCATGATAAATGTTTATTATTCATGCTAGAATTGTATTAACCGGAAACATAATACATGTGTGAATACATAGACAAACATAGTGTCACAAGTATGCCTCTACTTGACTAGCTCATTGATCAAAGATGGTTGAGTTTCCTAGCCATAGACATGAGTTGTCATTTGATCAACGGGATCACATCATTAGGAGAATGATGGGATTGACTTGACCCATTTCGTTAGCGTAGCACTTGATCATTTAATTTACTGCTATTGCTTTCTCCATGACTTATACATGTTCCTATGACTATGAGATTATGCAACTCCCAATTACCAGAGGAACACTTTGTGTGCTACCAAACGTCACAACGTAACTGGGTGATTAGAAAGGTGCTCTACAGGTGTCTCCGATGGTGTACGTTGAGTTGGCATAGATCGAGAATAGGATTTGTCACTCCGATTGTCGGAGAGGTATCTCTGGGCCCTCTCGGTAATGCACATCACTATAAGACTTGCAAGCAATGTGACAAATGAGTTAGTTGCGGAATGATATATTACACAACGAGTAAAGAGACTTGCCGATAACGAGATTGAGCTAGATATAAGGATACCGACGATCGAATCTCGGGCAAGTAACATACCGATGACAAAGGGAACAACGTATGTTGTTATGCGGTTTGACCGATAAAAATCTTCGTAGAATATGTAGGCACCAATATGAGCATCCAGGTTCCGCTATTGGTTATTGACCAGAAACGTGTCCCGGTCATGTCTACATAGTTCTCGAACCCGTAGGGTCTGCACGCTTAAAGTTCTGTGACGATCGGTGATATGAATTTATGTGTTTTGATGTACCGAAGGTAGTTTGGAGTCCTGGATATGATCACGGACGTGACAAGGAGTCTCAAAATGGTCGAGACATAAAGATCGATATATTGGATGACAATGTTTGGACTACGGAAGGGTTCCGGGCAAGTTCGAGCATATACCGGAGTACCGGGGGGTTACCGGAACCCCCCGGGGAGTGTAATGGGACTATTGGGCCTTAGTGGAGAAGAGGAGGGGCGGCCAGGGCAGGGCGCGCCCCCTCCCCCTCTAGTACGAATTGGACAAGGAGGGGGGCGGCGCCCCCCTTTCCTTCCCCCTCTCTCCTCCTTCCCTCTCTCCTACTCCTACTCATTGAAGGGGGGAATCCTACTCCCGGTGGGAGTAGGACTCCCCTTGGGGCACACCTAGGAGGGCCGGCCTCCCCCTTCTCCACTCCTTTATATACGGGGGAGGGGCCACCCCATAGACACACAAGTTGATCATTGATCTCTCTTAGCCGTGTGCGGTGCCCCCCTCCACCATAATCCACCTCGGTCATATCGTAGCAGTGCTTAGGCGAAGCCCTGCGTCGGTAACTTCATCAACACCATCACCACGCCGTCGTGCTGACAAAGCTCCTCCCTGAAGCTCTACTGGATCATGAGTTTGCGGAACGTCACCGAGCTGAACGTGTGCTGAACACGGAGGTGTTGTACGTTCGGTACTGAGGATAGGTCGATCGTGAAGACGTATGACTACATCAACCGCGTTGTCATAACACTCCCGCTTACAGTCTACGAGGGTATGTAGATGGCACTCTCCCCTCTCATTGCTATCCATCACCATGATCTTGTGTGTGCATAGGAATTTTTTTGAAATTACTATGTTACCCAACAAGAAGATGGTGTTCCAGTGAGCAACTCCTGGAACATCGAACATCTTCGCAAGTTTTACCCATAAGGCGCGGTTGTCAGGCTCCTCGGCCGACCTCTTTTTGTACAAGCCTTGCCGGCAAGGCATGTAACCCTTTGTACAAATCCAGGCGTAGACCCTGAGCAACAGATAAATAAATGAAGTGCTGGCACCATAAGTTTTAGCATGCATGCTAGGTTGAGTCTCCCCCTTCGTTAGAGTTGATAGTGCTTAGCGGTGACTAACCCCTAGCATGGAGGTCGAGTGCGAGTCTCCATGTTTCTTTCCCGTCCCTTTTTGGTTCGCATGATGCGCAGGCGTTTCTACTGAGCTGTTTGGAAGAAACGAAACAGGCCGACGTCCCAATCCCGGTAAGCCAAGGTTGCCAGGGGCTGCAGAATCAGATAAGTCTTTTTATACCCCACTTTACGCTTCCGTGTGAAACTTGGACGTACGAAACTTCGCCCACTCCTGTACCACCGTACTCCCACTTTCCTACGCCCGAAAACCTTTCTTTGGGCCGGAACTTGGTTGTAGTGCAGTGGGAAGGAACTAACGAAGGGCCTAATCCTACTTTGCCCCTACCTCCGCCAAGGGCGTAAGCGTAGTTGAGCTATAGAGCAGGAGGATGGCAAGGTCTGTTGCCAGGTGACGACGTTTATCTTAAAAATAACAAGGACTTGTTCCTTGGTATGAGCCTTGCTCGCGCACGGAAGAACCCAGCAAGCACCCTATTCTTCATTAATACGTTGTTAACAAGTATAATTCATACGAGAGGTAATCATAAGCGTGGGGATTACAAAGTTTAAATCTGACAAATGCCCGCAGGCTTAAAAACTAAAAAGAGATAAGATGCCCGTAATCCTTTCTTGTCCCTCTCCCCAAGAAATGGACCAAGATGGTAGAAGGGCAAAAGGAGCGCCTAGGTGAGGTACGAGTAGCAGAAGACACCAAAAGACATCCCCGCGGCCGTCCGGAAGAGGGCTGGTGATGATGGTGCTGGGAGAAGAGCCGAAAGATGAGGTAGCGGGCCGCCAACACGAGACGAAGGCGTCGGTGCCATCGTACTCTGACTTGACGGCCCGCCACCCGCCTTCTTTGTCTTCTCCGGCCTTCCCACACCAGCCGCCCAAGGAGGCGACCCCGAGAGGTTCAAGGAGCTGGCCCCACCCCCGGCAAATCACTCTGCCGGGTGAAGGGCCAGGTGCAGATGGTGCTGCTGCTGCCGGCTCCGCCTAGGGACAGGGTGTCCGACGCCTAGTCGTACCCATCCTCGTCGTCCTCCCCGCTGGTTCCCTCCTCATCGCCGCTCAAGGAGGAACTCTTGTCGTCGGTCGAGCTCTCCGCGCAGCACCCTAACCTGGTTCCCAAGCGCCCGAAGACCTTGACGGAGAGTAGATCGCTCTCCACTAATTTGAAGTGGAGAATGTGTCCCTTCATCAAGCAATGGGCACATGCGAAGGTTTTCCAACCCCGACGAAGGAACATCACATGAGGGGTGGGGAACCCTGTGTTCACCCACATGTCGCCATTGCAACACCCCTTCATGTGAAGCCTTGTACTCGGTCATTGGTCGATCTCCAGCACCCTTGCGAACGCCTCGGGAAGGTGAAGGCGGCTACACGGTGGCTCACGCAGCTGTAGGATGAACTCCAGCGCCGTGTCCCCAACGTGGCCGCTCGACGAAGCAGGAGGAGACGGTGACAGAGAAGGCGATGATGCGGGTGTCCCCCTTCCGTGCCCGCCTCGCCTCGCCGACCGCGGCCCTGTCCGGCGCCTCTGCCTCGAGCATGGCCTTCACCTTGAACGTCCGGCTCTTCCTTGATCGCCGCGGCCCTCTGGCGGGAGGAAGACCTGGTCACCTCCATGGAAGAACGACCGTGACCATGCCCTCTCGCCATGACGGTGTGTCGGTGTACAAAAGTAGGGGCTCTCCTTTTGACAACTTTACTTGTGCACGAGCAGTCAGAGCCGCGCCCCACGGCCACACTTAGCAAAGCAGAGGAGGGAAGCCGGAGAGAAGCCGAAGCACAAGACAAACAAGACAACGCCAATACCAGAAACACAAGACAAGCGAAGGGGCGAGGTAGGCTCCCCCGGCAGGCCCTTTGCCGGGGCAGCCTTCGCGGGGCAGCTTTCCCAACACCAGCAGAGCGAGCCACCCTTGAGCCCAAGGGTTCCAAATGCTGTCAACAAACTACATTGGAGCCAGGGTTCGGGAGGCACCTCCGTGGTGGCATGCAGATCTTTCTCAAGATCATCAGTACGCGAGATCAGATGAGGATCAGAAGGCGGTGACCCTCGGCGGGATCCTGGCCGAGGAAATCCACAAGACCCTCGGCAAGCGTCTTGCCGGGGACGACTGCAACGCCACGGCAAGTCCCTTGCCGGGCCCCCGGCAAGGCCCTTGCCGAGCACATCAGCGGGGCCATAGCTAGGCCCACGTCGACCAAGACTCTGCCCCCACTCGCATGCAGCTGCCAGCCCAACCAGCTGGGCAGGCACCTGCGTGGCAACATGTGGCTTCCAGGCCAACTCAGCAAGCACCTACGTGGTGGCATGCAGATCTTCGTGAAGACTCCACCACCGTGCCACCTCAGTAGCCTGCCTGCCTACATGGTGCTGCACGCATTGCTGGCCTGGGCGCGTGTAGAAACGAGGTGGAGCGGCGACGGACGGGACGGGCCTCGTTCCTGTCCCCGATAAAGCTAATGGACACCTAAGTAGCGCATTTAATACGCTTTGTCCCGTAATGCCGAGCGATAAGCTCGCGCACTGTACGCCTTTCCACCTCCTGTGTGCCACTGTGGCAACCCCTTTTGCCTATAAAAGGAGGCCCAAGGCATACTGGAGGGGGATTCGGCTCTTTTGAACTACACGGCGACCATAGCTAGTTCGAGAGTGCAAGAACACTCAATACATCCACCAAAGCAGGACTAGGGTTTTACGCATCCTCGCAGCCTGAACCTGGGTAAACGATCCTTGTGCTAGCTCCTAAACCTGCTCTTCTCACGACCTCGCACCCGCCAACCGTAGAAGGGATCCCAGTGACCCCATAGGTGTCGTTCCTGCCGACACGGTGGGTGGAGAATAAAGACGATGGGAAGATACGAGGAGGTACTCCTCCTCCTCCTCCCTGAGTCCCCTTTTTATAGCTGGGCGGAGGAGGCCAAAGGACTAGCTCTATGCCCCTAAAAAGCTCGTCCAGGTCCGGCTCATTAAGTGGCAATGAGCAAGGCTGTCGACCGCCCTCCCCGCCCAATCAAAGGCGCGTAAATATCAGCCACCATGCGCCTTCCTATATCCCATGCGTCTGTCACCTACCCCATGCCGTGCATGCGGCGTACGTGGCGTAAGGGGCAGGTGCAGTGGGAAACATGGAACGACGGTTCCAAGGCGGAGAGAGTAAATGAGCAGCGGCCCCTACGGTTTTAAAGGGACACACGAGCCGCCTCTTTACTATTCACCACGGGATGACGCAAGCATGTTGCGGTCATTCCACATGCGACCCCCCACGTCACACATTCAACGCAGGTCGTGGGGAAGCATAACGAGCAGAAGAGTTGCTGCGATAAAACTCCACCGCTCGCGTGCCCGCGCACTGTTCTGGGCCTGGCCCAATAACGCCCCGCGCTTATATGTGGCCCAGGCCCAGGGGCTCCTGTCGGTGTACAAAAGTAGGGGTCCTTTTTGTACCCCTTTTCTTGTGCACGGGCAGTCGCAACCCCACGCCCGCAGCCACGCTTGGCAGGGCAGAGGAAGCAAAGACACAAGATGACCAGAGCAACGCCAAGACAGAGGCACGAAGAGCAAAAGGGCAAGGTGGGCTCCCCCCGGCAAGGACCTTGCCGGGGCAGCTTACATAGCCCCGTCAAGAGCCTTGCCGAGGCAACTGCCCAACATCAGCAGAGCTACCACCCTTGAGCTTAAGAGTTCCAACACCATCGACACATTGGAACAAAGGCTCGGGAGGTGCCTCCATGGTGGCATGCAGATCTTTGTGAAGATCAGAAGCCTACAAGACTAGATGAGAACCAGAAGACGAAGGTCCTCGGCAAGATCCTTGCCGAGGATGCCCACGAGACCCCCGGCAAGACCCTTGCTGGGGATGCCCATGATGCCGCGGCAAGACCCTTGTCGGGGCTCCAGCAAGACTCTTGCCAAAGACATTCGCGGGGCCGTAGCCCGGCCCGCACCTACCAAGGCTCCACCGTTGTTCCCACATAGTGGCCAGCCCACCAACTAGGCAGGCACCTGCATGGCAGCGTGCGGCTTCCAGACCAACTCAGCAAGCACCTGCGTGGTGGCATGCAGATCTTCGTGAAGACTCTACCACTGCACCAACTCAGCAGCCATCCAGCCAGCGTGGCGCTACACGCCTCGTCAGCTTGGACGCGTGTCGAAGCAAGGTGAGGCGGTGACGGGTGGGACGAGCTTCCTTGCCATCCCCGATAAAGCAGGAAGGGAACGTCGGCAGCGCATTGAATGCGTTTGTCCTACGATGCCAGGAGATAGACTCGACTATTGTACAACTTTCCACCTCCTCTGTGCCACTATGGCAGCCCCTTTGTCTATAAAAGGAGGCTCGCATCATACTGAGAGAGGATTCAGACTTTTTCGACCCTGCACGCTTTGTAGCTAGTCCAAGAACATTAGATAAACACAAAACCAGCAGGAGTAGGGTATTACGCATCACTTGCGGCCCGAACCTGGATAATCCCCCGCGTTGATCTTCTAATCCCGCTCTTCCCATAGCCCGCGCCCGCCAACCGTAGCAGAAGGGGATTCCCCGTGATCTCATAGGTGTCGTGTCCCCTGACATCGGGAATTTGAATCCATTTGGCATTTCAATGGAGAAAGAAGTAGTGTTGAAATGGATTGCAAGCCAGAAGTAAATGGAGTCAATATTGGACATGCTGGTTATTTGTAGGAATGTTTGAAAACCCATTCTACGTACACACTGTTTGTGTCAGTCAGCCATTTCAGATGCAAGCTTGATAAATGATTCGACATGCTGAAATTGATTGCACTGCATGAAACAATAAAGGAAGAAATGGAAATATTAGATGATTTTTTTTTCATTTGAGAAAGGAATGGTATAGAGCATATGTACATTACCTTGGATCTCTTCTGATCTGCATGTACAATCTCTTCTGCTTCTCTTTTCTTTGTACATACTTGTTCCATCTACAGTGAATATAATATTATTAATTGTTCTAATGAAATTAAGCGAAAGTAAGTCAAAGTACGAGAACATGGCAGTTGGTCCGCTATGGAATGAACACTAACAGTATTGATGCAAATTCTGATATGCATTCATTGTAAGCACTATGTTGAACTACTAGCAAACAGGAACTCGTCAAAACTTGTAATAAGCACTGTTTGGTAGGACTAGGTATTACTGAAAATAACTTCTAATAAGCACTTGTTACAGTACTTCCAGGAATTAGTGAAAACCAGCAGGAAAAACATCTTAATTGGCATGAACACAACCGCGGAGTAGAAATCGGCATGACCAAATAGAGACATTGAGTAATGGCTCCTACAGCCCTACCGAGACAACAGTATTTCCACAAGGCTACTATTCCTGACATGTTCTAATTTCACTATATGGCTGCTGAAAATTTCATGAAATGCAATTCCACACATATATGTGGTGGAAGATGATGCAGAAGCACATGTTGCATTTCATGGCTGCTGCACACCCCTAACCCCTAACTTCTTGGTCATGAAATGCAACATGGCTGCTGATACGTCTCCAACGTATCTATAATTTTTTATTGTTCCATGCTATTATATATTCTGTTTTGGATGTTTAATGGGCTTTATTATACACTTTTATATTATTTTTGGGACTAACCTATTAACCGAAGGCCCAACCTGAATTGTTGTTTTTTTTGCCTATTTCAGTGTTTCGCATAAAAAGAATATCAAGCAGAGTCCAAACGGAATGAAACCTTCGGGAATGTGATTTTCAGAACAAACGTGATCCAGAGGACTTGGAGTGGACGTCAAGAAATCAACGAGGAGGCCACGAGGCAGGGGGCGTGCCTACCCCCCTGGGCGCGCCCTCCACCCTCGTGGGCCCTCGTGACTCCACCGACCTACTTCTTCCTCCTATATATACCCACGTACCCCCAAACCATCAGCAGAGGAGACAAAGCCCTATTTCCACCGCCGCAACCTTCTGTACCCGTGAGATCCCATCTTGGGGCCTTTTTCGGCGCTCCGCTGGAGGGGGCATTGATCACAGAGGGCTTCTACATCAACACCATAGCCTATTCGATGATGTGTGAGTAGTTTGCCTCAGACCTTCGGGTCCATAGTTATTAGCTAGATGGCTTCTTCTCTCTCTTTGGATCTCAATACAAAGTTCTCCTCGATCTTCTTGGAGATCTATTCGATGTAATTTCTTTTGCGGTGTGTTTGTCGAGATCCGATGAATTGTGGGTTTATGATCAAGATTATCTATGAACAATATTTGAATATTCTCTGACTTACTTTATGTATGATTGGTTATCTTTGCAAGTCTCTTCGAATTATCAGCTTGGTTTGGCCAACTAGATTGATCTTTCTTGCAATGGGAGAAGTGCTTAGCTTTGGGTTCAATCTTGCGGTGCTCGATCCCAGTGGCAGTAGGGGAAACAACATGTATTGTATTGTTGCCATCGAGGATAAAAAGATGGGGTTTATATCATATTGCATGAGTTTATCCCTCTACATCATGTCATCTTGCTTAAAGTGTTACTCCGTTCTTATGAACTTAATACTCTAGATGCATGCTGGATAGCAGTTGATGTGTGGAGTAATAGTAGTAGATGCAGGCAGGAGTCGGTCTACTAGTCACGGACGTGATGCCTATATACATGATCATACCTAGATATTCTTATAACTATGCTCAATTCTATCAATTGCTCGACAGTAATTTTTTACCCA
Source organism: Triticum dicoccoides (assembly GCF_002162155.2). Classification (NCBI taxonomy): domain Eukaryota; kingdom Viridiplantae; phylum Streptophyta; class Magnoliopsida; order Poales; family Poaceae; genus Triticum; species Triticum dicoccoides. The sequence goes on from NC_041391.1 coordinate 264,187,105, forward strand.
CCGTAATACTTATGCTATCTTGAGAGAAGCCACTACTGAAACCTATGGCCCCCGGGTCTATTCTCTATCAGATTAATCTACCGTTATTTCTACTACCGTTTATTTTGCTTTCTTTACTTTTAGTCTTTATCATAAAAATACCAAAAATATTATCTTATCATCTCTATGAGATCTCACTTTTACAAGTGACCGTGAAGGGATTGACAACCCCTTTATCGCGTTGGTTGCAAGGTTCTTATTTGTTTGTGTAGGTGCGTGGGACTTGAGTGTGGTCTCCTACTAGATTGATACCTTGGTTCTCAAAAACTGAGGGAAATACTTACGCTACTTTACTACATCACCCTTTCCTCTTCAAGGGAAAACCAATGCAGTGCTCAAGAGGTAGCAGCTACTGCAGCTACACATGTTCTAATGACACTTCAATTTCACTATATTACAAAAAATCTTACGAATAATTAGATAACAAAATAGAGATGCATCTTGTACGTGGAATTGAACACAAATATATTTGTGATGAAAAATGTTCCATGCCCTAGTACAGAAACTCAATGAGCCCATGGAGTAGCTGTGAATTAAACAAACCCTAGTCCATCAGAACACGTGCCGCAGTCAGTCCTAGCTAAAAAAGTTCCAAACCTTGGAAGAAGATCTAAATCATGATGATACTTCCACAAGTTTTTAAAAAAATATACACAGATGAAGACGTTAGAGGCGAGTAGAACCTAGGGAGGTCGGAAGGGAGAAGGAACCTTTTGTTTAGAGCTGATTCAGCGCGGCAGAAAAATTCCGATGAAGAGCACTTCAGATCTCAGGAGGGCCAGCGGCGAGCGGAGGGGGGATAGAATAGAGAAGCGAAATGGGGAAAGTGTTGTAAGTGGACGGCCCCACTTGTCTGTTGCTGAAAAAAATAGATGAGGAAAAAAACAGGCTCGGAGCAGATAAGGCCTGGGGGTACGTGGCTCGATCTGTTCCACCAATCCACGAGATAGGCGGCGGCAGGGTAGCGGCGGTGCCGCCAAGGCACCTCCATCTTGTTTCCACCGGCGACGGTGCTCGAGCGCACATGTAGTAGAATACCTCGCCCCCTCTTCTTGTTATTCTTCCTTTCCTTTCCTTAATTCTGTTGTGCATTGAAGAAAGTTTGGTTGGGGGAAAAGGCGGAAGAAGTGGAAGAAAATTTAGTTGTAGTTCTAGGAGAGTACCAGGTAGAATTGGCCAGTTAATTGCTGTTGATCTGGCGAACAAGTACCTAGTTTAAGGATTGCCTAAAATTGGCCAGTCGTTGAACCTTGAGGATTACCTAGTTTAATGCTGTGAATAATTTCCTGTGGCATGAGTTGCACTTGTTGTTACAATTAGAGATAGATCCAGCTTTGGGGTTGCTATGTACGTTGGATGAACTTCATGTTACTATCATCGGTTACTTGGGAACATCAAGTTCAGTGTTGCTCTTTTGTGTACATTGGAGATTTATGAAGAAAGCAAGTAGTAATTGGGAACCAAGAGCATCCATCCTTACATCACTATTTTGTTTGGGTTGCCATTTCTGTCTGCTTGTACTCCCATCCGTTTCGTTTTACTTCACATATTCTCAAGTTTGACAAAGTTCACAGAAAAATGTAATAAGTAGTACGTGGTGTCTTGTTTGTTAAAAAAAGTAACATAAGATTCTGAATTATGGTTGCAGCCTATGGTACATCCAGATGGAAGGTGAAAGCAGTTTTGTGCAATTTGCTAACCAGCAAGTAATCAGTAAGAAGAAAGAGATTACTAAGAAGGTTAGCCTCTACATTTCTTGTTTATAAAAATAGAAGTTGAGTGTGTTCATTTAAAAACTTAGTGATTACAACACCAGGAAAAAAACTCAAACAAAAGAGAAAATGTGTGTTGTTTTCTTCTGGATGCAGAAACAAACTGAGAAAAGAACTGCATCCAATGGAAAAGAAGTGAAGAAGAGAAAGAACAACAATGATAACAAGCTGCTCGAACCTACAACGGGCAAATGTGTTGTAGAACCTGCAAGTGTGGTGAGTCAATATCCTTGATTCAATCATCGCTTCACGTAGGATTTCAGTTAGGATAAAAAATCATTTAAATTTCTTTCACTTTTCTCTTAGGGTTGTCCTTTGATGGAAGAATTTGATCAGTTTGTTCAATATCAAAGTTTGAGGAAAGAAACTGAGGTTGGTTGTTTGATATGTCTCATTTCAAATGCATTTCTTCTTAGGAAGTGATATGAACTAACAAACTCACACACAAAAATGGTGTCCAGGAACTGATTGAGAGCCAAGAAGCTGAAATAGGGTTCAATTTATTTGGTGGCATTGACAAAGAAGTAGAAGAAGCGGCACCAAACATCATCACCGAAGATTTGGGAATGTCAAATAACAATGAACAGACTGTAAGTACTAACAAACTGGGTTGTGCAATTATAATTCTAGCATATGTTTTTCTCAATCAAAAAATATGACAAGATCTTGAATACAGTTGTAGTATTTGACAGAAAGTATATCTTCATTGTTTTTGGCAGTCAATGGACATAAATGATGAGAACAACTACAATGTTACTGAATCATCTTCAGCAGTAGTGCTAAGTTTGAGCAAGCAGGTCAGTGTGAGAAAAAGGGAAAACCTGCAAGTGATTGTGTTGGAAAATAAAGTAAATTAAGAAATGATATGGCTATTAAAACGTAAATAAATCTTTATAGGACAATGTTGGTGAGAACATGTGCAGTGAACCTTTGAAAACAACAGAAGAAGTGGAAAATATTTGTCGTGAGGTAAGATTCTGTATTTCTAGAATAAAGAATAAAAAAATACTTTCGAGATATTAACTTTGTTTTCTAAAGATTCTTATTTTGTTGTCGAATAGTTGTGTTCCTTCCCTTTGGAGGTACTTTCTTTGGCTCAGAATTTTGAATGTGATTATGAAGGAAATTCTGAGAGCGAAGATTCTGATGAAGAGACAGTAGCTTGTGTTGTGAATGAAGACTATGTGTTCCCTACACCAGAAGAAGCACACAATGGTAGTACGCCAGAAGTTGGTAAAGTGTTCTCAACACTGGATGATGCTTCTCGGTTTGTAAATTTTTATGCTCAGTTGAATGGTTTCGTGAATGATAAAAGGAAGGAATTATAAGAACAGGAAGTTGTATTTCCAATGCAACAAAAGTAGGAAAAGACCAAGTGTCAACACTTGTTTGAGGAAAAGGAAAAGAAGCATTATTGAAGGGACAAATTGTGCAATAAATATAACAGTGAAGTTGGTGGATGACAAGTGGCACATCGCATCAATGTGTCTTGAGCATAACCATGATCTAGTAAGGTCTCCATCACTTACAAAATTTTTCTTAAGCCACAGAAACATGAATGAGGCAAAAATCATGTTGTCAGAATTGCTTCAAGAACACAGAGTGAAACCCACAAGAATCATGAGCATATTTAGAAAGCTCTATGGTGGGAAGTTGGGAAACATTACCTTTGATGTGAAGAAACTGGATAATTTGAAACAAGGAGAACGGGTGCACAAAAAGGAGAACATAGATATTGAATGGACATTGTAGTACATTGAGAAGCTACAAATTGATACTCCTGGTTTCTGCTACAGGATGCAAAGAGATACAGACAACACGGTTCTCAGCTTGTTTTGGACAGATGCTCGTTCTCGATTGAACTACCGGTTGTTTGGTGAGATCATTTCATTTGACACCACTTATAGCACAAACAAATATAACATGCCTTTTGCACCTGTAGTGGGAATTAATGGCCATGGAATAACAATTGTGCTTGGTTGGGCGCTATTGCAAGATGAGACTTCAGATACTTTTGTGTGGCTGTTTGAAACTTTCATGGAGGTCATGCAGTGGAAAAAAACAGGAATAATATTGATAGACCAAGACGCGGGGATGAAAGCTGCTATTCCTCAAGTATTTCCAGATGCATTACATAGGTTCTGTCTTTGGCATATATTTAAAAATGTGCGGGAAAACATGAGTGCTTTCATGGCTACAAGGGAAAAAATGGAAAAATATATGATGAAGTGTTTATTGCAATCCATTACCGTTGAGGAATTTGAAGAAAGATGGGAGAAATTTGTTCTGAAGTATAAGTGTGCTGAACATGCTCACATCAAAAGGATGTGGGAGAACCGGACCTTCTTTGTTCCAGCTTATTTTCGAGGGATGTTTTGCCCTTTCATCAGGTCAACCAGCTGTAGTGAAAGGTTCAACTCAAATTTCAAAGACTATATCAAGAGGAAAGATACTATAGAGGCATTCATGAAACAATACGTGCTATTCCAAGAGAATGTTATTCACATAGAAAACCAAGACATATTCTTGTTGAATGAGAAGACTCCTGTCTTTTAGAGTCATCAGGTTGTTGAACAACATGCAGCAACAATATGTAGCGACCCGACCCGAATGGATCAAGTCTCTGTGCTTTCGTGTCATCCCTGGATCGGTATGCTGACACACACAGTACTCGAAGGATTTATAACAGAGGTAAATCACATGTATAAAGTAACGTAAAACTATTACCTCAATCCAAAATATAGCGGAAGCAACAAGGTTGTGGATTCCCATCAACACCAACGGCAAAGTTGAGTATAGGAAATCGTAACCCTAACGTACCACTTACTCGTCGTCTGAAAAGTCTGCAACATGAAAAGTTGCAGCCCGAAAACGGGTCAGCACATGGAATATGCTGGCAATGTAACACATAGAGAGTAATGAAAGAATAGGCTATACTACATGCATATATGGCTGGTGGAAAGCTCTATGGTTACAGTTTTTGCGAAAAGCCAATTTTTCCCTACTTCAAAGGAATAAAATTTATTTAACTATCATGGTGGTTGTTAAACATTGAGAATGGTTGACAGCATCCTCAATCC